>NC_060222.1:1079146-1386601 GCF_907164935.1 Osmia bicornis bicornis
TTATCCTGATGGATTAGTAGAAATCTGGATTATTCCCCTCAAAATTACATTTCACCAGTTTGAAAGGGGTGTACGGTTGAGGGAAGTCTCTTCTTTGATCACGAAATTCAGAAATATGCTCATTTTCCGCTTGGGCAAAATTCTCGGAATACGTCTGCGAATGGTTCGCGAGGGAAATAATTTACGACAATAATATCGGTGAGTTTCACTCGAGTTAAATTCTCACCGTTCCCTTTCGTTAATGTGTATTTCATCGAAACTACCCTTACCTGCCCCCCTGGAACAGGCGTTCCATAGGAACGTTTCACTTTGGGAAGAGGGTTGACGTTTTCAATTTGTTTTCCCCTTAACCATCTGGTCTCGTCGCGATCCGAGACGCTTGTATTTCGTGGTAAATTGAAATTTGAAACGTTTTTTATGTCACCTGATGGACACGGTAATTGCAGAAATCACTGGGCGGTGAGAATCGAGCTAAATTAAACGATTGGAAAGTGGTTGACCGACACCGCAAATTTAATATGAACGAGAAGGAAATTAAAGAAAATCCAGAACCAGTCGAAATGGTTTTGACGGAAATACACGAAATGGAATTTTAACGAGAGAATTAATGCGAGCACAATTAGAAAATGAGGCACAGGAAAAGTTATCGAAGGAACGATCAATTAGTTATTGAATATCGTTTCATCGGACATAACTTTGATATTCTGACGGTTTCGAGCACTGACGAATATTAATGACACTGCTTAAATGGATATTAATGCATAGCGTTTAACGTCAATGTGGAATCGGGTCAGCTTTTTGGCAAGCTTCCTGAATAATGAGAAAAACGCTCCAACGATCAGGTTACCATCGAAATTCTCGATTGCTATTGAATTATTGAAAACGACTCTATTTTAGTCCAATGAATTGATTGCAATATTCGGCTCGTGTTATATTTTACACAAGTGTCTGTTCAAATACGTAAAATCGAATCTCTGGACGGTTTAGTACTGTCGAATATACTCGTAACTAAGTCACCCGTGTGTCTCAATTGTTATCCAAGTGAAACGATTCCTCATTAAAAGTAGCCGATATCCGGAGGATCTCGCGAAGACGGTTTAATGAATTTCCCGGTGGAAAGTTTTTCTATTCTGGCCACTAGGCTAGCGTCGTTAACCAACTGTTGGCGTTGCTCGCGTGTTCGACCATCCTGGAGATTCCCGACGGCAGCACCGGCTACGGAAAAAGCAAGAAGAAAGTTCGGCAAGTAATATAACGTCGCGTGGCTTGCAAGTTGGACGTCCTAGCAGGCCGATTTATCTGGAAACTTGGAAGTCGGACCCCCGTTGCACGTAGTAACGGTTCACGATGCTGGATACTACAACTATTTTGAGGTCGCCGGTGAAATTTTTGCCCGCGACCAGCTAGAAGACGAACGGAAGCTTGTGGAACGAGAAACGAATCGTCCTCGAGGAATTCTCTATGGTTCTGAGGATTGAAGAAATCAAAAGTTGCGAGTTTCCGTAGTTTCGCCACGTAATAAGCAAGGCGAGAAGAAGAAAAAATATGACAGCGATAAAAGGTTGAACCGAAGCGTCTCAGCTTTGTTTCTAGAATTTCAGGAGGCAGGCTCGATGTTGGGATTTTCGCGTTGAAAGGACCAGCTGGTTTAGGATTCCAGCATTGTTCGCCGGCACGTCGCGAGAGGGAAGATTTGTGATGTCAAACGAGGGGTGAAAATGGACGCTCATTGTTCTAATAACATAATTTACCACGAGTCTGGCCGCGAAGAGAAATCACCGTTGAAACGCTTTGTCAAAGGAATTTCATTAAAACCGACGCTTGTCCCGGAACTAACTCGAAGAATTCAAATAACCGATGCGGACCAGACTGTATTCAATTTACCGATCTGTTTATCAGCAGGCAATTGTTGAAAGAATTGCCCCGGTGAATGAGAAACTTTAGACGCAGTGGATCGGAGCAATTTTTAAGCTGAAAACACTCGGAACAAGTAACCCATTCGTCATTCGATCGAACCAGCCTGTGGCTTAACGAGCCCCGGTCCTCGAGATTTTAATTTCCGACCGACATTCGGCTCCATTTGTCTTGACCTTAATCGAACCAACGGAAACGTGTAGTCCAGGCGAACGTAGCGATTCGAGCACGTTATTTGTCGACACCGGGTCGAAGCTTTTCCTGGAATAATAACGGCCGCTCAGTAGAGCATACGCTGCGAAAACTTTCCGTAAAAAAGACGCACGCCGGTGCCGTTCCTTTCAGTTTTCGGACGAGCCGGTGTCAACCACGTTCTCAGGGAACCAGATGAAAACGCGTTTCGCCATCCGTGAAAATTGAATCCGGCGAAATTACGCGAACGAAAGAGGGTGAACAGTGGAAATAAAGTTCGGCGAAGCTTCTTCGGGTCTCGGGCAATTAGACTTCTCCAGACTTCTCTTCGACAAGGAAATGAGTTTCTCGAAATCGATTTCAGAGACGATTTCGACTTCCCTATGGATTTCTGATTTACCATCCTGATTGTCATTACAGATATCGTGGATCCAGTGTTTTCTCTTATTCTTTTTCAAATTACTAATGTAATTTTAATGGCCGGAATATACTTGCTTTCTTCGTTATTTAAAATTTTCCAAGAAATCAGGAAATAGAAACACAAATTTTTTCGACCGCGGAAAAAGCTTAGGACGCGCATCAATCATGTAACGACGTCGCGGTAAAACGCGTCTGAGCAAAGAGGGATGAAAAATAATAACCCAATAGGGAGGGTGCTACATTTCGCGAACCCTCTCGATCTATTTCTCCCTCGTCCTTAACGAGCGTGTAATTGCTTTTTAAAATTGATTAAAAAGCGATCGGTCTTGCTCCAGCTCGGTTCGAACGACGGGAAACAGACCCCCGTCCCCGTTTTACCCTTCGTCAAAATTTCTCATGTGCAGAGGGTAACCGTATTACCAGCCGTAATTACCTCACCGACTTCTCTCTCCTCTTGAATAAACGTCCCGTTCACCACACGGACTTGCGATGAATTTATGTCAGAATCATAGACGCGTGAATGAAATTGGCAGTGAGGAACGGAGAATAAAACAAACACAATTCAGCGTTAGTCTCGATTGTGTATCGAGAGTATCTCCAGTTTGTCCAGTGTATGTACACGTGCGTTGCGTATGTTTATTCTGTTGTTCGTAAATAAATTATTCGTTACTTTGTTAACTTTATGAAAACAGACTGTCCGAAAAGATTAGCGCTGCAAAATGTAGCTCAATTAATTACAGCGAAACCCGCTTGCAACTGTTTTGTTTTCCGAGCCCGATAAAACTTAACGCGTTGACCGCCGCAGTAGAAATATCCGTATTTAGCGCGGCGCGCTATAATCTCAATTTTTTATCGCTTCAAATATAATTCCATTTAAACGTACGATCATCGGAGTTCAGCGAAAAATCCATTGTTAGTCTATTCTACTTCGTGTAACATTAGGCAAACACTGTTCATGAATTCCATAATCGTTCGCGACAGAGGATTGAACAAGTAACACGTACTTTGATCGATGTTCTCGAGAGAAGTTGAACTGTCGGCTTACAGACAGGCTCCTGTAAGTGTGGTAGTCTGAAGTAAGAGGTGGAGAGGAAGAGCGAGGCAAATTGTAACTAAACGATATTCCATACAAGTTCAGAGATAGCCGAGGACATATTAAAGCCTCGGCTTAGCTTCGTTTCTCGATTTCTTCCCAACTTCTCCACCCGCTTAATTCTTGTCTCGTCTCTCTTCTAACTTTACTTCCTCATTCGTTCCTTCATCTTTCCACCCTTCTCCTTGGCTTACAACCCGTCATCAGTCTTCGTCTGACCACAATCTCGACACTCGGGGCAGTTTTTACGTTCGATCGACCAACCAGAGTAACGTTCGTTCTCGAAATGTTCCCGAGACACCGGGACAGATTGTATCTAGACAGACCTTCCATGGTTCTTTATAAATGTTTCTCTGTCATTTCGAATTTTCTTTTTTATTTCTCTCTAATTTTCCAGTAAAAACATATTAAACCCGGTTTCTCCCATGGCGTCGTAATATTATTCAATGTTGTTCCATTAGTCTCAACGATTATGGTTCTCTATTCAACAAAACACACCATAAACTCATCAACTATAGAGTTACGTTTCCGTCCATTCGGTGGAACGCAAATTCACCCTTATAATGTACTCTGACCGAGAGTTTGTTACCGTAGGTAACTTTATCCCAGGTCGGCGATCGAATGTCGAGGCATGGAATATTTCTAGGGTCATATTTCTTCGGAGAATTCCTTTTTCTGCGCATTTAAGGGATCAGGAAGTCGCGTTCGACCATGGTTTACGCACGTTCACCCTGTCAGCCCTGGCCTAGACCAGCATCTTTCATTTTCCCCGGGTCTTATTCTTCCTCTTCGACTGGTTCATCCATTTCCGGCCTGGAATCTCCTTGGGGACGGTGACAAAAAGCGAGCATAGGGTCGACAGTTCAATGCAGTCGTTGAGATTCAATCCGTTGCCGCGATTATGCTCGACCCCGGATTTTTAAGAACCCTTAGAAATCGTTGACTCTTTTTATACCAGCAGAGAAATTGGTTCGTTGATCAATTAATAGGTGGTATCGTTATTTTGCAGATTTCGTTCTATAGAATATCGTCGCGTTGGAACGAAAAACTTTTAAAGTAAAAGAGAAAATACGTCATTGAATAATTTCTTGTGAAAGGATATCGTTATAACGAGTCTATAGAAAATTTAGAAAATCACTTGTTTCCTGACTTGATTGCAGAATTTAAACAATCATTTGTTGGGGTATACAACATTTTGCGAGTTAACCCGTACAGATTTTATTTATCCCGATTGTTCGAAGGAGACGCGTTAGCAGGGAAAAATAATTATTACCGGGGATGATTAACGCGCGGCCAATGCAATGGGAGCTTGCGGTAAAAATCGGACAAAGGAATGAGAATAAAGAGCTTTCAGGTTTCGTGCTTCGTTTAATTATATTATCCTTTGTACGGTGCAGCGTGGCGCATTGAATAAAGGTTGAAACCGTCGTACGAACAAATTTCCAATGCATTGTCGCCGCTAAAATACGAGTGGCAAGCTGCAAGAATTTCAATATTACTTCGCGTTGTCGTTAAGAAATTAACTTTCATTCTGGACTAAACGATTTGTGACCGTTGGTTTATAGAATTTAATCGCGGTGTCGCTCGTTGACACCTATCGAAAACAAGGACCGGGAATTTCGAGTTGAATAAACTTGCGGGGAACGGAAAAAGAGCGCTATGGTCGCTGGAAAATTTCATTTTTTACTACCTTCGTTAGCGATATTCGGTTGAACGGGCTCGAAAGGAAACAGGAGAATTCAAAGGGGAAACAGGTGATTTCATATTCTCGATTGAAAGGTGAAAAATAAAATGTTGTTTGATACGATCGTGTACAAAATTTATTTCTAATCAATTGAGAGCAGTCAAACCCGTCAGAATGACGGATTTTTAATTACAGAAATCATTTTGTCTCACTTGGTTAATTAGCACTTTGATTGCCATCTTGCTCATATCTGGGTGACGTACGAATTTTGCGTAATTCTGTCAGCTATTTTAGTAGAAACGATCTTACTTGTCAATTACGACTAATTCGTTAAGTGCTTCAAAGATTCTGTGTTAATTGAATCAACTGGAAAGTTTCAGTTTATGAAACATTGTTCACCCCGTTTGAAACGAACACTCCTGCTTCTTTTCTTCTGCAAGCCCTTTTTTTCTTCTTCCTTTCTCGAGGAACACCGCCATAGAGCAATTACTAACCGGTCAAGTATCTTGAACGTCAGGGTGCAGCGGAAACGCGAAATCGACGCGACGACGCCGGTCGTAATGGAACTGGCCCGCAAAGAAAAGGGGAAACGGAAGGGAAAGAAAGAGAGGGAAGGGTAAAGAGCGACGTAGGGAAGAAAGAGGTCAAATAAAAGAGGGCTCTCGAGCTGGTTCACCAGCGTCACCCTTCCGTAATTGAACTACTTCCGGCCAATTATAAAAACCGCTGACTGGCGGGGACTTGTTAGTCGTTGGAGGGAAGATGGAAATACTCGGTGGCCATCGGTATCCTTTTCTTCTACCCTTCTTTCGTCTTCGTTTCTGCCCAGTGTCCTCGAATGCTCGTTTCTCTCTCTCTCTCTCTCTCTCTATTCCTCCGTCACAGTCTGGCCACCCCTTCTCTCATCAAATTTCCGCTCGTACGAAACTATCTTCCTCCCATTCAGCCGTAGCCAAGCCTTTCGAACGATCCAGTGATCGTTCAACGCCGACGAAGAAGCCGTTCGCGCTGATATTATCGTCCCTGTGAATGGTTAATCTTCGCTCGAGAAGATCGACCGCGTGAAAAGATTCATTGTCTCCCTACTCGTCCGCGCACCACGCGCAGGCTGATGGAAAAGAATCCTGACTGCTGGTGAATTAACCGGCGATAACGCTTTCGATGATCGTCTATAGATTTTTCACTCGATTCTTTGAAAAGCGCGATCGATTCTATATATCTTTCGCTAAAATCAAAGAGGAAAAATTGAAAGAAAGATTATACTACCTTGCGACTATTTTGCTTGCGATTCTCAAAACTTTCAGAGCGTTCTTGGACAATCATCAAAATTTCGGTACTTCTATGAAATTACCCATAGAACTATTCTAAACCGATCTTCAAGTAAATTGAAGCTCCATTTACGAGAGAGTAAGTGGAATCTCATTCTCGAGTCGTTTGTAACTGGAAGTAACAGGACGTTTTCCAAAGTAAACTCGTTGAATAAGTGGAGCAAAGCCGACAGAAGAGTCTTGCAAAAATAAGGAGCTGGCTTGTACATCGGCGAAGTCGGGCTTCCTCCTTTTATCGGACGAAAATAATCTCGCGACCTCCCCTCGACTTCCTATTTGCTTGGAAACTCCTCTTTTCCCCTCTCTCTCTCTCAGGCTGGCAAACGACTAGCGCTCATAAAATTTTCTTCCCAGAGCTCTTTAGGGAGACCTGGCATCTTACACTAGGGCAAGTGTTCTCCTAGTGGTAGTTGGCGTTACGTTGAGTTTCACTTTTGACAAGTAACGAGGGGTAGTTTTCTTCGCTACGCGTAAACTAACCGTACAGTTATCGTTCGGTTAGAATTCAACGAAAATACGATATTTCCCTCGCTTATTCCCGAAAATTCTGCCTCGCGGTTATCAGTATAAGAATCAGAATTCCTGTCGGGCAAAAAGTCGTTCGCAAGCTCTGGCTGGTCGGATGGGGTACAAAAATCGCGGCTGCACCGTAAATATTCGAAGCGGGCAGAGGTTGGCCGAGCAAAACGCGAGGAAAGATTCATTCTCTCAGGTGGCCGGCCGGAAATAGCCGTAAAAAGGGAAGAACAGCGAAAGGGGAGAGGAGAACTGGTCTGGACCAAGTGTGCCGCGCATCCTTTCAGCGGGTGTCGCGTCCGCACCCATCCTCCCGGCAGGGATGAGTTATGTGCGGCGTGCATACCATAAATTTAATATGCCGAGTGGAAAGGCTATCTGAATTGAACCAACGGCGATTCCTCCACGCAGAAACGGGGCTTGAATTCTATTCGTTCCAGCGGTACGTAGGTGTCGTCGTACGTACGTGTACCCTGAACCACGTTCCTCGCTGCTTTCGGCGAATCAGTCAGGACGCGATGCGTGTTGTTCTTCGGATGAAATTACTCTCCACTGTGCGTGATTCAATGTAACATAGTTGATATGCGATCCTCCTGATCGCGAGGGTCACATTGAGTACTTAGGGATCTGCTGAAGGTATCGTGTACCCTGAAAGTTGATATCTTTCGAATGGGACAGGTTGAAGTTCAAGTTTAGACAAAGGTCCGAGTGGACAATGAATAGAAAATATTACAAATGCTGTAACACGATACCTTCGATCATTTCGATACGGCTAACAAGAATTCAATCGACATACGATCGTGGAATCGTTAGGAGCGTCGCGAGGCGCAAACAGCCATCGTTTTCGACGCGAATTCTAGCTACGACGTTGTAACACGAGCGTCTCTAACGAAACAGCGCTTCCCATTTCAACTCTCTCATCCCCCAACGTGAACAAGAAGACGATGGCAAAGGGCGATGGCGAGGGTTCCTTGCCGAGCAGGGGGGAAAATATAAGGCTTCGCGTTCGTGCTCGTATGTCGTCTGACGGAGTCGTTGTCGACGGGCTTTTCTCCTCGACGCGCTTCGTTTCTGTCCGATCTCCGCTTTGAATTCTCGTCTCCGGTTTCCATGCTCGCACCAGCTGAGATTCGAGGATTGTTCGAGGAACAGACGAGGAACTCGAGGTTTCGGGGTAGCTGGTCGATTCCGAGGACTCTGTTTCGAACTTCTAGGGTTTGTGATTCCAGATATCTAACTCGAATTTAATCGCTGACGATCGTCAGAACTTTGCTCGGTAACTCGATTGTTTTCAGTTTACGTGAAAATTAAATTAACTTTCAATTAATTGAATCGTCAAGACTACTATTTTAGAAATAGCATTTTATGTTCCCATTTCTATGGAACAAAAGAAAACAAAATGACAACAGTCTCTTCGATATCGTACATCGTAAGTCTCGAACGACCCCTCGATTGTTCCATCCAGGATTGAGAAGCATCGAAACGTATCGGGATCGTCGATTACGTTCACGAAAGATCGAGCAAATCGCGTCTATCTGAAATTCGGCCACCTCCCACGCAAGAGTCGCGCCATATTTTTACCAATATAACGCCCCGGGCAACTCGATACTGTCTCCACCGTGGTTCTATTCGAGCCCTAGCTTCGGAACATTTGCAAAATTCTTCGATTTGCAACCGAAAAGCTTGCTCGTTCTCTGGAAACTGGTGGAAAGGCGGAAATTTAGGACGTCGTGAGGATTTGAAGACGTTCCAGGGTCCGCGATCAGGAGTATCCGACCTGCGTCTCCTTCCTTAATACCTTGTTCGCGAATTCCCGTCAAGCGCAACGATCGTTGCCAAGCTTAAAGTGCGGAACCTTGTTGCTCGTCAAACTGTAATACCTGCACACTGTACCTGGACAATTTAATACCCGACCGATGTGTGTTTTCGATGAGCAAGAACCATGTGCACCGGATGCACGTGTTTTCCAAAAGGGATGCTTGTTAGCGGAAGTGAAGCCCGGTTTTGCTTAGGTGAACCGTTTTTCTTCTGACGTTAGTTGGCTCGTTAGAGGATGAGCCGAGTTTGACGAGGGAATCTGCCGTGGCTGAAATTTCAATTCATTTGGGCTTTGATCCTGCCGCGGATGGCTCGTCACACTCGATTAATATTCAGTTCGCAACGAACGTGTTAATAAGCGTTCGATCAGTCGAAAATGAAGCCAAAATAAAACGAGCTTTTCCTTCCATTTGTAAGCTTTCGTTCCGGGACATCTTTCGGTCGAATTCTTATTTGTGGTGGATTTGCTTAAAATTCAGACTTCCACTTGTTCCTTGCTTCAAAGGGGACGTCCTTCTAACGACATCGTTAGCCAGAAGTCGCTTTAAGGATGCTTGATCATTCCGCTTTCAATTATCGATCCTTTTGATCTTTGGTCCGAAAGATCAGACCATGTAACTCTGACTGTCGATTTCGAAGTACGGAAAATTCGCATTACGAGCGTACAGTTTCTTCCTTCGGTGGGTACCCGGTGACCCGACCTCCAAGAAAATTCGCGAAAGCTTTTATAGTTACCTTCTCTTCTAGCTGATTTCTTCTTTTCGACGTACAGCTTGTCATGAAATGTTCGAGGGTTTTCTTTCACAACTCGGCTGGAAAATTTCTTGGAAAATATTTGTTGAAGGATTAATTTGATTTAAAGGGTGTAAAATAATTTCTATCAAATGTTTTACATTTGTTGTCATTTATCGTGGCTGTTAATGCAATGGTGGACACGAACTAAACGCAATCGATTAATATCCGTATTATCCAGCAATTCAAGCACAAATGGGGCTGCTTGCTCCCATCGGGCAATAAGCTAACCCCTCGTAAGGGTTCATAATCGGCAAATAATGACGGCATACCGTTATGATAATACTAGCCTGGCTACAGCAATAATCGTGTACATTGATGCAATAATCGTTTTCATCTTCTTTCTTTTTTTCAATAATTACCTTCTCGTTTTCTCTTCGTTTCAAACATTCTCCATAAAATTGCATGAAACAACTGATATATTTTACGATCAGTGCTCCAAGTACTTTTAATTAAACGGGTAGATCATTTGTTTCGTTTGTTACATGGCACGTACACAGTTCACGTTAATTATTTTCGTTGATCAATCGCAGCGATTCTTTAATCACGAGGAGAAGGGTGTGTTCGATCGATTCGATTATAGGATTTAATGCAAATTTCGTCGGTGCGATAATTTTCCGGTTCAGCATTAACCCGAATAAATCGGTTTTGCGTCGTTGAAAAAAAATCTCCGTTGGAGGTGTAAGCGCGAATTAAATTCTCGCACCCTCGAAGGAGGAATCGTTGTCGACCAAATTTATTTTGCGCAGAGTACGTAAAACTGTAATGCAGGCAATGTGTATGCGAACACACCAGAATGCCATCGTAATCGCGAATAAAACGTGCACGCGAATTCGTTGGCGTTGATTTAAAATTAACATTCGTGCCGGGGTTTCGCAGTTATCGTACAGTTTAACAGTGAATATTTCGGTCACGTCTTGGAAACAGTTAAATTCGCGAATTGCACGGCAATTTGTAAGCGGATTTCGGAGGAACTTTCCGCGATGTAACGTTTCTACGAATTTCTGATTAATATTTGCCCGTCACAGAGATATTAAGTGTTTGCGACTGTAAGAAGAGGTATTTCAACTGAAGCTTATTAATTAAATTCTCTGCTGGAAAATGAAATACATGTGTAATTTCGCTCTGAGGTCGTAGTATAACTACCCATTATTAAAATCAATCTTTGCAAAACTCCTACACCGCGCTCGTTAATTGTAATTTAACAAAGAACCGAGTACGCACACGTTGGTAACGTTCCAGTTTCCTTCTTTTCCGACCTGGATCGTTACGTATTCAGCCAGCTAAAATCTCGAGGCTCGTCCGTAATGGTGACAATAACAATAATAGTTGACTCGGCCATTAGAAGCGGCGTATTAACCGGATACTCGGTCCAGCGCGTGTAATCCAAGCTGAAGCCGTTAGCGTGGCTGTACATCAGAAAGGTGTGCGCAGAATCGAGCTACCCTCCGGCTGAGAATCGTGAGAATCGAGCGAGGAACAGCGAGAAATCGACTCGTTTCGCCGAGTGACGAGCCATCGAACGAGTAATCGAAATCATTGCATAATTGCTTCGGAAATTGTTGTCCTTAAATTAGCATTGTTACACGGAATAGTTGGTGTAACAGTAACAGCCTCGAGGGAGGATTGCAAGCTGCGATTCGCTGACCAACCCTTATCAGGTTATTGGTCAAAATGCAATACCGTATTTCAATGGTAGTATACATTACTATCTTGAACGATGCACTGCAACTCATATGCTTTGTAACCTTTTCATTAAATGCTACAAAGTCCTGTAGGACTTGGACAGTTTAGGATTCTGCTTTTTTTTTCTAAAGACAAAAATGTTTTGAAATAATTAGTAATTAATAACTCTGTATTACTGCTGTACACTTGCTATTCTATAGTCATGTTTCACGAGCAGTAAATTGATGCAGAAGTGTAAGTAATTAGTGAGCGCGGTATGCGTCGTTTGGGTTCCGGGTGTGATCATCGAAACTGCGCGAATTAGCAACGCGATCAATTTAATATTGAAGGCTAGCCGCGCACCGAAAATTGAAATATGGCATAGTATAGAGCACTTGACTAAATTGTTCGATTTCTACTGGTTATGCATCAGCAGATGATCAAATTGTACATGGAAATCAGTGCTGAAAATTGTGGGTAATATATATTGAATATGATATATAGTTTATTTCCTCTTCTTTTTCTTCCCAACTATTACCGTTTTCGATTGATCGGAATTCAACGATCAAGGTATTCGCATAATTTTACCCGCAAAATTTTACCAACCTCATAAAATCCCCGTTCGACGGTGTCATTTACGGGGTCCCCATCGAATGCGTCAACCCTATGTGTATGTGTGACTTCACACTGGCAAACGTTGATTCCATTATGCAAAAATATGATAATTCCTCGGGATCAAGTATCCGGCTAGACAAATGTCCTGTCAGCTCCCTCCGATCAATTCGCTCGAAACCTGGAGCCTCTGTCTCACCCTCGACACGGTAACCAGAGGGTTGTAATATATTTCTTAGCCTGATGAACTAAGTACACCTCCTGGACTTTGTCTCCTTTGTAACTGTCCTTCCTGTTGGACAAGAACTCGTCCAGTTGATGGCGTGACACGATAGAGAACACTTGAGTGGTTTCGATATTTCCTCTACCCCATAGATTGGATTCCCTAGAATCAAATCTGTGATCTAGAAAATAATTAAATTGGACTACTTCGTCACGTTGATGATCCTTCGAGGATGTACATTTGTTTGAGGCAATCAATGATTAAGTGAGAATTCCTGAGGCAAGGAATAGCTGCACAGGAATCCTTCTGTTGACTCGTTCAATCGTATTAACCAAACACTGTTCCTAGAAAGCTCTTCGTTTCAATTTACACGGGACAAGAGACACCAGGTATCGCTAGCAGTATCCTCAAATAACCATTTTGAGCAAGGAAATAATTAACGGGCAGTATTCTAGCCATCGGACACTTATCCTTTGTTGGATCGTCAGCGTTTAGTTCCCTGAAATTATTGAACCTCTTCTGGGAACTGAAACTGATCGATGCTTCCGAGCAAGATCGACGATCCTTCGTAGAATTTGCTAAAATTAAGCTCGACTACGGTCCGAACTTCCGTTGTATTCCTTTGGGATGATCCCTTGAAGAAGCACAATGTCTGACATAGGTACGAATAGTTCCGAAGAGGATCGGGTATTATTGACACGTACCACTTTCGGCTGACTGAAGATTTTCCTCGTCGTAAGCAAGGGATAACGATAACGATAAGTTTACAGATCCTCTGTTCGTAAACAGCAATTTTAGGGGCTCGAGTTGAAACTCAAACGAGGCTCGACTGGTCAGAAGGGTTTCCGAGTTTGGTTGCATGCAACAGGATAGGTTGAAATTTTCAAGAGTTACCGTCCATCGAAGCAGCACTGCAGGATACGTGTTCAAGTAACTGGTAAACCTAATTTTGCACCAAACTTGGATAAGTTTCGAGAGATCTCTCGGTAACGTCTACCTGTTGTGTCCAGTTCAATTAATGAAATGAAATTTATGATTCATGGAAAGTTTTTAACAAAATGAACAAGTTTTGTAAAAAGCAAAATCCTCAGCTTTTCAGAAACTTTGATCCTTCCAAATTTTCTTCACGAAACAAAGAAGAACAGCCAGTTTCTTCTCAGTTGTAAAACAAGTTGTTTTGACAAACTGAAGAGTATAAAAGTACCCAACACTGGTAACAACTACGTCGAATTAACTTGGATTCCGTGTTGAGTCGAGTTACACTTTTTGGCAACTAGTTTAATCAACACGTCTTGCGCATAGAAAGTAATTACCGCCCCCTGTCGAGTTCCACTTGGCCAAACGTTCCTGTGAAATTCGAGGAATTCCGCTAGATAATAATGTAGAAACTTGACGGCTGGCAGACAACGGATCCTTGATTCGCAACGACGGCCTATCTTGTTATTTCAATGGATTTAATTGCACTCATCCCACCCACGATCCTCTATTTAGACGTTATTGTCACGATTCTGCTGCCACCTTTCCCTGTTTATTGTTTACCCTCTCGAATTAATTCTTTGACTGTCACCGTTTTTGTTTACTCGTGAAATTGTTCTTTCTGAAGAAATATCTGGGTCAATAAAAGAATCGGTTTATCTGAATGGATAGAAGTTACTATTGTTGAGCTTTTTGTTTGATAGAAGTGTTTTTCTGCTGCTAAATTATACGATGCTCCAGGCATTCGTTTTTAGACTCTGAGAGAATTTATTTCTGAGGATATCTTTTTCAACGATACAATTTATGATCAATGAATGTGTAATAGATACTTTGAATTGTATTTTTCTAGTTTAAAATCCGAGAAATTTATACGTTTACATCTGTTATTCCAACAATTACAGACTACATTTGACGACGTCTCCGGCAACTTCTTTGATCCAACCCAATTACCTTTGTAGTCGCCAGTTATATGAATTCAACGGGTCCTTTGCCTCAAAGAGCTTCGAAAATCGACCGTTTACCCGTCATTAAAAGACGACTCTCTTTTTGATCAACAAACCTTGTCGCGTTTGAGCGAACGGACCCTCCTCGAATCAAGTCGGTCGAGTTTATTTCTCAAAGAACATCCCTCGAAATTTCATTTCCCTTCGGCTAATCCGTCAGCAGGTAGGCAAACGTGGCCGATAACTTTCCTTTGAATCCTCGATAAATTTGGCTGGTGCCATCCTTTCGGCTGGTAATTTCGAGAATTGAATTCTCCGAGTCAGCGTTCTACGTCGAAATGTCTTCTTTTTCGAGGGGGTGAAGCGACAGGGTCGAAGGTGTTTGCGACCGAAACGACCCTTGTTTATTTCTCCATTTCGACACGGCGATCATAAACAAACAAGATTTCCCGTGGTACCCCGGACAAATACGAGGCACACCCTCTTTTTCCGTATTCGCAAATCCAACCCCTTGTTCGACGCCAGGTTTAGCCTTCCATTTCCACTGGAAAATTTGAATCCTCTCCTCGGTGCTGATTCAACTTCTGCTCGACCAAGAAACAGACGAATCGATATTGGATCTCGTGGATAGATGAAGAAATTGATATTACTTTTCTTTTTACAAATGAAGTTCTTGAATGAAATGAAAAAATTTCTTTAAGAAAAATGAAAGGAAGACTCCTAGAAAATGAAGAAGAGCAGAGGAAAAACACTATTTGAAATATGAGTATAATATTACTATATTAAAGTCTGAATAAGATATTAAGGCGCGAGTTAAATGAAGGCAGGATTATCGGTAGATCGAAGCAGGTTAGAATTTCATGCGCCATTTATAATGGTAGGTGTATGAAAACCATTAACCGTTCGCAACAGATCGACGCCCCTCGAGAGTTCTGGATACAGTCCGGCGATGTTTAATTATTTCCAGTGGCTCTCGACTCCGATATCCTAGAGAGTGAAGTAATTTTAGCGACGGCCAGTGTATCCAGGAGTTCAGATTCCGGACGCGGAAACTAAAGTTCGCGTTTAAAGCTAGTTAGCGAAGTAATAAAGTCGAGGTGCAGGAAGAGTGGCTAAGTGGTTGGAGTCGGTGCGCAATCGTTGGAATAAATGAGCGCAAGTGGAAACGAACAGAGGGGGATGCTTGGAGAAACGAAAGAAATGGGGTTATAATTATCAACTAAAAGTATATAGGTGCAAAAGTTGCCGGAATTACGAGCCAGTTTTTTCTCGTTTCAATGGCCGACGTTGGTTGTAACTGCGAATTGTTCCTCAACTTCATTTTCATCCGCGCCTCCACGTTGATACTCTTTCGCTATTCTTGATTCTTCTTTTCCTTCCCCTTTTTCTGCACCGAAAGTTGTATAGAATGGTTTTCATTGCTTCAGTCGGGTCAAGTTATGAATTTCCACAAAAGTCGTACTTTGATTTCAGTTTTGTTACAATTCAAAACCCAGTTGTTAACATTTCATAAAGTAATTCTTACTACTTCGTTCCCTTTTGTTTTATAAAATGAAGTAATTTGTTTTATTGTTGTATGAAATGGTAAGTGGAATTTATATATCCCTTACTTTTATATTGTATTCGAAAGATGCAGAGTAAAAAGGTGACGCGAGTCGAAAAAACTTGCTTCCCCACGATAGAACTCACCCCTGGTCGGAGTTTTATTACCCTCGCCCTTCGGCAGGGGATTCATTCGCGCGGCTATCAGGACCGTTAGGCAACGTCGATTTTTCTCAATTATTCGATATAAAGATATAATAGCTTCCTTCCTTCGTAGCCGGTAATTTGATAAATAAATATATTGCGAGGCTGACTACCGTCTTGTTCATTAGGTCGGGCTTAATTGTGACGCGTTGCAGATCGAGAGCAGCAAATTAATACGGAAACATCGTCGATGCTTTTGAAACCGACAGTCCTTCAGCATTTTAATTATTTTATTTGTGTTACTTTCACGTATCCATTCGATCGAATGTAATTTCCACTCGGTTTCTTAAAAAGAAATACTTCCAACAGTATTACCCGCACAAAGTACCTACGTCCATCATTTTCATCAACTCGCAGACAAAAAATTCCTCTTAGGGACTCCACAACCCTCCTAATTCCCCCATAAAGCACCCTCGCCTATTCGAGCCGTTTGTAAGACATCAACCACCCTCTCGATCATCTTTATCCTCAGCTCACAGTGTTGGTCGGTGGAAATTGCAGCTGGTCCGTCGAAAGGTGTTTCAAAATTCGCTGCATAATAGACGGCCATCAACGGAAGTGTGCATATTTGGTCGAATGGATGTCGATCGTGGGAAAGGCAACGGCAGAGGACTTATCTGGCTTTCTGTAAGGAAGGAAACACAGCCGTGGGGTTGATATCGCGTCACAATGTTATCCGAGGTGGCGGCTTTACGCTCGGACGGTGAATAAAACAGCGGCGCGAATAAAGAACGAGGGTGGCATTCGCGATAAGAGAACCGACTCCTTGCGGGACCAACCTGTTAGATAAATAAATCCGTTGTACACGCGAGCCACGTTGTCGAGCATGAAATTCGGATGTACGTTCGCACGTGCTTCAAAATCTTTCAACATTTCAACCCTTCATAATGGAGTAACCATTTAAGAAAGGATTTCTACGGTTCGTGCATTCTAGGAAATGCAATTCGGTATTCCGGTTGGACCAAAAGCGATCGTAAATTTCTAGAGAAACGGACATGTTTCAAATTCGAGAGTGGGTGGTGTTTTCTTGCTCTCCGTGCGTTCCCATTACCCCACAAAAACCTCCGTCCAGTTCGAATATCGATTCCACTGTAATTTCACGCTTGGAACGATTATGGTGCGACAGCTGTGGAATGTCACACACGAAGTGAATACCGCGTTGACCTCGATATGCGATTCGACACGGGCCGCAATTTTTTAACCTAACCCATATTCCATTCCCATATCATTCCACCCCCTATCACGTTTCTATAAATTGATCTGTAATCGAATCCTTCGAAATTCTCTCTATTTCGTCGGGATCGTGCATACGCGCTCTTGTTACTTTAATTACCATCATTCGTGAATTTGATCTGATTTTTCTATATTGCTTGCGAGATAAGTCGATACTTTGGAAGATATTTCAATCCCATTGTTGCAAAGTATCTCGCGACGATATCAGCGATAGTTTGAATAGTATTCAAGTGGATCGATTTTAACGGGAACATTATGTACATCCTCGAAGCTGCCAGATATTTCTACGGCTTAAGCCTGCGGCGATACTTTGTTCCCTCGGTTACGGGCTGCGAAATCGTCTCGACCCAAAAAATCCAAACTGTCCTCGATTTTTATTAACACATCGTAGAACAAGGGGTAGGTAGCAGCATTTATAACGTGCCAGGTGGTGTTCCTGCCTCGTTCAACCGCGACCACCTAGCCACGGAATTTTATTATACACTTTCGGCAAAACGTGAATTCGCCCGTATGAATACCAAATGCGTTTAGACAGGCGACTTTGCGCTTCCCTGATATTTATGACCCTCTGGCCCCCATGGTTTCCCGGCATGGTTTCTTGCACGGTTCGACGGTTATTCTCGTGCCGGAATGGCGATCACGTGTTTCCGGGTGCATCGACGTACGGGATCGCAAATAACGGAAAACGACATCGTTCAGACGTTTCGATGAATGCCGAACAAACGACTCTGCTCTTTCAGCAATTTGGAAATTTCATACCGAATATTTATTTCTTATGCGGTGGTAAATTTATGATGGATCTGTTAAAATTTTATAATCAATTGACGCAAAATTTTCTTCTCGGTACCAAATACAGTTGCTTTAATTTTTCTCGTTTTTCACGAACTATAATTCAACTCGGTGCCCGTACAAAAAGGCTAATACTCAGATTTCCACAAACCTGAACATTACTTTCAATTTCCCTCAGGAACATCCTCAAACTCGCATAGAGCGCGGGTTTCCGAAAAATCAACAGCGTTTCCCACGGCAGCCTATCTCTGAAACTTTCCTCGACGTGTCGGAGGCTTTTTCGGAATTTTCCATTGCCTGTCGGCGGTTGTGGAATTCTCGCGAACTTCGCGAAACAACATGTCACCGGGTGCTCGGAAACGGACGTGAAAAAGAACAGCCCGAGGCGAATATCGACGTAAGAAGCTCGCGTTGCATTGAATTTCTACACTTATCGGTGTTCAACTCGCGTTCAAACGATCCAGGTATATGATATCACGAAAGGGAGCTCGTCTGATCGACAGATCGCTGACGACAGAGTGATCTTTCGACGTTAACACATTTTTGGAACGTGTTCCGGTTAACTAAAGGAAAATAAGACTGTTTTCAAAAGTATTCTACGTCGATTCTACGGTAATTCTGCAAGTAAAGGAAATGGGGAAAATCGTAGGTAGTGTTCAGCCCTTAGATTCATTCTGCTCTCTCGAACGCATCCGAACCTTTCAGCCCTCATCTGCAAGGTTCCAAGAAGGAAGGAGCTCCATTTTGATGGTGGTTGCTCGTCGTCAAAGGGGTTGTTCTACAAGCACGCGAGTTGCACGTGATTCGGTAGAGGATGAAGTAGGTGACAGAGGGTAAAGAAGGGTGTAGGTGGAAAGGGGGTAGGAAAGAGCAATGCTGGAATCAAGGTAGAATCAGAGGGAGAGCACGTTTCTTGGAGTAAACTTAATTAGTGGGTGGCGCTCGGCGCTCTGACATTTGGCAACGAACCTCTAAATCTCGAAGAGGAACGGCAAACGGGGAAATGTGCACTGTTCCAGATTGCATTCTCACTGAAGCAATCATCTGTCGACTGCAACGTTCGCAGCGAAATCCTCGATCGTCTTGCGAGCGAAACTCCCTCGCGGCGCCACGCAATCCTTCACCGACCATGTAAATTACGATCGTTTAAACGTTGCGAGCATCGCCAAAATTGGTCGTAAACTGCGATTCCTGGACACCTGTGCGTCGCGTTTGATCCTGTTTGTGGTTAGATGTTGCAGGAAACTAATTTTCGAGGATTCAAGCTCAACCCTTTAAGGCAATGCTTATTTAGAAGTGATCGTTTCGTTATCTATTATTTTCTAACAGATTCTCTTCCTAAAACGCTGGACAGCAAACCTCTTGTCCGTTCAACGGCTCCCTCTCAACCCGTCGCCTTAATCTAAGCTTAATTCATCAACCGGAAGTTGGTCTGACCTCGTTATCCCCGCATCGAGCGGAACCCCATAACGCGGAGTCGCGTTAAGCCGTGGCAGGTTAAGCGAAATCTCTTCTAAGCCTAAAATGGCAAGCGAAACGTGTTCGGTTAAAACTTCTCCGGTAATTTCATTCCGTTTATACCCTTGCCTCTTCTTACTTCGTTACTGTCAATCAAGAGATACGTACTTAGAATTTTCTTTCATTCGTTTAACTGCATTAAATATATACCGGTGGTCTCTGCATGTCTATAGAAATGATTGTGCACTGTCACCCGGCAACTTTGTTCATTGTCCGAGTATTATTCGTGCCTGTTTATTTTGAACTTCGCACAAAGTGGCGGGTGACCCAAAAACGACATGAAAACGGATCCTAATCTATTTCTCTCAGCTGGACGAAGTTCGCGACAAAACTCCTCGTTGATAAGAGTAAATTGAAATTAATGTGTTATAAATTTTTAATATGTTGATCGCCTTCCAATAAGAAAGGTTTGGAAGAAGAGATATTGCCTCGTCGCTCGAGCGTCTGACTGTTTATTTACTTATACTACTTACAAGTTTTCTTTAACGTTCTCTACGTTCGCGTTTCAATACCATTGAAATTTTTTAATCAATTTTTTTATCAAACTTTGATACTTTTACAGCATATTTCATATTTCTATAGAGAACTTTTTGATAATCAAGCAAGTCAGTGGAACAAAAGATACTAAAAGTTTTCAAGGAAGGTTGGAGACCCTTTCGCGCGATCTTCACCGGTGTACATTTTAATAAGAAGTTAATTTGCAAAGTATCAAGGGTAAATCTTGGCCCGGTGACTAGGGATCGAGCTGAAAAGTCGAAAAGAGGGCAGGGATGGGCCAGTCCATGGTCTAATTTGTATAAAATTTGCTTTTACCCGTGGCTGGCGGAGCCCTTTAACGGACGCGGCCAACTTAATTTAAGTTGAAAAGTCAACCTCGCACCCGTGAACCGTACTTCAAATACACTTTCAGCCTGTGCACGGTTCCACAACGCTCGACGTCGCTTATCGCCCGTGTAATCGTGCACGGCAAATCTTCTGGAAACTGTCCTGCACGAACGTGTTCCCGACAGCAAGCTGTAACCCGTTCTTCTGGAGTTACAATAGCTTGAACACATTCCTTTGTCGTTCGTGTAACAAGATGGTGTTGGAATTGGATCTCGTAAAAACGTGTCTTTTTGCCTCGACAGTCGTTGATTACTTTCCAAGAGGAGAGTTCATACATTTGTCATTCGTAAGCAGTGGAAACTCGTTCCACGTCTATTCGCTCGTCTCGTTTCTCAAAGTTCTTGAGAATTGTGCCAGTTATACGAGTTCGCTCAAGACGATCCAATTTCAAGTTCTCGGATAACAGAATAATTAGGTTACAAGAGTAATTGGAGCGATTTATTGATTAGATTTATTGCATTATTACATCTGGACATTTTACCGATTGACAAAGTGGGTATCGAATAATTTGGAAAATGAGAATCTTGAATGGGATGTAACTGAGCGTTCGGGGAAATTATCTTGGTGGCCACCAAGAGGACAGAAGATAATGAAATCGCGGTTTACGTGCACGGATCGTTTCCAAGTTCATCGTCGTTTAAGGTATTTACCACAACCCGGGTATAAACGTTTCTGGAAGCGCAGCGAGCCGGAAGATCTTGAAGCGGGTCTTGAGGAGGCAACCAGCCACGTCTGAAATTAGGTCGGATCCCTTAATTGAGACGTAATTATCGAACGTCTGCTTGGATAAGCCGTTACAATATTGATTTGCGCTAATTCTTGGCCTGACGGCGATACTTACGGAATATCATCGTTTCGAAAAATCCTTCGATTTAATTAACTCGAGAAAAACTTATCGATCGGCCGAACAGTCGATAATAGATCGATATGTAATCGTTCTACTTTTACGTCTATCAACGACAATTTCACATTTCTCTTCCATTTGCCTTTTATTTTATTTATTTCTCCATTTCCTCCGTTTTCCCTGGCATCCTCTGCTTCCAGACTTGTTCTCTCCTCGTTCCTGCAGCCGTTCCACGCGATTAGGTACTATCATTTCCGGTTAGCGTGACGGGTCAGTATGCTTCTGCTCTGTCTCTAACAAGCTTCGTCTCTCCTTTTAACAATTTGTTATATTCCAGCACCTCGTAGCCGTCTACCTTTCAACAATATCATTTCAGACCATTCATTTTTCCTCTCTCATCAAATTTATAATATACCTATGTCACTGAGAAATTTCCAATCGTTTCGTGTAAATTAGAATGTTGAAAAATTGAATATCTCATCTCGCAAGATACTTATTACGAGACCAGAATCGTTTGACAATACAGAAAATAATAATTGTCCATCGAAGCTGAACATCTTGAACGACAATTAGCAAAGTTGATTACAAACGAAGAAGAAGTTGAGAACGCATCTGTCATACAAAACATCCGGCTGAATCGAGCGTGCTCGGTGTTCCGGCTTTCTTCCGGCAAAGAAGCGACCGGGGACGAAATGAATTTTAATTAAAACCAGGGAAATTCCTTGGACCAAGACCAAAGTATCTAAGAAGAGGTATCTACCAAGTGGTTGCAGTTCTCTCAATCGTCCTTTGGTACTCTTCCTCGGCTCATACTTGATCACCTCCTTTTGGGGATGTTTTATACAATGAGTAACAATTGCTGAAACTTTGAATACCTTCGGTTTCGCTGAAAATAAAAATCAACGACCAAGACGTACTTACCTACCCTTTATGCATTATTAAAAGTATCTGGTTTCAATGTTGCTTTCAGTGTTATTTTTAAATAGACATCGAATGCTTCGGGCTGTCCATGATAAAATACACTTTGTGCTTAAGAATTTAATTACTTTCAAAGATTAGCTCCACGTTTCTCACGATAAACGATAAAAACTCGGCTTTTTACAAAACGCTATCGAGGTGATAAGAAGTTTTCGCACAGGATTACGTGTTCGTCGAATGACCCGAGGAAAACGAAGGGAAAGAACGACGAGGGTTCGGGTGACTGTAAAGGATGTCTGAAAGTTTAAACGACGTTCCAAGACTCCTTTTTCTCAGGTGACGAGACAAAGTATCGGGCAGAGGCACCCCCTTCGAGTTGGCCATCTTTGTACTTCTTGTTTGGCACGAAAAACCTGTGAGATTCGAATGAAATTTAAAACTAGTTTCTCGCTGAATGGAATTCCGTTCCATTCCGAACAAGAAGTTGGTGTGTTCAGTGAAAGAAATAAACTAATTCCGATTGGTTTATAACACACCGTTCCATTGTGTTCGAGAATTCTCTTAATTAAAAGCCGTTTCAAAGAGTCAATTTCACGGAAGCGATGAAAAATTCAAATTTTTATTTTTTTTTAATTGCACACGCTTGAACTGGACGAATATATTTCGCCTGGATATCTCGCTAAATATTCCAGTTATTTTGCAATTTAATCCATTCTGATTGCTGAATTGTTGAAAAACTGCTGTGGATTTTATTGAACCCAAAATTTTTCTTCTTGACTTATGAAATTCAGCCAGTTCTGTACGAGCCCGACAAATTCGTCGCTCAAAAATGATAGAAAAGAATGTTCGCGAGTTGTCACGACAATGGATCGTCCATTTGTTAAGGTCTCGCGTGGTTGTGCGTCGTGTAGAATCTCGTAATGCATGGGCAAGGCCAGTGTCTTCGTCGTTTCCGTCTTTTCTTCGCTAAGAAATTGAAAAGCACGTCGGTGGCGATCCATTACGCGGCCTGGATAGAATTCTGGTGTATCGGTGTTGGCCATAACGTCCGCGCAAATGAAATATAGGCCAGGCATCTCTTACAGCGAATTTCGCTCGAAGGACTTGAGTGCTTTGCCAACGTGTAGGTGTGTGTGCCGATTGTTTGATATGGACGAGTGCTATTTACTATCCAATCGAGGCCTTTTCGAATCAACGAACTTAACGAGAGATATTGTTCTAATTATAATAACAAAGGGGGACCAACACTGATCGGAGATAGAAAGACAATTTCCTAATGACGATAATGATGACGATGATGTTTGATGGTCTTTGAGCGAGCAAGAAACTAAATATTTGATTAACCGATGAACGGTGGCATGGATTGGGTAAACGTTTCATAGGGTTAGATCCATTAGCGTGAAACCGCTAAAGTGACATAAACTGATACATCTGGTGGGCAGGTTAATTAAGGTAACTGAACGAATAAGAGCGATGCGCAGTTGAATGGCTGACAGTGATGAGTCTACTTTAATTAATCCCTTACATTCGTATCTGATGTACTGTCTCGCAAGGAACGTATGCGTTTAACTAATTTCTATCCACGATAAAAGATACGTTACCATTCGTTCATTTTCACTTACCTTTCACCCTTAAGTAGTAAAATCAACGATAAATCGGCGCGTGCACGATCTCGATGCAATCCTACAAGCTTTTTTTCATTACGTTCGAACAGAGAACTCGTGTCCCACGACAAATCACCGGCTAGTACGAAAGAAAGATCGTTACTTTGCACGCGATAGATTCTCCGTCTTTATCGTCGAACAAACGAAGCAGAATCGTTTGTCATTATCCCGCGGATCGATCGATTACGGGTCGCAATACAAGCTCGCGAGCGACTGCAAAACGAGTCGAATAAATTTCCAGTAAGGATTATATACGGTCGGATAGGAAATGACGCTATCCATTTCCGGCAGCTGTGACGTTTAATCCGATCGCACCGGGGGAAATCTAGCGTTCGCCTCTCTTCTTCATTAACCCTTGCCGCAAAGCGGTTTAACGAGAAATAAGAGCCCCAACCCCCTCGGTACCCCTCTCTCTCTCACACTCTCTCATTGGAATCATTCGAACTGGCGTGCAATTAAACTGCTCGTAAAATTAAATCCACAGTGTTAACGCCGCCAAACAGTGGCTGGATTCGAACTATCGTTGCTTGTCGAACATATCTGATAGTGGTTTTTGAAACAGCAACTCGTAAAGCATGCTTATCTGACTACGCTTGAATAAATATCGACAAATTTACAAAAATGTAATTTTCTCGAGATAAAATTAATTAATCAAATCTCCCTGTGACGCTCGACGTGTTATTTTCAAAAAAAGTTATTTCTGCTGACGAATTATATCTGTCGTGTATAACGGATGGTTAAAAATTCAAGGCAGGAGTTTATCATTGTTGATCCATTTAGATCTCCGGTCACGTAGGGGACCGAGGAAAAAATACGAAGCTGAAAAAATATTTGGCAAGATAAAAGAAATTAAGACCACGAGATAAATAAAGAGGAGAGATCGAGCGATCTTCGATGGGGGCGGAAGGGTTCCCTCCATTGAGAAACGCTTCGTCACCGATTGGCCGCCTTGATGTTCGCCGCCGGAAATATGTCGTTCGGTCGATTTCTGGCGAGAAAAAACGCCGCTGCTGTCTAGAGGATTGATGCGTATGTTAATCAGACGACGGCAGAAAATCGTAGAGACAAATCGTCGAGTTACGAAAAGCCATGCTCAGGGCAAGCTGGAAGTTTGCACGACGAAGCAAGCTCGTGATAAATGAGTTTAAAAATGGAAATAAAAAAATTTGTATGAAAATTCATTTTGATTGCACATCGACGAGCTGCTCTAATAAGTTCTTCCCTGTCGGTGTTTGCACAAAGAACTAAGTAAATTAACGTGACGGTAAACCAAGAAGAGTAATAACGAGAGCGAAAGAGGATGATGGCGAAGAACGATGATACGACGAAATTTATTCATAAGCAAACTTTAGCGACGATTATGCGAAAAGGGAATGTTCGCTGGGGGAACGGGAAAGTTTCGGCTAAAAGATCGAAGTTTTATTCGAAATTTCCCGGCTCCGTTACACGTTGAGCCTACTCGACAAGCGACGTTATTAGTTAAACGCGTGAGATTGATGCGTTTATTCGTTGCGATCGTACAAATCCTTCGCCTGGGGGGCAATTTTATCAATCTCCACGATTTAACGAATAGTCTCGTATTTCCATTCGCATCGTTCCGATAATTTCACTGCTGAACGTCAGTTATCCGTTCAGCTGCGGAAAACTTGAACAGAACCAACGATCGCGCAAATATTTTTTTAATAGCAGCGAGTGTCGATGATTAAATTATTCTTTAATGCAATTAAATATCAAGTTTATTCAGTGAAGCTCTGATTACAGCTGCCGATGATTTTCCATAAAATATACAAATTTTGATTCGACCTTTAATTTATTTCATTTCCGATCGCTACGCCTTTTCGATGCCTTCGTGCAGCTGCGTACGAAATGATTTTATTGTTTTCCTTTCAATTTGCAAATCTTCGGGAATATCGCGCGTTTTATGGATACATCAATTGTTACATTATTCACGAGGTGAAATATCGAAAATATCGGAACGCGTGCCATAAAAATGCTTGCGCGTTGTTGATCGAGAGAAATGCATTTAACGAGCTGAAATGTTTTATAATTACGTTCCTGTATATTTGTACGTTCTGCAAACCGATGGATTTAAATGAACTACACTAATTCGCGTAGTTTTTTTTTCCTGTTCGTTCGCGATTTAATACCTCGTCTAGCGTAGCGTTTCGTTGAAATCGAATTCGTCCTCGGTATCGGGTCACGCGAACGGAAATTTAATTAAACTTAACCAGCGACGCAATTACGTAAAAACAACGAGAACCTCTGTCAGCCGTGAAAGGAACGTTCACTATTTAACGAACAGTTGCTCCCTGCAGAAACGAACTGTTCCGATGTATTTTACGATCAGAAGACAAATTTTTCTAGCCATTCGTTGCGAGAACGAAGGAAAAAGTATCTCGACGCTTGTAATTCTTGCCCCGTGATTACCAGTATTTATCCGTACATGCGCAATTTAATTTCCTTCTTTATTCTTCTTTTTCCTTCATTAATTCTGGGGAAAGCTCGTTAGACTTGAAACGTATAGCATTCTATATTTATGTTCAAGTTATAATTAAATATGGGAGTCGGTAACTTTTGACGAGTGGTATCGTTTACGAGCCTTTAAAGCTAACCACAGATTGGCCCTTGTAATAGGTGTCGTGTAATAACCTATAGAGCTAGTCGCTGAATAGGGACGGCCACAGACGTTTGAAGTGGCACTCTGCAGCTTAGAAACACTTTGGTTAACGCCAAGAGCTTAATACTACTTAATATCTTGTTACAACGTGACGAAGTACGATGGGTACCTTGTGCACGAGTGAAGGTAAACGGGTTGTACACGGAATTTCAATCGCCCTTTATTGCGTGCACTAGTTAATAAAGACCTTTGAAAATTTATTTTACCCAGGTCTCTTCCTTTAATATCCTGATCCATGTTTGCACCCCTTCGTGAAAGAATTTGCAAATGAAATTGACCTGAATCCAGTTTTCGAAATGGATCTATTGTTATGTTCGCAAATAGTCGACGGAAATGAAATTTTATTTTTCTACGTCGAAAAAAACATGTTTACCCTGAAAATTTTTAAAAATCACTGGCAAATCCGTTTACAGAAAAATATCCTGAAAGCGATTGGAGATTTACTTTTTCATTGGCAATCATGACTGAGTTTACCTACAGTTATTTCCCCTGTCGTTGTATAAACCAATAAAATCCTGAAGTGCTCTCGCGTTACATTGTATTACAGGCGTATAAAAAGCATAGTCTCGCGTAGCTTTCGAAGCAACATCGTCTATGAATATAACAGTCCATCAAACGAAAAACGAAACATAGATGGTATATACCATTTGCACACCAGTTAGAGAGATAAAATAGTCCCACAATTTTCCGCAAGATCGTCCCGTCGCGATATTTAAAACGGTCACACGCGAACGGACAAATAAAGGGGACGTTCAAACAAGCGACTCTTCCGCGAAAACACCCACGCAACAGCCACTCTTGTTTATTTTTTGTTGTCGGTCCGTTTCAAGCTGATGCGCGACGAAAACAGAGAGCTAGATAGAGGACACCTCATGCATAAAGCATTCGAGCGAAACTTCGTTTCCGCGTGACGAACGCGACGAATATTTCAGCGTACTTATATAAACATCTCGAAAAACGAAAAGCTCGCGGATCGGACGGTGGTAAACTTTTTCGACAGAGGGGAGCAGGGTGAGCATTTCCATTTCCAGTCCAGGCTGGCCAACATCCGTTATACTTGGGCGTCCCGGCGGGCTTTGAACCGAGCAACGCACAATAGCGACGAAAATCACGGAGGTCGATTTTTTTTCCCGCGCCCACCCCTTTTCTCGCGTGCCATCCTTGTGTCCCATGGTGCTTGCGGACAGGCTGGAAAAAAAAAATAAAAGAAACGGTCTAACGACAAAAATTTCAATACGAATGCACGCGTGAATACCGTTGGGGGCTCGATTTTCGCGAAACCACCGTGGCTAATTCCAGCCTCGCTCCACCCTCTTCGCACGTTACTCGCAATTAAACGCGGTCAGCAAACAAATTGCGTTTACTGCGGCGACGATAAATTAGATTCGAATTTTGCGAGATGGATGAACGGAGAATTTGTCATCCCGTGGTTTTTCGTTGATTTATTTTGTATCCTTGATTCTGTTTCTGCTACTTTAGTTTAAGGGATAAGGGATAATTGTTTTATTTTCCACGATGGAATTTCATTAAATTCGCGTAGCATTTGAACATTTTTAATGAATCTTTTCTAGACGATTCAAATTCATCCACGCGGCAAGGTGGATGTAAAATTTCATAGAGATCTAGCGAATTGAAAACGTCAGGTTGAAATGATTCACGAATAGAGAAAATCTCTTGGTTCAGCCCTGTTTATGCAAACGTACCCTCTGAAATGGAGCACTTACGTACCTTTTCACGTAATACTAGAGGATTAGCGTGGTGGTTTAAAAGGATTGATCGCGTAATGGAGCTGTTCAAGAACCTGATCGTCTTACGAAGGCTCGTCCATTTAAATCTGCTTAAGATTCATACAGACCTGCTTCGCTTTGTGCGTGCCCATTAAATGGATATCAAGATATTCTAGACGGCATTTCAATGAAACGAGAAACAGGAGAGACGGTCTTTCAATATGATAATTTTCATAACAGAATCGTTAGACGAATGAGTCTTAAGTGAGTAGTCGTTCAACGACCCTTTGAACCTTCAATTGTGTAATTTGTAATTTGTGTGAAAAATTGTTGCGATAGATTTTAATCGTGACATTTAGATGTTTACTTGGAGCATAGGAAGCTGATCGATCTTATACGCTTTGGTAGATACTGTCTCGAAAAAGTTTTCCCTCTTGGAAATTTCTGACAAACCCGTAGCGTCGATAAAAGTCTCGTCCAATCGATGGGAGAGGCACGTTTCGAGACTATAAAATTCTTCGTCCCTCGACTTATCGATGATATCGTTGTCGGTCGGTGCTTCTCACGTAGCACACATGGCACCCCATAACCGCGCAAGTTGCGCATCAACCTTCTCTAAATCACGACTTGTCGTTCTTTGAATTTTTGAAAAGGACCCTTTCGGTCAGCCCTCGATAATCCCACTTCCGCAAGAGGGTAAAATCATCTAATAATTCCTTTAAAAGTGTCAAATTCTATTTCCGTTTTTCTCCAATAAAAAATTGTAAAAAAATCAGCTGAAACCCTAGAACGAAAACCAATTACACATTTATTCCATCGAGAATTTCATCTGTCGTCGACGGCGAAAAAAAGCGTCAAACCGCAAGCTATGTTCCGTTTTACGATTCGGTTGCACGGTTACAGAGAAAATGGAAAAAAAGAGTTAGAAGCGTTAAGTCCCGAGGCCGTGCACCGGTGTCGCGGTTCGTAGATCAATTAACGCCAGCTCGATTCCCCGGTTATTTACCGTAAAACGATGAAGACTGCGCGGGGATTTCTGGACAGATTAAAGGCCGATTTCGCCCCCACTATTACTACCGGTTAGCGAAACCGAGGCTCCATTGCGTGACTGTTACTCGCTGCCGCTTTTAATCCCATTAAAATCCCATCATTCTAAACCTCGATGCCAGCCAGGGCTACTCTCCCTCCTACGGAGATTATTCGTTCCGACGTCCTTTCCTCTTTCATTTCACCCCCTCGCTTTTTTCCACCACTTTCACGGCCTCCTTTGCCTGCATTGCGGTAACGAACAATGTAATTCCTGTCTTTGCTAATGACACTCGTTTCACCGCTGAAAATAAACGCCCTTTTTTCACCGAGAAATTCGTTTCAACCCTGCCTTAAGGGTGGATCGATATCCTTCGCTTTAGAGGAATTGAATTGCGAACAGGTCGTTTGAAAATCTCTGGAATAAGTAAAATGAATATAATGCTAGTCAGGTAGATCAGGTAGAATTAGTGAAACAACCCTTTTCATCCCTTCGTTGGCGTACTTTCGGGCGAGTGTGGCACAAGTGCCAGGTGGCGAACAGCTCGTTAAATAATGGATCGATGAACTAATAAATCTCGAGCCCCGGCCACTTGATGCGGGAAATAATTGCCACTATGCTAACAATTCAACTGGTGTTCCATCGTTACGCGACCCGATTGTTATTCGAACCAACCCTATAAAAAGAACCGCACTCGACGCTGTCGTTCGGTCTCCTCCTAAAAGGGGACTGGGTCAAAAGGTGCACGTAAACCAACGGGATAAATAAAGGGGGATGAGGAATTTTTGCCGAGTGTTCTAGGTATCTCGATTTTCTTTTTAAGAAATTCGTTCGATTCGGCGAACTTGGTGCGGTAAATTTATTGGAGTGAAATGAAATTTGCTTGGTAGAAAAGAGGCAATTTTCGAGCTAATAATAAGCTCACAGGAAATACAGATCCGACCTTTGCTGAATTGTTTACCATTTACTTGTTTATTTATTGGTTCACATACACACGGAAAAATTGACGAAAGGTAGTACTCGTTTCGCGTCAGAAGCAATCGTAATCGTGTAATTGTAATTTGGTGGAGCGAGAGGGGACAATCGAGCAGGCTTCTTCAGCTTTTTACAACGTCCAAGTTTTCCACGAAGCGTCGATAAAAGCGTAGGGACGGGGAGTAACTTAATGCAATTCCATCCTGGTAACCGGCTTCACTTTACGCGAGTCTTTTGTTCTCTCCATACAGCTGCCTCTGATTCCATTTATTTTGTTCCCCGTCGACACGGGGAAAAATAAAATTCACGCGGGAATCCAGCTGATTGCCACACCTTTGAAACGCGACTTTCTAGAGATTCCTTTGGATACATCTTTCTCTCTTGCTCTTTGTTTCGATGTATACTTGGGATGTTTTGTTGCTCCACTTTGCGGCACATTGTAACGCGATCTCCCAGTAATGGAAATTGCAATCATTGAAATTGTTAGAAAGTAGTAATTTTCTGCTGCTTAGTGATTTCATCTACCAATGATAAAAAATTGATAAGATATTCAAGAGATGAATTTCAGTCGGTCCATGTTTTGTATTATTTATTTTCCAAGAGAACAGTTCTGGTCCGTGAACGTGATACCGATATTAATAAAAACGGGATCCTTCTTCCTTCCTGTTCCCAGAACCGACTCTTCAATATTTCATCGCGAAATTTTGTTCGTGAGAAACTGATCCGCTTCTGGCTGTTCTTGCGGGTATTTTTCTGCTCGACTGTGTTCAAAATTTCTTTCGAACCAGGTAGCTTTCTCCGAATACTTCGATAAGGGAGGTTTTCTCCGTGTCAGCGAAATTGAGGCTTACGATTTTTGTTTCCCCCTCTTTACATCGTTTATCATTTTAACTCCTCGATGTAACTAACAAACGGGAAATGTATTCGAATCGATCATTGGATTCGATTTAACGAGATTCCGTCAATGGCGCGATCCGTTCAGTCGGCTGTTTATAAATTCCATCGAAACGACGTGATTCCATCCGGTGGTGATAAAGTGGACTAGAGTAGTGGTTAGGCTGCGTTGTAACCGGCTCGGTTGTGTCGGCTGCCGATAAAACAAAGGCAACCGGCCGATCTGGCTAGTGACCAATGGTCATCGTGTGTAATCAGGCGCCGTCGAGTATCGGGGGTGAATGTCGATCGTGGAAGGGTGGCTCGTCGAAGCGAACAGGCTGCTCTCTGTATTACAACGAGCCATCCTTCGTAACCCTGGCTTCGGAATTTTCGAGGAAAATTCATTGATTGTCAGAATAGAAATTGTAACCGATCCAATGATGAATTGAATGCGTTACAAAAACCACGATTCTGGGTGAACTAAATAAAAAATGTGAAATATTAATCAATGTTTGAACACGTAGAGTCGAATAACTCGAAATAGAACAGGTATATCGTCTCGGCTACGGTTGACTCGTAATTGGGTCAACTGCGATGCTGCTTAAGTGAGCATGTACCTGCATTTGCTCGCGATTGTCGTTCCTGTGTAGTCTCCACGGATTGAACAACGATTTTAGCGCACGTTACCATTGAAACTCCTCGAATGCTCGATTTGATTCTAATTTCGCGATATCGTCGATCTTCGTCGAGTAGTTACCTCACGAAATTTCCCAGTTATTTTTCTGTAAAAAAGTAAGTGCGGTGGTAAGTAGAAGCAGGGTATCGGAGAAAAATCAGGGAATAAGAAAGCTGAGAGAGTGCATTAATTCCAGGGGTTGTTGACTGCTAACGCGTTTCACGCTCGACGAATTTCGCAAGCACGCTAACAGTTCACAAAACATGCGAAGTAGTAGCTTTTCAACGCGGCTCGATCGAATAAAGAGATCAGCGACAATCGTCGAGCATCGAGCCGTTCTATCGATTGGAAAGCCCATTAAAATCGGTCGGCAGAGAGTGGGTTGTTCTAATTGCCAAGTGGTCCGCGAATCGTCTTCGACGACGCGCCGGATATCGAAAGCATTTCCTTGTTGCTTTATCGAGCAGAACTAATTGCAAGCGAACTAGAATTCTTCTGTTCGTTGCCGGGAAAGATTCTATGGAGGTGAGAGAGTGTATCGACGGGGGGATGTTTGTCTGGTGAACGCCATTCGTAGCCAATTGACGCCCTTTCAACTTTCACTAGTCTGCTTTCCTCGTTTTGTTCGACGGAATGTTTTTCTTCCTCGATTAAGAAACAGTTACAACCGAGGGAAAAAGTTTAATGAAATTTTCCCTGATTCCGCGTCGTTTCAATCTCTCGCGAAAATACTGGGAAAAAATGATTTCACGAGTGTTCGCAAACAACGGGTTACGTTGTCCAAATCCAAATTCAAAACAGGATAGCTGGTAATAGCCAGCGGCTGATGAAAATACAAAAACTCAGTGTAAAAAGGTAAAAACACGGGTATGTCGAATGGATGCGCCGGAAAAAGAAAACAACAACGATACTAACAAACCGAGAGAAATCGATTCCGATGGAATGCTCGCAACATGCCGGCAAGCTTTTACCCTGGCAAAACTGATCTATTGTTTAGCAATTCCCGCATGCAGATGCTTTGTTCGCGATAGAATTTCCGATGTTCACGTGTGCTACCTTCTCCGCGTTACATTATTCAGTGTTCCTCGTGGTACATGTTGGCCACGTTTGCAACGAGCTGTTCGGCAAATCACTCGGCATCCCTGTACCCTCGTCTGCCCGCGAAAACATTACAAAACATGGTTTTATTTGTAGGGATACATTTTTTATAGCGACACGAAAGGTCTCTCAAAAATTTCTCTCCACCATAGCTGGCAATCGCTTCGTACGTCGTTCAAATTTTTATTCAACTAAATTGTTTCAAGCGGATATGATTGTTAAATGGTGGATAGTTTTAGTTTGACCAAACTAGTTAGACACACGACCGAATATCTTTGGTGCAATGGCTTAGAAAGGGTTCACGAACAGAACGAATGTTTGCCTTGAAAAACAGCCGCCACTCGCAGCCAGTTGCCCGTGCAAATTTAATTAATCGAGTCATAAATATCAACAGCTCGCAGCGGGTGAGCAACGTAGAAACGGGCAACGACACAGCTGTTGGGCATTGTTTAAATAAAGAAATGCCAAGAAAATTTTATTCGTTATTCGATTTCATCTTCTTATCTGTTGATTGGTTTCTCATAAAGGAAACGTACTTATTCGTTACCCTTTTATTCGAAATAAATGCTTCGTGGAATATCGATTTCACGTCGATTATCTGCCCTTTTGTGTTTCTTTTATTTCATTTTATTCCACGACGGGGTTGAATTAAACAACGTGTAGAAAATGTTGGAGAACCGATCGACCGGTAATTTCCATCGAGCGGAACGAACATTTTGTCGCTGATTAATTGACTGATTCTTCCCTGGCGATGAATTGTATTTTTGAAGAGGGTGGAACGGGAATGAGGGGGTTGTTATAAATTTATTCGGCTTGCGCCGTCGAATTAATCCCTGATGACACAGTGACCTTGTTCGAGGATTAAACCGCGAGGACATTTTTATCGTCTACGAATAACTTTGCACTTTTTTTCTTCGTTCAAATGTTTCAGCAAGTTATATTGGACGTTTTAGAAATACGACCTGAAAATTTACGTAACTTTTTTTTCAGTGCAATTAAACAAAATTGTGGGAGAAAAAGATGAATGTTGGACGATATATTTTTTTGCTAAATAAATAATTTGAGGACACGTTTTAAAAGCAGTCTGTGATCAAAGACAGTTGTCTTTAAAATAAAACAGAGTACACGAACCTTTTCTAAATTTGGTGTTTCTCTTTGAAGTTAAGAGAAGTAATCGAGTCGAATTCGATAGAACGATTCGATGAGTTATTCCGGTAATATCATTACAAGCGACTGCGAACGAAACGGAAAAACCGTAACGTTCGTCGATCAATAGAGAATAAAGTCGGCGCGATGCCTCCCAATAACGATTCGATTTTCAATAGCTGCATTGCTGTCATCTGTTCTGGAGGAATAACGGAACTAGAGCCGGTTCACTTGATTCTCTAACGACTCGAATCGCTTCCACTCTATGATTTTTATTCCGTGAATGTAGCAATAAAACCGTATGCGCGAGACGTCGTTTCTTCGATACACACGTGTACCCCATACATTTACACGCACGGCAAATGCGAACACTTTACGCTGGAACTGCTTGAAATTCATTTAACGATAACTGTAACTACGGTTTACCGATAATATCAATTTCACCCGTAATGGAAGCATAATCTCTAGATTAGATCCAGTCACGATTCCCTCGATTCCGAGGAATAAATTAAACCAGCGTTTCCCAGTGACAAAGTCGTTTGTCAAATCCACGATCTACGGTTGGTACAGGAAAATCGGACCCTCCCACGAATATTCTCGATCGCGTTGTAACCAACGACGTGACAGATTCGCCGAGAAGGACGTTACGTTTGCGAAGGATCCAGTTGATTTCGCGGTTGGATTAAACGAGTACCCCGATGCCGGATGCTTGTTTCATTTATCACCGACTCTATTCGCCACGGTATTTAACGTATATCCGTCGACAAGCGAAAGACAAATATGGACGAGAGATGAGAAACAGAAAGTGAGTGACAGACGGGTATAACTGGCTGGTGTGCTGGTTACACGAACGATGAACTCAAATGAGCTTCGGCCTATAGCCTAACCGGCTATAGTAGTCGCGTGATAACCGAATAATTAATTAGACGGCGAGATTAATTTGCGCTGGGAAACGGGTTCGTTTAGATACCACGTAATACGAGAGAAGCAGTGGGTTTCGCGGCAGCGTATAACACTTAATAAGATTTATCGTCGACTTGATGACTTTATTACGAACGATTTACGAGCGTTAACGACGGGGAACATCTTCCTCCGAGCCTTCCCTCTTTGTTACCTGTTCGATCGAGCCTTCGTCGGTGAATCGCGATCGTTGCCAGATAGAAAATCTTCTAATAGAATTGGACGCTCTCCAGGTGGCGGGTTAATTGAGAACGCTGGGGAAATTCGTTTCCCAGCTTTACGTCGTCGCCGCGCTGTATCGTGGTGACACTTACGCCATGATTGGTTGCCCTCTTCTTGATTAATGGAAGAAGAAATGAATTTTTCAGAAGAAAGATGTATTTCTTCCTTAGGATCACGCAATTTCAAATAACATTTATGCAAGAATTATATATGAAACGATCTTCGGGTGAAAATTGTTCAGGAGCGTGTACCTGCTTTTCTGGAATTATTCATTTTCTCGAAGTAGCTGAAAAGTAGCCGAGCAGAAGCAAACATGAATACAGAAGACGATTCAGCAGCTGTAAGAGGATGTAGAACTAAATATCGAATTGCTCCTCTGCTTGTAACTTTGGCGAGATGCGAGACTACTAAGTATCAACAGGAACTTTCAGAGGAAACTCCTTCAAGTACAGAAGCAAGTATTGACTTTGCTTCGAAACTACGAAGTTGCGGAGTTATAAACGTCGACCGGCCCTTTCCTGCGTCGAATAGACACGCGAGATTTGCGAATTGCGAAACTAAACGTCGATGGATTTCAATTCCACGAAGAGCGTCAGCAATAAAGTCAATCGTTAACCTTCTGCTTCGAATACAACGGGCTTCTTCAGCCCTCGAGTCGTCTGAAAGTTACCCCAACGATCGAACAACGACCAAGAGGGTGGTTGCGTGACGTAATAATTCGAAAGTTTCGAGCCTTCTATTGGCTGGGGTATTCGGAAGAAGACACGTCTGCTGGCTTTTCATTGCTCGAAGCCGTCGGTGGGTTCTCGGTAGAAGAAGGGTCTTCTTGCCACTCTCCACCCTCCGTTTCTCTTCGTCTTTCTGAAGTTCTTCCGCTGCCGGTAATTTAATGGCTTATTTCACCTCGAACCGTCGCAATTAGTGCTACCAACTGCCAATTAGAAGTATCTACCGAGGCAAGCGGTCTACCTTATTCAACATGGATTTGACCTGTAAGGCCTTGCTACCCTTGTCACCAACGGATTATGGAGATAGAATGGAAATTGAGCTTTTGTCTCGTGGAAAATTAGAAAAGGTACCGATCGAACTGGATCCTCGGTATCTTTTTCTCCGTCAAGATCATCGACAGAAACGGAGCAAGGAGAAAAAAAAAATGAACACCGGACAAAATGTTATCGTGCATCCCCTGTGGAGAAGCTCGCATAGGAACCACCCTTTTTTCCAACCTGAGCAAAGCAGTGCTTACACGAACTGGCGGGTCGCAGTATACACGCGCAGATAGACCGTACATTTCCATTTTATCTCGAGCACGGAACTCTGTGCCGTGGGGCTTTTGTTTCTTGCCAGTGACAGTGGCTAAAACAGGGCCGTGTCAGTTGGCCGGAGCACCCTGTTCCCGTCTCTGTTTCTCTAACCGGGTCGCAACCCTCTTCAACTGTGCTACTTATGCTTGTTTCGTTGGCTAACGACAGCGATCGTTGTCGTGGCATAGCCAGTATTTTCGACCGCCATTCGGGAACAAGAAATCCACCTCGACTCGACTACACTCCCGTCCATAAGTCATGGGACATGGACTGTCGTTGTCTCATAAGTAATATTTTCATCGTTTTATTTATGGAAACGTCCAGATTATCACGATTATCTGTACTGTATTAATGATTCTTCTTCTTTGAATTAAAGTTGGAAGCAGTTAGTGTTTCATGACTTATGAACAAGGGTGTATCTCCACCCTCGAGGGTATACCAATTGCAATGGCATACGTAGGAAAACGTCTGGCGAGCTTTTTCCCGCTTTATCTCTCCGTGAAATGGGATCCACGTTTTGGCAGTTATGCCGATTAAGGCCGTCCCTGGTCTCGTTGGGATATTGCCTGGAAGTTTTTTCCACGGGACGGATCGAGGGTTGCTTGTTCTTGTCGCGTTCGTGCGCAATAAGGGAGAAGGACCAAGTTCGTCGAGGGATGCCAATGTTCCTCGTTCGATGTAATTTTGATGCGTTCGTGACTCGAAGGGTTCTCAGGCGAGTGTTTTTTCTGATGTAATAAGGACGGTCTGAAATCTTTTCGATTCTCTGTTGTGACGAGGGAAAAGTTTTTTCCAACATAGCAGAAACCCGAAGACAAAAGTGGTTCCATTAGCAGTTCCTCGAACGATAAATTGATCTTTGCAAGTGCTGTTCGAAAGAAATAATGGGGTTACCAGTTGGTAGCTGATTTATTTCATTTGTCTTTATCACGTTTGTTCTTGGCATTAAAAGACAATGCCAGTTTGATTTTATACTCGGCCATGTTCGCTCTGCGTTTCCATGGATCCCAGAGGTTTCTGTTTTCTCAGCCATTTCATTTGTAATCGAGCGGAATCCGCATTTTGGCAGATGCACCGGCTCAGATTGTTCCGCTGTTCTTCCCAGGATTTCTCACCACCTTTTCTTGTCTATCTCCACACGCTGGAAGAACAGACAGACTTGTCACATAGGGAGAGCTTCGTGGTTTTTACTCGTAACTGATGAGAAGCTTCGAAGTTTCAGAGACGTTCGTACAGCGTCACGGTTTATGAGGTAAAATTGCAATTGGAGTTTGCGGAGAGATATATTTGTTAAATACATATATGAATTTTCTTTGATATAAGATCAAAGTTTTCGATGGTACACGATATCGAGCAGTCTCTTTGTAAATTGAAAAAGAAAAATTAGAGAAATGAAAGAAAGTTGGGGAAATCCTTTCGATGGTCCCTCTTGAGCTCGCTCGAGATCCACGTATTCAATCTCCACGATCTATAGATTAAATCTTGAAGATGGTATTCTACGACAGTACGGAGTAATATCGTAAAGTGGCAAACTGAGAATGGAAGAGTTCCAAGGATCTTGGGGTGCTTCTTTAGTAGAAGGAATTAAAACTTCCTCTCGATTCCAAACTAATAAAATCCAAAAGTATGGCTTCCTGAATAACCTCAAATAACGAATTAAAATTACCAAATATTTTATCAAGAAAAAGAGAAGAGTTAATTCTCTTTCGTCTTTCGATCAGTTTGATAAACCGAGCTGGTGCAACAAGCTTGTTGTTGGTGGTTGCAATCGTTCCATCACATGGCACCATTCAATCATCCCCAACGACGAAAAGTCGTCGTCTTATCCGCATTATCCGTCATTTCCGGTCCGAATTCCTTCAGCTTCAGCGATTTCTCTGGCCGATCGATCTCGTTACAACGTGGTCGATTGTGTACCGGCACAAAAGTCCTTTCATAAATGTTTCATTATCCAACAGTCGGTCGGAGAGAAAGGGGAAGCTGGTCCGATAATCTCGACACAATCCATCATCGGTTGGCTCGCACCCCCGACAATGGCTTTAACTCTTTCTCTCCGCCACTCTCATTAATTATTTTTCAACCGTATGCTTCTACGGTTCCACGTTTGCAAGGCCACGTGCTGTTCGCGTGCTTGTCGTTGCCACGTTCGACGTTTTAATTAGTTTCTCTCGCGGCTAAATTCCATGAAACGAATGTTAATTGCTGATCGATCTGAGAAACAAGACCCGATTGCAAACAATTCCACCTATTCGATGCATTGTCACGTCGGGGGATATAATTAAGTGGTGGCTTTGTTCCTTAGACTTTTGTCAGGATTTCATATTTTTTTAGCTCGTTGTAGAATGAAGAGGGTGAAAGAATTAATATTCGTTCCTTTCATCAAAAACAATGAATGGCTCTCCGATTTGCAATTAGAGAAGAATACTGATATATTTCTTTAGGAAAGACGAAATCAATTATACCAAATGAATATGTATTACTCGTATGTTAATACCGCTCGTGTAATTTCGCTTTTTACCCTGGTATATGCTAAATTTTCATTTAACGACAGAGTTTACCAACCACGCGTCGTTTATCTCGGTTTTCGCCGGAAACTTCTGGACGATAAAACATTCAATCGATTCAGACCAGACGAACGTTCTTTGATTCAGTTTTTCGTCTCGACGCCGGAAACTTTCTGCTCGTATCTTCGGTCTTGATATCAGAACGGTATTTTTAAGTTCCAACGGAATCGACGAGCGTACGGAGCTGGCAATAAAAGTCGATGGTCGATCGAAGGAAAAGCGTGTAGCTTGAACCTATCGCGTTTCATCTCGACAACGATGAATTTCAAGATTTCCCGATGCGTTTTCCTTCTTCTCACGATCAGATCAAAATTCTATTTTAATCCTAGCAAGAGGAAAATTGAAAAATTTTACAAAATACTATCACTGTTCGGTATTTAATGAGATGTCCAAGTTTCGATCAGTATTCCATGTTAAGGTATCAGAATCGAAGGTTCTTCTCGAAGAGAGTTGAAACTGATAGGCAGACGCAAATAGGGGATCGGTCGAAGATCGCTTTATCCCATATTGATTGCAGCAAATACAGAGTGCGCAAGGAAAGTGGTAGGATAGATCGAGCAGCAATGAAATTTCCAGTTGGAGATCTATTTACCAACGGTTGGCGGGGTTCCTTTGGTCGCGACCACGATGCTGTTGAATCGGGGAAAGATGGTAAGATAGAAACGGGGTGGTACGCCCTTAACAGAAGGGCAAATGTAGGGTAAATATTTGTTGCGGCGTAACGCACCCCCGTGGAACGTGATCGTTCGACAGAACACGAAGCTCCATTTAATTGGCACGTGTTTGCGCTACTTATCTATTTGCCAAAATTTTGTTCTCCTATTTATCCAACTGTTTGATCCTCTTTTGATTAAATTATCGCGTTGGACTGTCTACTTGTACTAGCTTGCCAATATTCTATCAAGTTGACATCATTTTGAAACACACCCCTGATCTTAAATATTAGAGGAAAGTCAGTTTTAATTTGAATCTGCTTCAAGATTCGTGAAATTATCTTAATTTGAAGTTACTTATTTGGATCCAAATTACGTCGAAGTTCATTAAAATTCTTCAGAGCTAGGAGATTCCTTTTACGGAATATCTGAGTTGGATACTTCACCGAGAAATTTATAAGGATCTTAAGGAATTGAAGGGGTTAGTTGATCCTTTGAATTTGAAACGAAAATACCAGATCTGGATAAAATTGTTGCTACTCAGGGTATACATAACGCGAACGGTTTTACCTTTCTTGGTTTCTTGACAAACAGGATTCCAAGGCCGTGACACCGACAAATCGGATTCTACTTTTCACGTGTACGTGAACCGGAAGAGAAGCGTGTACAAAGAAAACGTAGCACAGTCCCGGTCCACCAAGTGTGAAGTTTATGGTTTGCAGATAACGGGGGTTAAGTGCACCCTTTCGATCGGTCCTGAACTCCACGTTGCATCGACTCCTTTCGTCGTTTCGATTTTATATCCTTTTTAGTTTCTTTTATTTCTTCCTCTTCTACGATTTACCTGCTTTGTTTCCACGTTTGGCTGTTGCTTCTCCAAACGTTTTTCCCCGAAATTAAACAATTATTTTTTAATTACTACTCGCTCGTAATTTTTCCCTCATCCGTCGCGTAAAAAATTTAGCTCGGAAACGAGCTGGTACAAACGATATTAGTGAAAAAGAGAAAGTTATTCTTGGGGTGAGAATCGTGCACGCATGAAACGCAGGTTTACAGGGAATGTTTTGCATGGTCGACAATAAAAACGTCGTACAATGCAGGCTATATTTCTGCTTGTAAAACACTCGCGGTTCCGCAAGTATAAAGAGATCTTTGTTAAAAAAAAAAAGAGCCCTTTGCCTTTCTTCACCCCTTTAACGACGCACAAATCAACCTCTCGAAATACAAAACACGTTTCTTCGGCCTCTCGACGGATTCAAAGGGAATGAAAGAAAACCAATAAATCAGCAGGTTTCCGGCGCTCCACAAACGATGGATTAAATAAACCACTTTCTTATAGCTGACTAACTTCCAACTTCCAGCCTTCGTGAAGAGTCCTTTCCATTGATAGATTTATTTAACGCTGGAACATGAATAAAAAAACGAAAAAAGTGATGAATCGCGATTATTATATTAGAAAATTTGATTAGAAATGTTCTTGTTCTTTCGAATCTCTGAGAACTTGTTAAATGTAATGTTGATACTTGTTAAATAATTAAGTTCTTTTGAACTTGGCAAAGGTTTCGAGAGAATATTTTTCGACTGTGGTAAAGTGTATAGAAAGGGAGGCAATAAAGTAGAATACAGCCGACCAATATCAACGTGGTACACCATTCTCTCGTAATCCTGCAATCTTTTTCAAGCCGAACAGCCACCCTCTTTTGTCCCGCTTCCCTTCCTGCGATCTATCGATAAGTCGATGAAACGGCAGAATAAACAGGACCTCCTTGGCCCGTGACGAATTATGTTTGATCCTTCTACGAAGAAGATACTCTGTCTCGTTGTTTGTTTAACGCTCGTCTGAAAAATCCTGTACAAAAATACTGAATTCGTAGTTTTATAAAATTGTTCGAAGATTTGATATGAGGAAGTAAAATAATCGTCGAAAATTGGATGGTTAATGGAAATGGTATCAAGGATATCCTCGGTGGCTGCGGTAAAAGCATTCCAAGTGGAATGAATTTAAAGAAGTGCGGAAGAAGGTAATTTATTCGTGACAAGCGAGAAGAAACGTTATTTACTTTTCCGCCAAGTTCGGCAGGAAGTTATTACGACTGTTTAATAATTCTTAAGCGGAATAAATGAGGATAGTGGATTTAGTTTATTCCATCAACGATTCAACGAGCATCGCGAGCCTCTGGGAATTAATACCCGAGGATAATACTTAAAACGCATTTTTAAAGTTTCATGCGAACTACACAGATTACATGTTGTTTCTATCGAAGATTCAATGTTGTAATTGTTCTGCTTAAAATTTATTGAGAGATTTAGTGGAGGTTTTACTGGTAATACTTGGAAAATGGAAAATCTGTAATCCAGCTCTGGACAGATTAAGGAAATCTGTTTGGTATCATTTTTCTCTAGAATTTCTCTATACAGCTTCCGATGAATTACGTGTTTCTTTCGTTAAGACAGATTATTGTCTTTCTATACCAGGTACCATTTATTTTGAAAAATTGCAAGATTACAATTTCTTTCACAGATATCTAAACTACTTTCATCGAGTATCTTCGAAATTTCTTCGTTACCGAAATTGAATCACATCAATCGATCCGATAGCACTGTTCGGGAGGGTTGGAGAAAGGTGGGTGGTGGTAATTCGAGTTTCCTTCGATCGTTGAAAAATTTGTGACCCAGTCGAATAACCCGTTCAATTAATTGTTCCACCGATTGAAATGTCCCCTCCCCATCGAGTTTTCTTCCGCTTGTAAACGCCAGTAGTCGCAGCGAAATCCCCGTCACTGGATATCGATGGCCGATAAATCAAGGGCCTGGATAAATCAAAGCAGCGAAGGGAAGGATCGGTTCATTGCGGTGCTAGTTCTCGCTCGCGGCGCATTTTTATACGTCGCCAACCGGCTGAATAAAATTCAATCAAACTCTGTACCCGTGGCAGAGCAAAACAAGTTTTATCGTACCTTCACCGGTGCTGCCGCGAATCGATCGCTAACTACGCCAAAATTTAAATAATATCGAATAGTAATGATATACCATTGCAAGTAGGACATAGAATAAACCGATTTCGCCGTAGGATCAGCAACAACGACAGGTCGTTAACGCGTCACCGTTAATTCCTGATCGTAGGTGATAAGGGGCGCATTTTCATTGGGATTTTCTTGTTCGGCTTTTCAACAGGGACACGTAGCACTCGTTGAAAATACAGTGAAATCGCATTATCGGGAAAATTGTAAAATATAATTGGCCGTCGGTGAGCCCGTTAAACGGTTTAGCTGGACAAGCGACACTTTAACGAAGCCCCGACTAATTACGAGTAATTCTAGCCGATTAATGATGCATCGTGTCGCTTTTCGTTTCCGACTAATTTTTCAAGTCTCTTTTTTTCCGCGCGATCTCTCGAACCAACTACGAGATTATCACAGCCAGTACACAAGCTCCGTTTCCGGGAAACGTTTTCATTTTTTCCGCATGCGAGGGTTGAAGTTTCATGCGTGTATCCGTCAGTTCGTGTGGGTTCACGCGAATCAATCGTTGTTCGTTGTCGATGGTGCACGTTTAAACTTTGCTGTCGAAAAGTTGGATTTCTGGTGGATCGTATTTTTGTTAAAATTCATAATTACCCGCTGTTGGAAGTAAGAATACTCCGGCTTAAATTTGATTTAAACTTTAAGCACCGTGGATTCATAAAATTTTGGTAGCGAGCTGGTTAAATTTGGACCAGTGAATCTCATAAAATAATCAGGCGAAAAAGTGGAGCGTTATTCCGGTGGTTCAGGTCGGGCTAGGATGGTCGTGCTAATACTCTGAAATATGGAGCTAGAGCGGTTACTCTAGGATTCAGAGCAATTAAGGACAATGGACAACCGGACGGCTGTTCTACAGCTTGAGAAAGGTAGAGTTGTATGGGATGGTCAAGCTGGGTTTCACAATTGAATTCAGGGCTAATTCAGTCATAAATACAGCATAATTCTCCTTTGTTAATATTGTACATGTCTGAGGTAATGATTGTATATTCTGAATTATTGCGAGACGTAACTTTGTTCTTGAGCTGGGAAAACACCTTACGTATAATCTGGTGATTCTCACTCTCGTGCCAAAGTCAATATCATAAATTTCTTTTGAGTACTCAGTACGCTACCAGAGTTCTTGATTCACGAATGAAAGTTCGATAGATTTATCGTGTCTATAACAAGAAACTAATCCGTTCGAAGTTATGTTGCGAAACTTTAGTGCAGCTTATTCGAGGATTTTGATGATCAAAGATATTATCTGGAAGTTTGTTCAGTTTGTGGTCAAGGACAGCACAGGTGTGCTTTCCAAAGATCAATTCAGAATCCATAGAAGGCTTGCCGCATGGTCGTGTTCCATTCCAAAGTATATTGAACTAACAGTAACCGTAACTCGTCACGGTTTGTTAATATCCTGTAGAAAATTTAACGAGCACCGATCATAATTCTTGAACACGACGAAGAACACCTTTCAGAATGTCTGTCAGTCGTAAAACAGACGCAATGGTATGAATACAAAGTGTCTCGTTCAAGTATTTACATCAGGGTGCTCGAGAACGGGTCGCCGAGAGAGATAAAACGGGAGAAAAGGGTGAAAACGAAGGAACCAACGAGTTGCGCCCTTGACTCTGACTCTACAAGCCTGGATTCGAGTTCCGACCCAGTTCTTACCAAGCGACCCCATTTTTTATAATTCATGCCACGTAAACACGATCTTGAAATTTCTACAACACCAAACACCCTCGTGTATTTTAAATTTAAATATTTAAATTCATCAAACTTTTTACCCTATTCCTGTCAGCTTTCGTTACAATTATCGATGGGCAGTGGTTAATTAAAATTGGTACCTTATTCAAACGTAGTAATTATGAAAGGGGAAAATCTAGACAAGTACCATATTTGTCAAGTATATTTCTGTAATAATTGTTTCATAACATAAACATTAATTTCAATTCAATTAATGAAAGGAAACTGAAAATTAATTTACATATTATTTAGCTTCGGTAATAATGGTTCTGTAATAATAATAATTTCCGGATCAGATAATGAGAGAATACACAAAATTAATTTACGTATAATTTAATTTCTATAAATAATATCTAATATCGTTGACAGTTCGTATGCGTGTTCCATTCGAATCGTGCCACCCGTTGCCCCGATCAATTGAACCCCCTTTCGTTCGAAGTGGCCTCATTGAGAATGAAATGGTTGGCACAGGGAGATGTATTACGCTAAGCTGTTTCCTGGCACTGCGGCAAAAGCGAGCGAAACAGCTAGGGGTCTGAAGAAGGAAGGGAAAAAAAGAAAGAAACGCCAAGGGGGTTGGCTGACGAGACGTTGGCGAGAGGGTAACACTATCCTCGGAGGTAGGAGTTTCCTTGGCGAAAGTCGCGACCGGATACCTCGAACCACCACGACCCACTTTCCATCGAGATGCAGGACACAAGGGGTGGTAAAAGGGTGGGAAAGAAGATCCATAGGGAGGACTGCCAGGTCAACCCGTTAACTTGGCGAATAAATTATCCAAAGAGGTCGTGCTTGTATTTATCGTGCGTCGCGAAATCACGACCACCCCGTGTGCGCAGCCACCCCTAAGTAATTAATTTCTGCCTACTTGACAAGGATCTTCGAGCCAGGAGTGGGAATATGGAAGGCAAAGTTAACGCATTAGTTATTATAACGAAAATACAGCCATGTTCGAATTCAACAAACTATTATACAGATTAATCACACGTTGATTGTAGAAGCAATCATCGGTAATTAATTACGGAAATTGAAAGCTGAAACATCATGTTAAATTTCGAGCGATTTCTTAGGTTAAACAAACACTCAACACTAAAATCGGCTAAAACTTCTCTGTTACAATAGAAATAACAGGGAACGGTATCGTAATTTCTGAATCAACGAGTACCAGCAAGTTTTGCTCGATTGTTCGATCTGGGATTAGCCGTTTTCGATCTCGATTGTTTCGAAAATCGACGGGAAAGTGGCGTTGGTGTTGAGGTCGGATACATAAGCCGCTGGTAAAAGCGACCTATCGTGGTCAATCATCGACGGATTACCGTTTAATTAATCCGTGGAATTCGTTTTTGCGGGATCATCGACGGCACAATGGCGATCAACGATCTCGTTTATCCGCGGTGGAATTATTGGCCTCCAGAACGAAACCGCGCGTGCACTTGCAATTACGTGGCCGATGCATTTCTGGCGACACAGTTTTATGGGTTATTATGGGCTTAGTCATACGTGATTTGCCGGAAACGATCCATCATTTCAATTCACGCCACTTTATAATACTCTTCCGTTGTTTCTCGTTTCTGCAATGAAAACATCCCTTTTCAATTTATCCCCCCTGTAACTGCTTCGTACCATTATTTCTATTTATCCAGCGTAATTAATTGCTTACGTACCATTATGTTTTAATAATTTGTCGAGTATCGCGATCAATTGATCGATAATTAAGGATAGAAGGATTTATTTTGACCATGAAAAGCTTCAATAAGGTATTTTTCGCCCCTGCGGTGGAAAGCTGCTGATATTTATGAGCCTCATATTTTCCCCGCTGTGTATCTGAAACGTAAGCGATCGCGCTAAAATAATTCTTCATCACGAAATTTTTCTCGTCCACGATAAAAGAGATGCGGGATTTACGAGCGGCGAAAGGTTGCGTGTTCCGAGACAGCGTTAACCACTTCAACGTCGGCTCTTTTCTTTCAGAAAGACTGATGACGGTTTTCTTGCAACCCAACCTTGTGCTTGGCAATTAAAAATCTTTCACCAATTTAATTTTCGAGCTACCCCAAACATATTTGCATTATTGGATTGTGGCTTTCATTAGAATTGCTAATTCATAAATTTAAATATAAGCAAAACATAAACCTCTCGACATTATTTCCTTCGCTCTGAACATTCAGGGATCAAGGAACGCAATATACAGGGATGAAACTATTATCCAGGTTTAAAAAATGGCAAAGAAAGCAAGATGCAGCGGCATCGCGGAATTAAACGGGGCAAGGATAAAAGAATCTACCAGTTTACGAGTCCACCGCGCCTAAAAACGACCCTGCTTCCGTTCGTAAATTCAACCCCTCGTCGAGGCTTTTGCGCGATTTCCAAGCTCCATGCTCTTCCGCAACGAATTCTCGGCCACCTTTTCGCTGCCTTTCCCTTATTTGCCACCCCGTTTCCCTGCAAAACACGATAGAACCGCCCTTTTCCCTGAGCATTCCCCCTTAAACCCGTGCCGTTTCAGCTTTCCTCCCTCCGATCGTCCTCACCTTTCCATTGCTAAGAGGTTATTTTGATCCTGAATTTTCAGCGTCGAAACTTTTCCAACCGTCTACTTTGTCGCTGTTGTTTTACTCTCGTGTTGTGCTTCACCGGCTTGCGCTTCTGGGGGTGGAAGTGCACTCACCGAGCATGCCTCTGCTTTAGAAAGCTTGTCGCGTGTTCTTGCGAGAAGTTTTTGGTCGAATTCAAAAGGTTTTACGAGTCTTTTGATCACTGATTGTTCTTGGTGTCGATTGCACTGTGTTTCATACAATTTGCCATCATTTTAGGATAGATTCAACGAAGTAGAAAAATGTAATATTTGATTTATAAAAGTGGTCAGACCGCAAGGAATCATCGAAGTGTCAACGTCCTCGTTCGACTAGAACGAATCAGTAACTGGAAGACGGGTTCCGCAAATTATTTGTCGATCGAAGCGTCATTAAATCAGCGCAGCTGTGCTCGCGAGACGTTAACGAACGAATAACCTTTCACGATGCATGGATGGCCGCGGGTGAACGAACCGGAAAAAAGGAGAAATTCTCCTGGCGAGGGAAAAAGGTATGGCGAGGAAACGAACGGGGGGATTCCTGGTTGCCGAGTTTACAGGTCGCGAATTTCCCGGGGCCGTCCATCGGGCCGAGTTGCAATTCCGTTTAAGTGGAAAAACTCTGGCTGCTCGTCGATCACTCAGCCGATAATATTCGCGAGCCTTAGAAAAGCTCGTGAAAATTTCACGAGCTGAAACGCCTCTGCTAGCTTACGCTATTCTAAGAAACTTCAACGGGTTATCTTGAAACACTTTTACGCAAGTGAAATATTGTTTCGAAAAGGGATTACCAACGATTGTGAATAAACGCAGGATTTTCAATTCTTCTGTCACGTTATATTTTTCACTGCACAGAGAATAAGAAATGAAAGGACAGTACCGAAATCTCCGGTATTAATGTCGGAGCATTACAAAAGGACATTGAAACAAAAGGTAACGAAGAAACAATGAAGCGTAAAAGCTCGGTGAACAGAGCGAATTAGACCATCAGCAGCTACAGAGGATTATTTTACCGTAACCATAACAAAGACTTCCACCCTTACAAAGTACCCTTCAAACTTATCCCCAACTAAATCCTATTCAACCTTGGAAGCAAAACAAACGAAGCAACATTCACCCCTGAATCTGAATATCCGTTCAGACATCTCCGAACCGGATCGTCTATAAAACCAATCAAAATTTTCCAGAAAGCATATAGATAAAGGGCAGAAGTATCTCGCGTGCAGGACAAAACCCCATGGTGACTACTAATTCGTGACGTCGTTGGACGATAAAGTCAGTCCCACGGTCACAGTGATTTCCTACAGCTTAGAACAGCTTTTAAAATCCACCCGAAAGCCTGGTTCGATATCGGAAAATGTAAATACACCGCCCCTTCGTTGGTGTCGCGGCTTGGATCACCGGAGGGTGGAAAAGGGGTGAGGGTCTGTTCACCCCGAACTCGCCTTTATTTGTTCGGTCCGTGTTGTATCCCCGTGCTCGCAAGTGGATCGTTGCCGATGGTACGCGAAACAAAAGAGAATGAACCGGAGAATATCCGAAAACAATACATTGTGCCCGCGATCGACTGACTACCACACCCTCCTCCTCCCCCCCGTGCTTCATCCCTCCCGGAACGCGGGCTACATAAATATCTGGATGCCGTGGCTATTCGGCATGATGCACTGCCAGCCTCTGTTGGCCCAAGGATGCTCGTTTCTTCTTGCCAAAATGTCTGGACCGAACGGACCATCCGGTTTTTCCATCGGTCATCCCCTGTTTCGAAGGTGGAGGTATTGTTTGGGGAAGAAAAGGGAAATGAGGGTTTTGTTGATAGAGTAGGTCAATCGACAGGTTTGCTGAATAAATTGATTCGTTTAAAGACCAATTTTTATGGTGGACATCGAGATAATTGAAAAAAGAACCAGCGTCTGACTAATGGTTGACTTGTACTACTGATTCCTGTATCTACTTACGATACAATCTCTCCTGGCTACTTTTGATATCCAACTGTTGCATAAATGAATTCAAAGTTCACAGTGGTGACTTACAATAAGACGATTCCTTAGCCAGATGACGGAAAACTTTTATCTCTGTGGCGTTGGAAAATCTTGAAAAGCGTTCCGAGTGAAAATGAAAATCGTGAGCCAAGCTATTTATCACGAAGATGGATAGAAAAGTTGCAAATCGTTCTGTGGTTGAAAGGAAAGTTGGAGACTGAGAAGTTCGGTTTATTTAAGGCGAACCATCGACTTCCATCAAGTTTCAAACGTGGATCCGATAACAAGGGATGAAAAGTATGTAAACAGATGCCGGGTAAGCGGATACGGGATTGACGATGATATTTATGGAAACTGTAGGCAAAAGCGGAACAAAAACGTAGCAAAATGGAACAGGAAATTGAAGCGGCAGCTTGTTTAAGAACCTCTCGATGATCACCTCGGCAATTTAAGTTTATGAAAGAAAAGCAAATCATTCGGAATATTTGTACAATATATTTTTGAGCTTCAGAAAATTTCAATTAGCGACCATTGAAGCTAAGATTCAGCGGTATTTCGGTGGCGGTGTTTCTACCGAAAGGCTGATCACGAGTCATCAAATCTCCGCAACAAACTCGAGAGATCCCATCGATTGAATCGCTGCTTAATCCGAGTCGCCAGTAGTCAGTTGAAACCTCTTGGTGGAGGGTCTCGAGAATCCGGGAAGACCATTTCCAGCCACTTATCCGCTGTACTTAAAGCGGACTCCTGGCCACGTTCAGGACGAACTCGAAATTACGAGATCGAAACACCGAGACACGCTTCGTGATTCGGTTGCTGTCCACCTGGAATGATCCGAACAACGATTTAGGAAGTTCCTCGTTGCGGTGCAAAGACCGGAGACAGGATAGCCTCGTCAGCCGGAAACCATTCACTGGACTGTCCGGCACAGAAATCATTTAAGGGGATGTCCAACTACGGTTAGAGGTCAGACGGATGGTTTGAAGTTCAAGGAAAGGGGTGATAATTAGTCGATTTGTCCTGGGACAGGACACGGCGTTAGCATTTTCTAGGCTTGATGAATATCATATGCAAAGAACAAATTGTGAAATTAAAAATGCCAGTTCAACTAATGAACCTTTTTAAACGAATCTTCTCTGTTTCGGGAATTGTCAATTAAAACATGTGCGTGTAATTTGTATGAGCGACAGGTAGCCAGAGGCTGTCCCCTGCGATTGATCAGCCCTGTCCCTTCTCACTTGTTCACATTGTCAAGCGTGACGCGTAAATTTATGCCGTCGCGCGTTACAACGTTCCAAGCGTGTTATTTTTAACGAGCATGAACATTTACACTAGCTTTCCAACCGACCGGGGACGGTTACGAACTTGAAACGCTCTGCGGTCGTCGCGTTTGACCCGTCCTTTTTCACTCGGTTGGCCACCGTGTACTGTTCCCGTGCACCTCGAATTAGACGAACACTTAATTTGCACCGTAACGTTCCGGAAGTTTTAGTTTGCTGATACACCGCGACGGAAGAGTCATGTTTGCCCAGCAAACGACCCTTTGTTACGCTCCTAAGCGGCGAGGAATATTAGTATTCTCCCTTGGGGTTCTTAACTCGACCTGTTTGCACTGTTATTGCAGTGCAGTCAACGCTTAAAAAGAACCCTGTAACCCTGATCATAAACCAAACTATAATCCAATCGAAAAATCGATTTCCAATAGAAAAATCCGGAACAAATATTATAGAATAAATTTTATTTTATTTCGTTTGATCTGGAGCTACATATTTGAAGAGAATAACGCGTTATTACCAAAGGATCGAAGCACGCCAAAATTGATTTTATTAAAGAAAGAAAAATTGATATTCATTTGGTTGGATAGGAATGCAAATAACCGCGGGGGCAGGATAGAAGGAAAGGGTGCAAAGTGCCCGGGGAATTTGCAACAAAGGTACGCGTGAATAATACATAGAAGAAAGTCAACAACAAGTTGCTTGACAAAGTTAAACAACGAGTGGCGTGCGCTAACACGGGGCTACGGCGTAACACGTGTAGAACTCGTTAAACAAATAAATACGTGCAAACGGAGGAAAAACCGCAGATTTCGCGGCGCGCTGCGTTTTGAGAGTTTACCGAATCAAATACACGCGGTGCAATTTTTATTTTTAATAATTTCAATCTTAAAAACGGAGGCTATATTAAATGATAATGAGAGGGTGCAGAGGTACGCGTTATGCGTCGAAATCGAAGGCAATTAGGCGCATAACTTGTCCACATCGGGAGGGTAAATTTCGTAGCGGCACGTATCTAGTAGGCACGGTCGGATAATAGATCTTGAATTATTAATTAGACGTCAGTGAAGCAGAAATCGAGACGTCGCATTAGCGAATTACATAGGATACGCATGCGCGCGAATTGGAGCGTGAAAGGCAGCGTAGATCTGCTGTGCGATCGCGTCGCATCGCGTCCGCCTGTGTCGGATAAATTAACCGTGTTGTTCCTGCTGCAACCTAACATCTACGACAAATCACTGTACGTGCACGCGTGTGTGTTCTATTGTACGAGAAGTATACATAACAAAGGATTTGTGCAATATAAAACAGCTTTCGCGATGAATCCTATGATACTTGTACCTGTGGTCGGCCCGAACGTTGAGTTGTACTACTTGCACCGTCGATCAGGATCAATCCCGTGTTTAGACAATTGAACAACGAACGATTTTATTTCCTGGAACGATTATCGTTTTATAAACGAGAACAGCAAAGATGCATCGAATCTGTTCTGCTACGATAAACTACCCCATAAAGAAGACGCTTAAAAGGGAACGATTATGATGAATAACCGGACACGTTGACAGGTTGGGGGTGTTCGACGTGGAAAGCGTTGCCTCGTGCAGAAATTTATCAACTGCGGAACTTTGCTAGATAACACATAAAGCTTTCGCAGTTCGGGGTCGATGAACGGAGGCAAGGGTTGAAGATGAGCCGACAACCTCGTGTTTTATGCGTAGCTCTGCTCTTTCGCGGCTGCTAGCACGAGAAAGGGTTCATTTACATCTCGTCAAGTCGGTTATCATTAAATATTGAATGGTCCCCGTAGGATGTTGCCTGGCAAAAGTGGCAGATCCTTTGCCAAGGGCCTAAACTTTCCGAATCTTCGGGATGCCAATTAAGCCAGGTAGCCTGATAATATTGTACACGCCGAAGGGACCCGCTTCAGCGTCGAGTTTATCCCTGTAAGAAGTAAGATATACGATGCCTGCTTTTGAAGGATAACTCGATTTATGGTGGTCTCTAGTAAACGATACGTATCTCCGACTAATCTGTAGGTCTGTTGCTTTTTCGAATGAAACGAAATACCGAGATCGGAGTGAAAATTACCAACAATTATACACATGAGACAGAAAGTATTTAAGGGATCATCGCGGAAGAAGATATGCGCAAACGCAACGCGCAAAATTGGAAAATCATTGATCACTCAGGAGGGAGTGAAGAAGGGGTTAGGAGAGGGGTGTACGCAATGCGTCATGTCATTTGTCGTTAAAACAATAACACACAGCGACCGATACCGATAAACTCAATTTCGGCCGGCGTCACGGGTTGGTTCATATCGACCGGTAGCCGACTGGGGGATAATGAATTACACCGATTCCTATCTAAAATCTCGACCGCATACGTTAACATAATTAAAAACGAAGCTAGTTTCGGTACGCGTTCAGCTGCGACAGGACAATTAATACGATTTCATGGCTGCTAAGCTATGTACAATCTGGCCGCGTTAAAGTTCAAAACGGAGAAACCAATTGCGCTAGACCACGTCATAAACGTCCTGTTACGTCCACGTAATTTCTTATATAATATTTTCCCCGAAAATATTTTTCTTTGCAATTTCATTTTGATTCATATTTCGACAAATTCTCTTCGATAATAGACGAATCGGTTTTCGGACGTGTCCATGGTTTTCGGCAGAATCGAAACCTTGTTCGATTTCGACGAGCGCATAGAATAGCTCGATCCTCGCCTCTGTTAATCCACGCCACGAGGATCTGTCGTGGTCATACGAGCGAGCATTAATGTCACTGGCGGCGCGCTAATTGATGACATCATAATTATTATGCACGATTATGTAGCAGGAACCGGACCGTGTGCGGCCGAGACATCAAGTTGCGGACTTTGGCGATATACTGCCCGACGTCGGTACATGTACCTCGAATAGTCGAATCCTGGGGCGAATTTATACGAGGGCAAATCAAAATTTACCCTCGGACAGAGGAACTTCTCCGCGCGAACCAATAACTCAGCCCTGACGATATTGTGTATCTTGTTGCAGCAAGCCAGATGAGCAGTTTGCTTCCTGGCCGGCCCTTCCGAACCTAATAAATCGATCAAACAGCTTCCAGATAAGCTGTGTTTGCTCTTTAACGTATTTCAGAATACTATATCTTAACCCTCTTAAGGGATGAGGGCAATTTCAAAATCTCTCCATTAGCGTAATTGAATGGAACTAATGAAATTTCTTCAGGTCTGATTCTTGTAATTTAAAATTTTCTTGGAAATACTTTTTCTAAATCATAAAGATTTCGCATCAAGTCTCGAACAGTTCAAAGTCTCGATACATCAAGATTCAGCCGTCGTTCGTAGATAATGATTGCGACGTGTGTGGTCGTAGAATGGTGCGCGTGGAACGTGACTGTGACACATTGAGGTATCGTATGTGCGAGACACATTACGCCGTCAGTGCGATCTGAAACCGATCGACTGTGACCTAGAAGGATAGTTAATCCCGAATCGCATGCATAGGATCCAATTAGGATTCGAACGGAATGTTGCCAACACGTACAATTCGACACCTTGTATACGCGTCGCTAACACGACCGCTTCTTTAGATACAATTTCAAGTGTAAACCACTGTTCGCGATAAGGAAAGTACTTGAACATTTTTTGTTCCTATCCAAGCCGAAAGTACACCGGGCTCTAATTACTGTTACCTCGGTCAAGTGGCGCGAAGAACAAACCGTGGCCGTGGTTTGTCGGTAATTGAAACTAAATGAATTTTGAAACGTCGTTGAAACGATCGCGCGAGCGCGAGCAGAAGCGGAAAGTTTACTGACCGTAAGCGGCCGTCGTGACTCGCCTGGACGACCTAATTCGCGGACGACAGGGAAAATAACGAAACGCCTGGAATTCAATTAACGAGGGGCCACCGCTTGCAGAATTCAGCTAGAACTTTTCCCTCGGCTGTGAATTAACAATAAGGTGAAAATCACGTGGCCAGCCGCGTTCATTTTAATTACCATTAGTTTGAATCCGACGCGCGAGTATACACGACGACGAAACCCGACCAATGAAGGTTCGTTTTCAATTGCGTTCACCTGGACATCTGGTCGTACGGTTACGTGTTTTGGCCTTTGAACTTTCAACCCTTTCCGATTTCATAGATAAGCTTTGATCCAGGTTAACTTGTATTCTGAATAGAAATTCTTGGTGGCAATTTAATTTGGTAACTAACATTAGATAAAACTGCAATCGGGAATAACGCTGATGGGAAGAAAAGAAGGAAGATGGAAAAACGAAGCGAACGATGCTATTGAGTTAATAATGCTCGCTGGAACGTGGAATAAAAGGCGAACACGCTATTTACATGTAAATTGCAATCATAAACTGAGCGATCAAGCGTGCTCTACTGAGAATACCGATGGATCCGAAGAAAATGCTTTCAAACAGGTATTGCTATTTCCTCGTTTCTTACGTTAAATCAAGGAAAACGATCGTTTCACTCCTGACTTCCGGTAGAATTTATCGTAGCCATTTAGCGTTTTCGCGTGTATCGTTAAAGAACGAACTACTCTCCTCGAAGGATCATAAAAATGTTTGCCTGGAAAGAGCCTAAATAAATTTGAGCAAAACTGAAATTGTTCCTATGCAGAAATGAAAAAATTTTTCGTTGTAAACCTTTCAATCTCAGGAATCGAATGAAAAGGTAACAAAGTTACGCAAGGATGAAAAAACATGGAAACTGTATTCCAATCTCGAGCTGCAAGCGTTCAGCCGATAAGGTGGGTTGAAATTAAAGAATTCTCGTTGCTGTTTCCCGCTGAACGGTGTAAATTAATACTTCCAACCGGCTGCTTGACGTGAAACAATATTCACGTCATCGTACTCGAGAGTAGAGGGGGTTGTTACGCGTCTCGACGCTTTGTCGCCGAGGAGAAAGCAGGGCAAAGGGGTGAAAAGTAAAAAAAAAAATGAGAAGAGAAAAGGGAACGAAGAAAAAAGGAGGAGCAACTGAGAGAGTGGTGGTTGGAGGAGGGTGAATAAAAAAGAAAGGGTAGCGAAGGCAGAAAGTGAAAAGGGATTAAAAGAAAAGAGGGGCGAGAGGTGAGCTTCACCGGGAGAAATAAAAGCATTGTTCCGAATTATTATCGCGAAACAGCGTGAAGCCGGTACACGCGTCTCTGGACGAGTCCTTGAAACACCGAGAGGATATTACCTTCATTATTCGGCTCCCTTTTATTCCTCTGAATATTCTTTATATTCACGTACACGCTTTGTATTTCAACGCGAACCGCGATGATGACCCGATAAACGAGAATTCCGACTGAAATGAGAGAGATTACTCTCGATGACGCGCCTTTCGTGGCGCGAATGCGTATAATCTTTAGCAAATAATTATCAAAGGGTGTCACTGTTTCAAAGAACGTTCATTTCGAAAAGTGCATCTTAATAATTAACCTCACGAACCTGTATAGTCTACAGAATACGAGTCCCCATAAATGCATCAAAGGGAAACCTTAACGATTGTAAACCAAATTGCGTAAACCTAAAAAAAAAGAAATCTCAGATACACCCTCGCTGGAAGAACTGGCATTTCGAGCTACCCTCTTCCATCACGAGGGGGAAACAATCTGGGATGGAGCTGGTAGCCAACGTCGATGTAAAGTGAAAACGTGGACGGTCCTTACACGGGGACGGAAACAGTCGAACCATGCATCAACGTACGTCATCGGCCTCGTATTTCGTCGAAATGAATATTAATCCTCCTCGCTGGTGGCCAGTTATTCGCGCGAGTGTACGCATCCACGAGCAGTCGACGTTTCCCTGGCTGTCCTTTATTGCCAGTGATACTAGCAGGCTACGCCCGCCATCCACCACTCCGCCAGTAGTAGAGCCATTCATTCGGTCAGACAAAGTACTGACGCCGCTCTAAATATACGGTCGCATAGCGCCGCGAGGCTTCCTACTCGGTTTCTATGTGTGCCAACACGCCGATAGGAATGTCTGCACTATACAGACATACACTATGGGTCAAAAGTTTCGAATCCATTTGGTGAAAATTAATAGGTATAAAATCAGTTTCAGAAAAAATATTCATTTCCTTTATTGAAGATTGATAGATGAATCGGTATAAAATTTATTGAGCCATTAGATTTTCGTAGAAATTAGTGAATTATTTGAAACTTTTGACCAGGGCTGTATAGACGCAAGTATGTAGAGTATGTGTGTGTAGACACGATGGCTGCAGCAGCGGAGAGCGATAATTCCTTGGAGCTGGCAAAGGACGAAGTACAGGAAGGCTGTTACCGGGACTGTTGTCAGTAGGAAAGCTAGGGAAAGGGAGAGCATAAGGAATGCTCTATCCTGTACCCACCATTAATTCTGACCCAACTTTCGTGCGCCATCGTTGCTTCCCCTCGTCTTCAAACTGCCTTTTCGTAATCGTCAGGCTTCTCGGTTCATTACCTGTTGTTTTAAACTCCGAGACGCGTTAAAGCCGATACATAAACGCTTCTCTTCTTTAAACCAGCCGATACTGGCGGCGGAATTTTCAACTAACCCGAACTCCGATACGACACTTTCCCTTTCGCTCTGTTTACCTTTCATTAACTTTGCGGCGAGTTAAAAATGGAGAAACTATGTTTCGCTTCCCGATTACGTAGTCGCGGTTCGCTGTTACAAGAGATGGAAACTTTTTCTCGCTGCAGGCGTAACTCGGTCCGCGATCGAGTTAGCCAAGTTTCTTCGCGAAAACAAACGCCTCCGGCTCTCGTCCGCGGCTCAACCTTCTCTGCGAGTATGTATTTTATACCGGCTGACTTGTGAAACTTCGTCGATGCGTAACAAACTTTCCTCGTTGCATTGAAATTCTTCCACGTGAAAAAAAATAATCCTTTCTTCTGTCTCGAACGAGAGGGATTCGAGAATTTATTGCCGACACCTCGACAAATTTCGTGAATTGATCGTCCAGAATATCTATGGACGGTTTGATATGCAACAATCTCGTAAATTTTTCAACAGTCTGGAGAATGAAGAGGAAAAGGGAAGGATGGAATACAATGGAAGTCGGTCGTCACTCGACCCGAAATAAAAATTAGACTTTGTCGAATGACTGGGCAATGGCTGCAGCGTCGTCGGATTAAACATCGTCCCTTTGAACAGACTCGGTTCGTTTCGGCTCTCTTTTCCCGTAAAAGTCGCAGAAACGTACGAAATCTGGAGATTCAGCCATTGTTCCGAGACTCGTCGAGAGTCTTGGAACGTTGGGATTACTCATCTCTGTGACAGTGAAACGAATGAGGCCCAAAGTTTCAAGATTTCACACTACTAATGCGTCATTCCCTTCTCTCTTAGAATCTAATTAATTTTCGTTTAACGTCAGTTCGCGCGACTTTACGCGAAAATTCTAACGGTATTCGTGTAGGTAATTTTACATTTTCTGAAAAGTCATTTCGCGAACAGCAATAATTGCGACCACGCTCTTTGTACAAAGCCATTATTGACGTTTTCTATGCTGCTTCGATATTCCACGTAATGACACAATATTACAACTAATATTACTTTTTTTTTCTGTTTCAGGTAAGAGCATATCTAATTGAAATGGTGGCTGAATACAATGAACTCTCATTTCCTGTTAAATTCAGGTATTTTATAGTGTTTTAATATCACATTTTGTAATATCTTTTTATCGCACAAAGAAACGGCAGAGAAATAATCATCCCAACGGTGAATATGGCATAAATTTTGATTTAACAACAACGAAAGCGCGAAAATTTCGCGACTTACAGGTTCTAATTAGCACGCGAAGTTCTGGCGTTGATGAAACTCTGAAATCAAATCCGCGCCGTAGGTTCAGGCCGACGCGGGCAACAATGCCGAGAATTCGGCCGATGTTTAACATTCTCAAGTTTCCAACAAAATATTCAACCGAACTCGATCCTCTCAGCGGTTCCGTTTCACCAATTAGCGAAACGCGCTACTCGTCGAAAGCCATCGAGATCCTAGCCGGTTGAATCTCCCCTGGCTTTCTCTTTCGACTGTAATTTCGCCTATCTCGATTTCAACGAACGCGGCCTGGAAAACGCGGGCTAGCAACGCGTGTACCGTAGGTTAAACGAAAGTCTCGGGACTGATTTGAAAAAACCTCTGCATTTATCGTCGGTTCCGCCTCCGGTCCTTAGTTAAACGCGCGATAGTACGCGTTCCCTGGTAACCGGATGCAAGCTAATCCATTAAGTCTTGCCCGCGTACAAAAGCGACCTTCCGTTTCGAAGCCGATTTTCCTTTTGCTCTCGTCTAGAGCTTGTCGATAACGGCTTGCTTGATATCGATCCTAAGCAAAAAAGCGAATGGGTCAACGAGCTCTGTACGACCTCTACCCTTTTCCCTCTGTCTGCCTGTTTTCTTCTTCTTCTCCACCCTTCTTCAGACCCGTTCGACGGTATGCTTCTATTCGTGCGTGACTAATCTGTCGAGATGATGGATGAAATTCTATTGCATATTTCTGTGGTGCATTTTTTGATAAGGACGTGTTTGGAAAGGACTGAGAAATATTGAGTGGGTGGATCAGAGACATTAGATATACGATAACCTGGGTTATTGATTAATGAGTTTTTGTTCGGTGGTTAAAGTCACGGTGGAAAAATCATTCAGGGGCAAATTAAAGGGTAACCAAGCTCGCGATTCAATTCCTACGAGCTGCTGAGGCAGTTTCAATCGGTTCGAACGCGACGAGGGAGATCCAGTAACCGGCGGAACCGTGAAAATCCTGGCTAGTGTCAATTTCAATATCGAAAAAATCTCCGTGGACGCGTGCACGCGACAAGTCCTCACGGGAAACGATAGGCCGTGGGCAACCTTTGATTTCGAAACTAGTGCAGCTGCTGGTTTCCGCTGAATCGTTCTACCGCGATATATTTCGTTTTCATCGAAAAGATTATCATGATTTTTTTCTATTTAGAAAAGCTTTCTTGTTGAAAAGTTGAAATTTTGTGAAAGTACGCTGATTTTCAATTCTGAAATCATGGATGGTTGTCGGCACAATATGAAAAATCATGAAAATTCTACGGTTCGAAGTCTGCAATTTGATCAGCACGGTGCATCATGCAATATTGAATTACTCATCTGCTCGCATTCTCCCGGACAGAGAGATAAAGCAACTATAGCGCGAATATGATTCATAAATTTCACTTATGACGGGGAGGAAAAATCCCTTTCTACCCCTGGAGAAAATTAGATCCCGTCGAAACACACCGTCCACTAGCAGAGCAACCGGTGAATTTTTTAAAGCCGCAAATGAGCTCCCTTGCTTATCCTCGGCCGCGTTATACCCACAGGGAAAACCCTCTCCTTCCCTTCTCCATGATGAAGTATTTACCCGGGGTTAACCCTTTGCGTGAGGCTAGCGTTAAGTGGTACGCCTTTCATCAAGCATTCGTCAGCTAACTCATTCTTGCTTAATCTCGATGATAATGTACGTTAGATCCTCTCGAGCGTCGTTAAATCCTTCCCTTAGGATATTCTACAATTCATTCTTTTCCTTAACGACAACAATAATACCTGTCGCGAAACAATCGAATAATAGATCGCTCGCGACGAACAAAAAGCGCAATCATCGCGGCGATGATTCTCAAAAAAGGAACGTCATCCGGTTCTTTCTCCCGTTCACGAGCATACATCCACCGACTGTCATCGAACAGTTTCAAAAGAACAGCTCGAACACCCCAGAATCGGTACAATCCTTTTACAACGCAATCCTTCCGGCCCTGTGGCTGGTTTTCAACGAGAAATCGACCCGAAATAAAGCCTCCAGCTACGTTTTCAGGCCTTTATCTTCGGGCGTGCCGATCGATCGTTCGAAACACGCTTTTTCCTTTCCCTCTTGTTTCCGTTCAGCTTTGTTTTCAACTTTTTCATCACCTGCAAACCCTGAAAACCTCAACCTCGAACTCGAAGAAACGAGGCAAACCGTATGAATTCGTCGAGGAAATCTGAAAAAATTTCGACAGGTCGTTGGATTCTAAGGACTCGTTGGAAAGTTTCCAAAAAAGAAAAAGAAATCATTCGTATTATTGGCGATGAATTGTGAATAGAAAACGTAATGGAACAGCAATGCTGAACTTTCGGAAATTTTTTTTATTTTCCCGTTGGTTCGATTGGATGGACAGATCGCGTCCGCAAAAGTAGAAGCTTAAAAATTCAGAGCCCAGCTAGATCGCGTTATTGAAAAGCATCCATGACGAAAATCCATTCGAGGGGTATATTCGTGTTGTAAATGTACAATGGCCAGCGAAAAAAATGTATTGATGGTGACCAAGATCTTTTTTTCCTGGCGTTCACTAAGCGGTGTGGTGGGATATCCATGGGATTCGAGGGAACTTCAATGAATGTATAGAATGTGCATTGTTCGGGGAACTATGGAACGCGGAATTACTAGGGATATCGGTACCCTCTGACACGGTTACGGTCGCAGTAATTAAAATTTTTATTTGTAATCAAATTAGTTTCTGCGTATTGGTCTGTTCGTTACATGTACACCCTACCCCGTACATTCTTCACGGTTCAACAATTGAATTTCTATCTCTGTATTTTCGAATATTTCAGAATGAGAAGTATTACCATTATAAATACCATTGAATCGAATTCATGAAATGTGTAATTGACTTAAAAATTTAATTAACATTCGTCCTGGAATATTCAGATAATGCTTGGAACAATGAATTATTTAAATCGTACAAGATTTACATTTCAATATGATATTCTTTTTAAACATCTTGCAAAGAGATGTGTGTTGTTCAAATTGCAACATTCAACGATACAGGTTAAAAAATCTGATTATGAAAGTGCCACGGATGCTTCCTGTGTAGAATTAAAAATTCCTTTGTGTTAAGAATCTGAGGAATTTTCAACGCATCAGCAGGCAATTGCTGAGTTGCAACTTAAAAAATTTTTCTCGTTAGATTTTGTTGCATTGCGAATCTTCTGTAATTTATCAAATTCGGAGGGACTGTCCGTTTCGCTCAGCTGTCGAAATAGATGAGAAGAGGAGTGGTATGTTCGGGTATCACGGAAACGCGAGAATCGTGAAGCGTGTTTGCGAGTGAAATTCAATTTTTAATTCACGCATCGGTAATCCCCATCGGAGGACGAGGATCGAAGCTGTTACCGGGGCACCGGTGTTGAACGTGTCGTCGACGAGACGCAACGAAGGGACAGGTGAGACAGAATCGATAAAGCTTCTCGTTTAGCTCCGGCCGGTGAACGCTATTAAAAGATAAACGCCGGAAGTCGCGAACGCCCAGCAGTTTCCTGTGGAAAAATGAATTTTGCTCGATTGAATATCGTTTTTTTTTCTTTACTCTTCTTCTTCTTTCCTTCTTTTGGTCCCTTTTAATCGATCCTCGTTCGGTGTGAATCGTGTTTTAACGGAGGATGAAGTTCGAGACAAATTAAATCGGTTAGATTTCTGCTCGCGACACTCAGCTTCGTTCGTCATCGCGTAAACGTCTGCCATATTAAAAAAATTGATTAAACTGACGACTGTGTGTTTGAATACTGTAACACGTGTGATAGATTTTCTCTACTTTTCCGATTGCAGTGGAATTTTCAATTTAGCCGATTGCATTCCGTTCATAAAATAGACGAAATTAGTCTTCGAAAATCCTTCTTTAATGAGGCAATTAGGTTGCAATTTCCGGCGAAAGATTGAAAGTCTTGTTGCAAATGAAAGTTCCGCGGGCGAGAGTCCCTCGCGGAGAAGATTAAAAAGGAAACAGAAGATTTAAATTTATCTTTACATTCGGCTAACGCATTTAACCCGACTAACGTTAATCTTCGCCAACATGAATTTCGTGTTTGAATTAAACTGTTCACCATTTTACACCCTGGTGAAAATTTGCATACAGCGCTGTGTTTCTTTGGGAAAAAGTTCATTAATTCACATTGGCAGAAGTATCCTCAGAGTTTGTGGTATAAAAAAGGAAGAAAAACTTTATCTCGAAGCCTATGAAAGGTTTTTGCAGAAACTAAGTTCTATTTCCGCCACCTAAGTTGTTCCTACATCATCGATACTCAAATGCTCGAGCTGGAAAGGTTTCCTCGATTCTCGGACAATAGCTGCACCAGCCACCCCTCGGCTTACTGGCTATTTCCTCTTCCGGTCACTGGAACACTTTTGTTTTGCCTTCATTTCCGGCTCGTTTTTCCACCCTCTAACGTATTCCAAGCTGGCCGAGCGTTTTCCAGCTACAACAAGGAAACGAATCGCAGTAGCCAGGGAATGACGACGCGAGCAAAAGGAAGGGTTGCGAATTGCGAACGTGTTCACGGAATTCGACGAAAGTTGCTTCGCAGTTGGAAAATTTGCACGAGCTACCGTTTCACCGATTCGACTATCGAAACAAGTCATTTGGAAAAAGAAAATCAATTTCCTAAGGTTGTTTGTGTCAACCAAGAAACCTTAGACAATTGTCTTCGTTACTTCTTGCTTCCTGTTCACTGTCCGAGGAAGGAAGCTTTCTCTTTCCTGATAAAACGAGAAGAAATTTCGAAAGTGAAGTGAAAAGTTCCGTGAAAACATTTATCAGAGGAACTTCAATGATATTCCAAGTTGTTCTTCGGGCGACAAGCAATTTTTCTTGTTCCATCAGGTTTCAAAAAGGAGAAGAAAAATTGCGCGAGGAAGGTTCGGTGTCCTCGTCGAAGAAGAAAAAAAATTTTAATTAAACCAGACGGTTGGTCAACGGAAGCTGACGGTGTTTGCCATTTCGCGGGTTTCCTTCTCTTTTTCTTGGTGAAACTTTCCCGCCGGAAGCGCTTCTTCGCTTTTATTGGCGAACGCGTTTCGCGAATGTTTGTGGCCTTAATTAATCCGTCCAAACTGAAATTCCGTGGGGGAATTCGACCCGTGAATCCCTTGCTGGCGTGCTCTTTTAACGCGTACCGTTTACCCCCTGCAATCGTTTGATGTCGTTTTTGAAATTTATTTCGTTCCTGAAAGAGCGACTTCACTCTCTTTTCATCTAGGCATGCCAGTAATTTTTTGCTAAGCTGAATTCATTGAAGGAACATTTAATTAGAATAAACGCGGAAAAGATCTCTCTTTCGTTCTTAATTACCACCTCTCGTTTTATCCTGCTAATCTTCTATGCACGAAATTTAACCCACCTCCATTTACATCTGGTATTTTTCATCGTTTTCCCTCAATTGAATGAGCTTCAAACGTTTTCTCAGAAATTTTTCCTTTCCCACAGAAAATATATAAAGGACCACATTTTTTATTACTATAGTCTTAACCATGCGATAGACGTCTTCTTTCACTCGTTGTATTGTTCCATGTCCATCGCAGAGTTGCACTTACTCCTTCAACGTTGTCAGGATAAATTGCAATTCACCACGATTATTTGCAACAAGCCTTGTGCGTATTGACGCGATGCTTTAGCCAGGTTGAACAAAACCGTAGGATGGAAAACAATGGTGGTGAAGAGAAGGATGTACAGACAAGGCTGAATGAAAGAATCCCCGTCAAGTAAGCAGTAATTGCGAAAGTAAGAGGGTGGATTTCTCCCCTATTTTCTTTTTTTCTTATTCCATCTTTCTGCAACGAAGATACCCGTGATATAAAACGTGAATCCCTGTTATTCTTTTTTGACTCTTCCATTTTTCCTTTCCAATTGAAACTTGTTTCTCTTTCTACATTTTTTTTTTTTTTAACAGACTATGGCTATCGTGTTTGTATTATTTTTTGGTGGAATTTTCGACAAGTTCGTCAGAGTTCTATCTGAACAGTGATCGATTCGTCTGCAGTTTGAAATGGATATAGATTTTAGAAATATTTCCACAGATGGTTCGGACGTTTCTTTGCCCGTGGCGTTACAACCGAAAGTAATCCCTCCGGCAAACTTTGAAATTTATTTCTCGGTGAACGATGCCACCTGCTACGAAGCACAGCATCCAGGCATAGAGCCAAACTAAATGCTTGTTGCAGTTATCGGCTTTGAGTAGAATTTCAGGGAACTTGCTGAAATTAAAGGAAAATTAATGCTGCCTCCATTTGTTCTTATACGAGATATTTTTATCTGAAACATAAAAATTGCATTAGGAACTTTATATGTACATCCATAGAATGTTATAGCTGATCAAAGGTGGTAGAGGTGAAAGCATCGTGTTTCAGTTTCATCCACTGATGGCCCAGGGTGGGAAACTGGGAAGAAGCCTCGTATTTTTCCGTGAAATACCACCGAGTTCAAATATTAATGCTAAGAACGCAATCTCCACGTTTTGGAGAAGCTAGGGTATCAGGCTGGTGCACGTGAAATGACGCATCCAACATCCGGAAATGGTATATCCGAAAAAAAAAAGAAACGAGTACTCGTAAAGTTGAACCGTCTCGGTTGGCCTCGCGATGTCTATCCGATCGATTCGTTTCGAGACTTCCAACAACCCTTGGTACCAGTCTAAGCAAATACCCCACTTAATAATTATTTAACAAGGTGATATCGATGAATAAAAATAGTGTTTCATAAATTAGTGGTAGACCGCGTTTCGCGTTGATGCGTAATTTATTTGTTTCATTAAGGAAGGTGGGTCGCTTAATGAGATCGTCACAATTGTCTGATATAATGTGGACGCCGAAAACACCGCACAAACGCGTCCAATTTATAAGGATCTTTTTTTTTAATCTGCTCACGGTGGACGAGACAAAAATCTCGGGTGATAATAATAACCGACCCTAATGAACTTTCCAGCCTGGCTATTGGTGGTTCTCGTTAGCGACCCTAGATATTCGCGTTCCTCTCTGCGAGACGCATTGATGCTACTCGTTAGCGGCTCTAAATTCCCTCGTTTCGGTATATTAAATACCGACGTTTCCAATTAAAAGTATCGTAACACCGTGCCCGTTTCTCTCCCTCTTCATTCCTGTCTTTCTATTAATTAAAATGATGACACGGGAATAAGGTAGACTGCGAACGCGATGGAATGTGAAACTGCTATTAGTAGTCGTGTTAATAATATTAATCTGGATTCTAAACTTTTAATTATTGATAATGAAAATGTGACTGAAATAGTTACCAATAGAAAGCTTTTCTTCCAACGGGAACAGAGTTCCCACGGCTTTTCAACGATCTCTCGGTTTCCTCCGTTCGACCTGTGCTCTGGCCGCTGTTTGAACAACGATGCTCGGAGAAATGAACGGCAGACTTGCTGTTTCAATTACGTTTTCTTTACTTTCACCAGAGTTTTCTGCAAAATCGACTCTGCTAATCAGACGATATAAAACTTGGAAATTTCATCCCCTTTGCAGACGCGAAGCAATCTTCTGGAAATAATTCACGAAAGCAGAGTCGATTTTAGGATTTTTTACAATACTTTCGCATAATTGTTATTTTTCCAATTCAAAGGATCTTCTTAACATTTCGCTGGATATCTTTTCCACCCCCATCCTCTCTAAGTAGCTCGTTTCTCTTCGAGCAATAAAACCTAATAGCCTTCAGGTTCGAAGTAAACGCTCGTAAAATCTACCAGCTTTAATGCCACGGGGATGGGGAGTCTATTATTAAATAGAAAGCCGTAATTCATTCTGATCGTTGAGCAAATAAGCCGGAGTAACCCTAAGTTCGATCCTATCGTACGTGGAAACGTTTCGTTGTTTATGACAATTGTTCAAGATTTGCGTCATCCTCCTCTGTAAAAGGGGACGAGATGACGAAGGGGTGACTCGACGCGATTCACGTCGTTCTTGATTGTTTTCACCCTGATGGATGGTTCGCGGTGTAAAACATTTGATCGACGATATGAAGACATTAACTCACCGTTATTTGATCAAGAATTTGCGACACAGCCTTGTTGGGTAAGATAGATTATGGAATTCTTTTAATTTTTCAATCGATTAGGTTGTTTTTAGAGAGATCCTTGTACCGATATAGGAGAGATAAAATTGGGTTGTCAGTTTGAGGGGTGGTTATTGGATAGAGATGATCGAGGGTGATTGAAATCGATTTTCCATAGTGGTTACATGATTTTCGTTGAATTTCTGTATCCTGACAGCTTAACGATACTTTACAGTGATTTATAGATTCTTCGTTTTTTGAAATATGATTCTATCTTCCTGCTAGATTTCAAATGAAATATCCCCGCCTGCACAGATTTAATATCAGCTTGTTGCATATCAAGCAGCTGAAACATAGAAAGTCTAACAGGATTTGATGGTATAAAAATTATTTGCGTTTATTAATATCTCAACGTTACACGTCTCTGAATGTTTGCTCGTTTCTTTCACTCATAACGCTACGTTTCCGGTAGAGGTTGAAGGAATTCAAATTATTTTAGAATTAACGGGTCGCCGCAATTAGCAGTGCAAAATTTACATTCGCTTACTTCGCCAAAGAGGAGAACGATTTGCATAGATTACCATATATATTACATCACATATACATATCTCAATTTTTTTTTCTCGGTGATTTTAAATTTTAATTACCTTCGAGTCTCTTCGTTTTTAATAAATGCAGTTTTCATTAATCCATCAAGTGAAATCTGGGTACCGAAACCAAAACGTTTTTCCTGGCATTCGAGCCAAAATATATTGATACTAATAAAAAACAAATTGCAGCAGATACTGTATCGAAAAGCCATCGATCGTTGATAACAAAATGGAAATTTTGCTGGGCCATTTGAAACTCGAGGCAACGTTGATAAATAGATTCGAACAGATCAAGAGTCGTTATCGATTAGAAGTGGTCGTAATTAAAATTTACGCTTCTAGTTTCTAATTAAAATTCCTTCACAGCCGACTGTATTTACGTTACTCGCGCATTAATGCAATGGGATTCGTAATTTCGCCAACGCGGAAAATCGAGCCAACTCCCGTTAAATTCGACAATTTCGAAACGTTCGTCATTTCACCAAAAAAAAAAAGAGCCTAATTTTTCTGGAAGCAGAATTGGATTATAACACGACGTCTCCAAATTTGCATGAGAATTTATGGTGGAAAGAGAATGACGCTGGGACAATGTGCAAGTAGCTCTGAGTCCTCTCGAAACGTCGAGTTTTTGCCGGACAACCGTCCAAAGAAAAACTATGGAAGGGGATGAAAAAAGAACGTTTGATGAATAACCATACGATGACGAACAAGCTTCACCGGAGAAAAGAAGCATTACCGTTTACGAGAGGATTCAGTTTTTTTTTTATGGTTGGCAGACTTTCGCGTGGGATGCCTCTCGACGATTAATTCGAGTGTTAGGTGGATGAAAGACGTTCGTAATACGGGGCCACGTTTTCCTTTTTCCTCCTGTCGGTAAAATCGCCTTCATTCGAACGGGATTAATTGATTTATTATAGACGGTCGCATTAATTAAGTGCACCGGAATAAAACAGAAATCTAATATTTAATATGCAAAGTGGACGATGAGCGATAATTATGGGAAATTTCATGGGTGTTGTTTGAAAACCTTCTCGTTCATGAGGTCTAGATACAATCCTCGAAGTCCCATCTGTTCTCCCATATAAATCACTGGTTGATCGTCGAAACTTGAAGGCAACCTTCACGCAATGATAATTTACCCTAATCCAACGTCATCCTCAGGATTCTTGGACTGGCACCTTGTGTTCCTGACGCCAATTGCTCTGCTTACGGCTGACAGTTACACCTGCTCATATGTCTGACCGTTGTGTGTTGCAGCTTGAAACAGTGGCTCGATTAATGTTCCATTCTTCATCGTCGATTCAATGATCTTAGAGTTACAACCATTGAACAGCAACAATTTTCTTTTCGCAATTAGGTATATCGAATGTTGAAAGTTTATGCGCAAGCGTTTGAAGTTTTAATTTAATAACGATGAAAGAAAAATTATATTTTTTCGCTTCGTTTGAAGTCAATGTTGCCGTATTTCGCGAGAGTTCATTAGTAGTTTCAATACTCGTTGCAAATGCTGTGCTTTGTACAAAAGCTAATTGAACGGGAAAAATTGCTCGTGGGGGTAACGTGTTTGGATGCAGGAGAATCAATCGAATATTAAAGCAAAACAAATTATTAGAGAATTTTTGTTTATACGAGAAATACGAAGGATAAATCCACTCGGTTTGGAAAGTAAAAAGAATTGAAAAATACCGCGTCTCGTGAAAGCTGTGAACTCGAACAGAACGCAAAAGAATGATCGAAACAAGTTAACGATTCGAAAGTTGAAGCTAACCGGTCGTTGTAGCGGAGTACTTTAAGATTGTAACATTTGTCACCGTCACTTTTAAGAAGTCTTGACTTAATTACATTTTTAGTAGGTTGTTCGTCATTCCCGTCAGGAAAGTATCTTCAGCTTCGACCTCTTCACGAACGTAAATTAATCTCAATTATCGTTACGTAACTTCTGGAACGTAATTATTGCTAAGCCGGGAGGTGCTTTGTTCGGAAAATAGGTTCGTGCTAAAGTTAGGAAAAGAACGTAAAACTTGATAGGATTACCTTTTATATCATTCAACGTTATTTTTCAAGAAACTTTCACAGTATTCACAACGTTCTACAACACGAACAAACTTAACAATTTGTTTGATTACATTTATAATCAATTTCCTAAAAGGAAAATATAAATTAATAACCATAAATATGATTCGTTAATTTTGAAAATGATACAGTTAAATGCACTGGAAACCATTCATTTACGCGGGTAATTATCTAAAAGCGCAACCAATTAACGTGATAAATGAAAATGAAAAAAGGTTGCAGGTAATGGACGATAAAAAAACATGTCTCTCGGACGGTCTATCAAAGAGCAATCAAGCCTGTCGCGATTAACGAGCATGTATCAGTTGATTGAGGTAAATGTTTAAATTAATAATTCAAAAGCGGTGCAGCGTTTAATGCACGTTTCGGTCGCGTCGCAAACAGCATCGATGTCACGCGCACGAACACACGAATAATTTAGCGTTCAATAATTCGGCTGAATCTGTAGTAAGGATCATCCAGTCACAAGAGAGGCACACTTTATTTACTGGAATATTTGCGGACGTGAAACGCGGTCCGTTTGCTTTCGGACTTGAACTACAAGTCAGCAGAGTTTCCGTGTGACATTGTCGTGCATATCGATGTCCATTAATCAAGTGCATTGCGACTGTCAGCTGCCTTACATCGACCGACGAGTCTGTTCCTCAAAGAGGGAATCGATCGGCTTCAATTCGAACCTCGAATAATACTGTAACAAAAATTGGAATATTCGAAATTTTTCACGGGTCAAGAGTAGAAATGCGAAGAAAATTAGAACAGCAGTAGAAAGGGTGGTTGAATCGAATTTCACCGTGCTGCACCGGTTCGGTCGGCTAACTCGATTGAAAGGGGAACACAGGAGGAGAGTAGACTGCATTAACAAAACGCTGTCGAAGTTCGCAGACGATTTCCAAGGGTCTCGCGATTTTCACACGATTTCCGCTATTAGCAGGGCTCGTAGCCAAGTCCTGGCCCGAGCCTTCGACTGTTGCGAACTTTCCTAGGATTTGCATGAATATCGACGGGGAACGGTGCGGTTTGACGCCGACAGACACCAATAGAGGCAATGATAATTTGCGAATTGCTACGAGCACCTACCTTCGTACCGACTGCTTGAATCGATTCCAGCATGGTCTCCAGAAATTAGCAGACTACGTCCCTCGGTAGAGAGAAGAAAGAGGGAAAAATTAGATGGTCCGTTTTGTGTTGTAACAATCCAATTGCAAGCGGGAATTTGATTAGAATATAGAAATGAACATTGTCCACGTAATGAATAGAAGCTATTTTTGGTTTGGTTTCGGTGCTGAACCGGAACGTCTGGGAATACGTGTTGCTACGTGTTTCCTGCACACAAACGAGAACGTTGGTGCACGGGTGTCCGGAAAATATCGATTGACCATGGACGTTAACGAGCGAATATTAATATCTTCTATTACAGCAGATGGTGTGCCTGTATCGCATGGCTTTTCGGTTCACGCTGTAATTGACGTTTGTTCCCTGTTGTTTTCCTACGAACGGACCCTTGTCATCGTAATACCCCTTTTAATAGACACAGAACCAACATAATCTTAACACCCATTAACTGAAACACAAATTAATACGGCGCTGATGGTCGACTGTCACAGAGAGATCACAGGCGCCGGGAATTTAAATCAAAGGAAATGTTATATTACATTATCAACGTGAATAATTAGTAGCCTCAGGTTGATAAAAGAGAAACGTACAGCATCAAAAATCCTGGTAGACGAAATTTCTATGGAGAGCAGAAAAAATGATTCCAGGACCAGCAAACTTTCTCGTCGCCGGAAGCCTTTTTTTATTCGCAGTGAACTATCGCGTTATTTGGTATTAGCCTCTGGTCCGTGCGGGATTAAATTTTTCACAGAGCTCGCGTCGATCCTCGACAAGGGAGGGTTTTTTTTTTTTTCAAATAGACAGAACCGCGGGAAGGAAAAAGCGAAGAAGACGAACGGTGTAAAAAAGAAGAAAAATGAAGCTGGAGATGGAAGGAACGAGAGAAGAGAGTTAGATTAAATGACAAGAGGAGAGAAGGAAAGACGTGGATGGATTCAATGGTCGTGCAGAGGGGGTTAGAAAAGCGGTCAAAGTGGGATGAGAATCGAAGGGAGAGAACGGATAAGGCAAATGGGGCGGTAAAAGAACAAAGGAGGAAGTGTGTTAAGAGGAAAACTAAAAGAAGACGAAGGAAAAGTTGAAGGAAAAGAGTTGAACAGGAAAACCCTGGGATACAGTTACGGAACAAAAGTGAAACTAGGTGAAGAAGAGACGAGAGAAGGGAGTTTCATTAAATGACAAGATCAGAAGGCGTGAAACGTGAGGAAAAGATTCAAAGAAGAGGCAAAGGAGGTAGAGGGATGAATTAAAATGGGTAGAACGTCGTGGCGTTGTAAAGGAAAAAGAAGAAAGTGTGTCAAACTTGTTTCTTCTGAAGTAAGTAAAGGAAAACCAATCAAAGCGAGTGAGGAAACAATCGTGTCTGATATCGCTAATTACCATCAGAATTATGGGTATCACCCTAGTGTCAGCATGCAATATTTTTATCTTTCTCTCTGCATGGTTCACGCTTTGTTGGAATCGTTAATTAACCGATCTCCGTGACACGATAGGGCCTCGATGTCACTGTCGTCTAACGATTATTAGCTATACCACGGTGTAATACGAGCGGTCAGTTGGCGTGTAGAGGGGGACGGACAGGCAATAGTACACGACCAGGCAATAGGAGTCGGAACCACTACAAGCTGTTACCGAATTACACCCACGGCAATCCCGTTCACCATCAGACCGTGCGAGCACAGTTAGACAAATTATGCAGCTACCTGCTCGTGTTGTCGCCCGTTAACCCGTTTCTCCTTCATTGCCCCTCTTTTATCCTACCCCAAACAGCATCCGGCTGTTTTACTCTGACTTACTGCTCGATTTCTGGCTGCCGGGTAATCCTGATTTCGGGGCTTAGCGAGGTTTTCTGCTGGTGAATGGCAAACCCTGTTCGAAAATCATTGTTTAACCGGAAAGAGGAAGTTCAGAAGCTCGGACACGTTCCAAATTTCGTGCAAGTAAAACGTTACTTAGCGACGCCGGAGGAATATCTCCCGCGAGATATTCTTTCCCTGATTATAACCGAAGAACCGGGTGCTTTTATTCCGGGAAAAGTAAAATGCCAGAGCAGAGTACGCGAGATTTTTAAGCCGCAGGATTACGGTACGTGTATGAAGAAAATCTGTTCCGCGTGTTCTTCCTTCGAAATGAAACTGGGCGTTGAATTTCCTTGAGAATGGGGAGAGAACGTACTTGATTCTTCTTCGATTTCGGTTCGACGTTTGAATAGTTTGAAATAAATAGAAAATTGACGAATGTACTTGGTAAAGAAGTTCTAATTTCGTGCTATTTCCTGATAAAATTTCGAAAGAAATCAATGCGAAGAAGGAAACGAAGGGGGCTCCGAGGATATTACCTTCCGATACTTAAAAACATTACGGCAAAGCTAGACGAAAGTGCTGTTCGGAAAAGTTTAAATTAACAAACTTACGGAAGCAGCGAATGTACAGCAATTATTTAGAGTGCTCTAACGTCTCGGCGGGTTTAATTAAATGAAAACGAACGAATTACCGTCGTGATTATCGATCAGGCAAAAAAAATTCCTGTCTCAACAGGTGTAGACAGGTCGTTAACAGAGAGAAACTTATCGACCACCTTTGATTCGTTAAACCGTCAAATAAAAGCAGGAAAATTGATCAGCACAACGTTTGTGGAACCATCGTCATCGGTTTTCCAGCGAAACAATTTCATCGAGAGACGTCCAAACATAATACCCCCATACAAGGTTAATTTCACCAAAGCAAATATCAACAAATGTCTGTCGCGTTAGTCAGTCGACCGTGAACACGCGAGCTGTTAAAAGGCTGAACTCCAGTATTGTTCATTTCTGAAAATTTGCAATAGGATTCAAGCACCCTTTGTTATCTTTTCGTCATTTTGATGTTCCATTGTTAATAATCTTGGACCGATCTCCCCACGAACCGGTAACTATGTAGAGTACAACCTCTCCACAATGGAGTAGAGTTACTTCCTCTATAAATTCACCGTTGTTCGAATAATTACGCGCTACAGCGTTCCACGAAGGGGGTTGCATCCAGTTTTCTGGACGACGCAGTTCCGCAGTGCGGAATTTTAAAGGAGGGGGATGGCAGTGTTCTCGTCTTGCACGGGCCATCGGTTGGCCAAGATAAACAAGATAATTAAAAGATAATTAACGGAGAACAGAAACGTACGTGACCGTGCCAATGCCGTCAAGATAATCTCGATTCGCTTTCACGGAGTTTGGAAGGGGTGGATAAAACCGGCCGAACAAGACGCGGAGATAAAGGGGTGGACAGGTAGATGAGGGTGGATAAGGGAGAATCAAGGGAGATACCAGCGAGAAACAGATGGAGATTAAAGTGGCGAACAAGGGGATGGAGCAGAAGGCAATCGGTTTGGTTTTAATAGAAATGGAGGTGATGTGGGTTAAGAAAACGTACAAAGATAATTATGAAATTAATGTAAAAACATTTTATTTTCAAATTCTATGTAAAAATACAGTGGATATTAAGTACAATAAATTCTCTTGAAACAAGTGGGAGGAAGAGTCGTATCGATAGAAGGGCAAATCGTTTTGAGTGACCGTTTCAACGATCACAAGCGATGAAACGAAGAAGTAGAATGGAGGTTCGATGTTTTTCTTGAAGGTAACCGGAACCCAGCTTCTCATTTCCGTCGCGAACTCTCGCTGTGAAGCAGGATCTGCGACGATGTAAAACGATGCAAAGAAGATCGTGGAGCAGAAACGACGCTCGAACGAAGTTTCGCAAGCCACGCTCCCTTTATACAGCCATTCGATTAAGCTTATACCGGGAACTTCGATTCGATCACGGCTTCGTAGCGCCTTTCTACGATCTCCATTGTTGTTAGACGAGTATGGAACAGCGTGGAAGTCCCGATTCCTTCCTTTTTATTCGATTAGATAGAATCGAGACCATCCGGTCTCGATGGGAAAAAGAAGAGGGGTTTTTAGAACGTTTCGATCCTTCTTTGCCACTTTATTGATTGAGTGACTTTTGATTTATGAATTTAATTTTAGTAGATTCGCGAGCGAAACAATTGAATATTTTCGAGGGGGGGAGGTGAAAATCGGTCGTGATTTTCTGGATCGTCACATTCGATGGGGTTGTAAATCAGAGTTTACAAGTTCACCGGGCAGCCTTCAAGCCCGATAAATCGTGACCCTTCGTCGGATTCAGTGTCAGCAAGATGACGCACCGGCGTGGAGCCAACATCGCAAGGGATGATGAATTTCGGCAATCAACCCCCTCGGCGACGGGACGAAAGAGCGAGCCGCATGTCGGCGTCGGCCATTTCGCAAAACACGCTCGAACGGGCCAGGAAAATATGTATTCAACGCGAAAGCATTCAGCGACGTGTTCTACAACGCGAAAAAGATTCGTGACGCCTCGTTAAGCTCGATGTAACTTCATCCATGAAACAGCATCGCGTCTTCTCGTGGATCGTGGTCGATTTTCAACATCTTCCAAAATGATAAATCGCGTGGAATGATTAATTTATTAGTCACTTTTATTCCCGTAACAAATTATTCGTCGCCATCGATCAGCGTTAAGCTAATTCACCTCTGATCATTGTTAAAAATATTTTTCATTCGTTCCTCATAAATCATTTTACCTGGTTTCATATGTTCTATTAAATATTTCATTGCATACGCGCTTGAAAATAACACGGTTGAAATGTTTAAAAGGCCACGAAAGATATGAATTCATATTTCGCAAACATTCAAATCCGAAACTGTTCGTTCGAGCACACATAATGTGAGTAATATTTGAAACAAAATATTTATCCGTGCTTACAAGATTTCCCCGTGTTTTTGTACACGTTTTCCGCTTTTCAAGAACGACCCAGAATTCGTTAATAAATGATTGATGCGAATCTCGAGCGTCGGCCGGTAAAATAATTGCATTTTTAAATTCGTTGTTTGAAATTCCGTGCAGGCAAAAAATACATTTTTATCTCGACGTGCAACAATATACATGCGAAAAACGAACATATATACTCTTGCCCATTCGAACAATTAAAAACCAGAACGAATTTCATGGACCAACAAAAAAAGCTGCATACACCTCGATTGAACAAGGTAAAAGACAAATGCTCTTGTTTAAAATTTCATTTTTAATGAAAGTCTATATTTTTTTATTTAGATCAATGTTTCGTAATTTCCTTTGTAAGAAGAACCGTGTGTCAGGGGCTCCAATTAAATTACAATATTTCCTGCAGCCGGTGTTTTACGTGTTCGATCGCCAATGAACGCGTCTGTCGCTTCTGCGCCGTTGAAACCACAGCCCTCTATTTAAATTTAAACACAGTTTATTAACCTGTCTCACGGGTGCAATGGTGGACAATGGAAACACCGGTGACTGCCATGCAGTTCCCCAGAATCGATTCCAAGTTGCTCGCTGACGATCAGCAACCCCTGTATTTTCCACCTGCGTCGGGGTCAGAGATTAGGCTGCTTTCGTTCAAAGATTCACTCTACTCGCAAGTTCGCAAAACATTCAGCGTGAAACGATTGGAATCCTAATTCGAGGAACCCGGGCAACTTTACATATCATCGAACCGTAACACCTCTCAATTTCCACCCGTTTTCTCGTGCGATCCCCAACGAAAATTTTCATGAACCAAGAGGTCTATCTTCCGGAAGTTGAACCTGAAGGAAACGAGCTTTCAGGTTCTCGGGAAGGTCGTGCAAGGTGTTGGGAGGACAGGTTCATTTTTCCTGCGCGTTTCTTCTGATTTCCCGAGGACAATTCTTCGTTCCTCGAGCAAATCTACGTCGCCTATCAGCCCGAACGATGGCTACTGGAAGAGGGTGGAGATCTCTCACGACGACCCGACCAGATACCGTGATGGGTCAACGGGATCCGGAAGCCAGGTTCGATCTCTTTTTGCGGGACTCGATCGAGATTGGACCGGCCGCTGTGTCATACGTGAAACGAACGCAAATACCGACTTCACCGGCTTGATTTTCGTGAGCTGTTAGTGAGTTATGGGCTCGATCGTGGTCGACGTTGAACAAGAGTCGAATTCGGGAATAGGAATCGTGAAGGTAGCGTAGTGGAAACGATCGAAGATCGATTTGATAAATTTTCTTTGGTTCTTTTGGATCTGTGAAAATTTTTGCTGAGAAAGGATACATAAGTTTCGGAATAATCCAATTTCAGTTTCTCTGGAGGGCATTTAATCGTGAAGGATGAAAATTAAAACGGGGTACGATGCTTCGCAGAGAAACTAGCGGCATCGTACGATGATGGAGGTTTCTGCGCCTGGTGCAAGGTGGCTGAGATATATTTCACTTACTCGATTCGTGTCTCGGAGCCCTGTTTGCCTCGCGTAAATTCCACGTAACTGTCTGACGCAGCGATAACATTGTTATATGTCGTCGAATCGAGTCGCGTCGTCCGGTTGCTCACCCCTCGCCTCCCGCTATTTCATCCCTTCTTCCGTGAATGCAGACGTTATTATCGGTACGACGATCGTTGCACGTCGAGAGAGAAGGGTGAATATCGTGGAAAGGCGAGAACGTCGGAAGCGTGGTATTGTGCAAGTTTACAGACATCTACGCAAACTTTCATCTAACTTAAGACTACGGGTCGAACATTTATTTTCTCGTTGGAATTAATATCCAGAGGTTAAAATTGCAAAATTCCCGGTGAAAGATTACCTACATGAAAATACAAATGTTTCACGGTGAAACGTGGAGCGAGACGGGGAAAACAGAGGAAGGAAGTTATGTTTCTTCGGGAAAGGGATGAATTATACAACCCCCGCGAGTTTTCTGAAAGTTCAACCGGCACGCAGCACCCCATCGATTAAAATCGTCGAGGAAGTAAACACAGCTTTCTCCCCGGTTCCTGAATCGAACTTTCTGAACCGACTCTGGATTCTTCAGCCATCTAATTCCACCCCTTATCCCGTTGAGTCCCGTTATCGCGTAATTTCAGTAATCTGTCCGAACAGTGTTTGATTATTTGCAAAGATTTCAGTGGACCGTGCTAACGAAAGATCGCATCGAAGCTAAACGAGAGAAAGGGGGATAAAAGTTGTAGAGAGAGGAAGAAGAGGTAGGTTGAGCTCAGTCGAGCAAAGACTGTACAAAGGTCGACTACCTTCCCATCGGAGATAAAGGTTGCACAGTTTCTCAGACCAATTCCATCGTGGCTGCTCCTTTTTGCTCGCGGCGTCTTCCACGAAAGGGTGAAAGGACGACGAGAAGGTTAACAGAGGGATGAAATTCCATCCGGACGTTCTGTAGCGACCACTGGCTGCGGAATTTCAATATTATTCAATCGAATAATCCTTCGCGCTCGCTGAATCGAACTATATCCTTCGACCAGTTCGTTTCCTCCCTTCGAGCCACCCCTTCCTCGACGATAGAAGAAAACGAAGGGCAATTTTACCGTCGACGCGTAACAAGCCGTGGATATTACCTCGTCGAGCTACCTTCGATTGTCGTACTTTCCTTCCAACCCTTCGTCAACGGGTTGATTAACGAAGAAGCCTTAATAGACCCTCTCCAACCCCCTTTTACGCTAGAAGAAAGTGTGTTCGATTAGTTAAATATTAAAGACGAAGAGGAGGATCGGAGATTTAAATTGATGTCACGTGGATGTGACGTTTCTTATTATAATATGTTTAGCCAAATAATTTGTGCAACTGAGAGAAGTTGCATAAAATGAAAGTCAAGATAATTTTAAATAAAAAACAGGGCACGATGATCTCCTTGGAAATGAATAAACGAGTGGATAAAATAGAATTATAGGATCTTGGTATAAATAATAGGTCCTTCGATGTTCCATCTTTCGACACATAAATAAATGAATAAAACAACGATCTCATCGGTTCGATGAATCACGAATTATCGCATTTTATCAGCGAATTTACATCGAAGCTTGTCGAAGCGTTTTTCGAACGATAAACATCGTCAAGTACCCTCGAGGGTTTTCTGAGCTTACCTAGAGTACAGAGTTGAGCCGAGAAATCGAGGACCCGATTCGCTTCGATTCTCCGCGACAGAGTTTTCTCGAGATGCTGCTTAACGACTCGCCGATACTTGAAGAACACGCTTTTATAATAAAACAAGAAAAAAAATCCTATCTTGAAAATCGTACAAAACGAAACTCATGTAGATCCTTTTAATTCGCTTGAAATCGAAGCCTCGAAACGGTGAATTATAAATGTCAAGCACGTCCCCTTCTATGACAGGTTAACTGTTAAGATAGGAGGGTTGATGTGGGGGCGTTCTCCATAGGTAGATAGCCAGGACAATCGAGAAAGTGGCTGGGAACCGGCTGGTTAGATAACGTACGATCTAATATAATATTCTTAGACAGAATTCGCTTCTAAACTGGTCGCCCTGGAGTTTAATAGCGGCAGACGTTTCGCTTCGAAACGAACGATGAATAACAATCGCGTATTACGGATTCCGTGGCCGGTTACCAATGCTAGATAGCGGGTCCATGCTCGTCTGTTACGTAACCGTCATGAAAAACCACTGAAACTTGCGAACAGCTTCGTATTTTGGATAGAACTGGTCTAGGTAGAATTGTGCGATTCATTTGGAACTGTTCCGCCAGTTGAAACGTGCTACGCGGGGGTTATGGGCTCATGGTAAGAAGTAGATTTATTGAAACGAAGTTACGGCGCCGGATGTGAATGCTTGAAATTGAATATATCATCGTGCTCGGATAAACGAAATAATGATGTAAGGTAAAGATCGTGACCATTTGAGTCTTTCTAGTTTCGAATGCAAACGAGCCGGTTCCTTCGGACCGATTGTAAATCCTTCAGGCTTAAGCAACGGCCTCTCGCCGCGTCGTTCGCACGCGGACTCTAAATTGCACGATTCTGCTCGCGCGGAATTTTCCGACGGATTTATTCCCTGCATTATGTTGAAGCTCGAAAGCGGCGGAAGTTTCGTGAAACTAACGAGTGCCCATTCTTTCGCCGTGCCGATTATATCGTCTCCACCCTCTTCGATCCCGCAAGAACGCCTTTTTCTTCGAAGCGTGTTATTCACGCTTGATTTCGTTCGGAACAATCTCCGGGAGAGCCACAATCCCCGTGGCTGTTTCACGCTCGAAGCGAACGATTTGCATGTAAAATTAAGCGATTTATCGAGTGATTTATCAACACTTGCAAATGTCCGTCCGACAAAACGTTGGAAAACAACTTTAGTTATCTCGAGTTTAATCCGCGTAGAGTGTCAAGGGTTGCTCGTTAGTTTCAAAATGAAACTCACCCCTTGACCATCGTTCCTTTAATCCCGTTCCTTACCCACGGCAACGATCGACCAGACAGAAGTTTGTCTTTCATCCCCGTATACTCGTTGTACGAGCAACAATCACCAGACGTGAAAGGGTGGTCGAGGGTGGAAACGCGACGTTTTATCCGGTGCGGTTAGCCCGGACGAGCGAGCAGCGGCGATAAACCAAAATTCCGAGGTAATCCCGTCGGTGTCGCGATTCTAGATACGTATCTCTGGCACACTGGACACGGCGGGTGATTCGAATTTCATCGGGGTTGCGTCCAGGGATTTCCGTCTGCGATTGCGCCTCCCTCGTATCCACGCACCTGTCGGGTTTCGATAGGGTACAGGGTGTGTAAACTCTTTGTCGTGGATTTGCTAGTTTGATCGCAATATTTTAGAAATTTCTGAAAAATTGATACACCACCAACCGAATCCCAGATTTCTCTTGAGAGAGAAGTAAAAAATTGTAACGCGAATTGCATAATGTTTGTAAAACTTGAGCCAACACGCGAATTGAAAAAGCAAAGGGTCGCTTTGAAGTCCTGCGACGGAATATTCCCAAGATATTTGAATAAAATCCTTGCTGCCTGAGAAAATGAACATCTACCGGTGACACGCGCGTGAATATAAAAGGAAGGAACGGAAAGATGAAATATATGCGAAGCTGGAGAAAAACTTAAAGAGGGTAATGCCGGCGGCGGTGGAAGGAACGGTACACATAACTCGAAGAAAAAGGACAGACAAGAAAATATGTAGATTATGAGGAGACAAAGGAACAGAGGAAACGAAAATATACGCGTCACTTATAGAAAATAACAGAGCAAAGAAGAAAGGTAGGAATGCACGTATGAACGAACGGGGAAACGGAAGGAAGACGGCAGCTGCGGCTGTAAATGGAAAATGAAAGAAAGGAAAGAGGAAAGAGGAAAATGAAGAAATCGGTATGCGTATGAATGATGGGAGGGGTGCAAATAAGTCTGAGGAGATGAGAAAGGTATAAAGAAAAGAGGATACCGTCGTATAACATTAATACAAACTAGAATAACTATGCAACATTATCTTCATTCTTTTTCCTTGATTCCCGACACGTCTGTTCATAACACGTGCAAGGAACGCGAATAAGAAGAAAGAAAAACGATTTCCACGCGTGACAGATATCAACAGTTACGTTCAGTTGCATTTGTTTGGCAGATTTCTCTGCGCCAGCTGTGCCCAACCAGCGTTTTATATCTTCGATATCAGGAACGTCGATCGAGTACAGTGTCGATACGCGTAGTTCTCGATAAAAGTCTGTCTCTCGTTGACTTGTAATTGAAATAAAAAAATCTGACGAAACCAGCAACTTGCAAGCTCATTATATTCGCGTTTAATGAAGTCTACCTTTCGTTCGACGTGCTCTTCTTAACAACGTCGCTGCAAGTTTAAGCAGTCCGCCTAAACGAAGTAACACTCGCGTCGAGGAACTTAGAAACGCGACTGGAATTACAAGTTTCCCAGCTTGAGCCGGTGAGTCCGTTGTAACTTCGTTGTCACCCCTTTAAACGGGCACGAAGTCAAACAGAAATACGTTTACTGAATCCTGGTACAAGCGTCCGAACTTGTGCCGGTCTGCGAAATTGATTTAAAAGTTTTCCCTTCGGCAGCTTAACTGGACGCTTCGATAGAATGTAATGAAAAAATTACGCTTTACTGCAGTAATTACCCTCTTTTTATTTATTTGAATAATTTACAATCAACGTACGTTGCGATTAACCTTGTTCGATGCTTTTAAAAGCTCGATTTACTCTTTTTCGATAGCCATCGTCCTAAGGGAGTTACATTGGAACGTTTAAGAAATCGCCATCCCTTAAAAGTTATCCCTTCGAGGTCGAAGCGAGTCGCGATTAAAATCGATGTCTCCGATCGGATCATAGAAAGCCTGCACAGCCATCTGGGACGATTATCGGCGAGTTTACGGTAACGTTTAGCCGGAACTGGTCTCCTTGAAGCCACCGAGGAGGTGTGGTCGTAGCAGAGGGTGGCTATGTAAAAAGTTAATGGAGATTCCGGTGGAAAGTTTGCTAGGGTCGGTCGTTCGGGAGATCCACTCGACGATATTGCGTTATTTTCGTTGAAATTATGTACCGGCTAGCAATTGCAGCTGCATTAAGGGATGAAAATTGGCCCCATTTTAAAAACTGAGATACAGTGTGAACGACGGGGCAAGAATCGATGAAAGACGACCGAGTTATGTAATCAGAGTCTGGTTTCTTCCAACCCCTTCTTGCCTTATCCACGGTATAATGCGATGATAAAGAAAAAGGGATAAAACTGATTGACTGATTTTTTTTTTCTTTCTGTCCCACCTTTGCCTTCGCGGTCTGCTTGTTATTTACCATACCTTTAGCTAGATTCAGTCGTTTTCATCCTGGTAGTTAAAAATTGCCATAAGCTCTGTACTCTCAGCCAGAAAAGTCAATTCCAAGGTGTGATGTACTCTTTAATTCACTCGGTACACGTGCCTGCAGCGTTTGCATACTTTGCATTCTCTTGCCTTCTGCACACATTCTAATTTCCTCATTCCTTAGCACGTTGGCTGACAGCACCAATTAAATAGGTAGGCAATCCAGTAATTAAGGAAACCAATAAATTTGTATGTTTAATAATTGGCCTATCAACGTGTTAACATTCCTAGAAACAATTTCACTTGAAACTTCATCTTGAAAGATCAAACTTATCGATTGGAAATCTGCAGGCAGACCACTCATCTCTGGAACAATCGCTTTCCAATAATTTCCAAGTATTCTATGAAACGAAAAGAAACGATAGACAACAATTCCCATAACAATTCGAGAATCGAAAGATCCCTTGCCCTGTGAAATCGAGATCGCCGTTTCATCATAAGACAGTAAATCTCTGAACGATCCTCCTGTGGCCAGGCCATCCTCCAAGCCACTGTCTCATCCCTTCCCGAAGAACAGAAGAGGGAAGGAGAACGTAATCTTCTTAAGAGCGTGCCGATCGACCGGACCAGATCCACATTTTTCCGGCTGCTTGTCTCCTTGAATTTCCACTTGTCTGCAATCCTGTCGGTTCACAGTCATCGCGCTTCTCCAAGATGACGTATCTTGCCTCGCTCGTCTTCTTCCCTTTTCATCAACCCTTTCATCCTTGAATATTCTTCGATAACATTATTCGGAAGCTCGTCGAAGCTGAAGATGTCTCAAAATAGGTAGAAAGCTGAAGGACCTTTAGGAGCTATTATGATTTTAGTGTTTCAGCCAAGTTTTTGACAGGAACCATCCCTAAAATCAACAAAGATAGTCGTCAAAAGACTTGACGGTAGTTGAAAAGCTCGAATGAAATCTGACGGTGCATACTTAAGCAAACACGGGGGGTGCTCAATTAGTCGAGTAGCTATTTCGCGGATAGAAGGGGTGAAACTTTCCCCTTTGAATTCTAGACACTTAACGCGTGGCCCATTCGTCAGTTTCGAAATATTCCGACGACCCATCTACTACCTTTATTCTACTGTTCTCTGCATGTCGAGGAACGATGAGAGGGCAGAAACATTTCCACGTCGCTTTTCCATCCCCTCTTTCAACCCCTTGTCTGAAAATTTCCGAGATAATTTGAAAGTCGAGGAACATCTTCAACCATTGGTTTCGTTTGGTAAAAATCGATGCACAAAATATAATCCCCTTTTCTCTTTTTTTTTGTTTCTCTCCTACCCTTGTTTCTGTTTTATTTTTTCAATAAAACTCTATCGGCATTGCAACTCAATTTAAATCACTAAATCCCGCGCTACGAGTCAAACTTGATTCGATGGCCGCAACTGTTCGGATAAGCTTCCGGAACGGCTATCTCTAACGAACTCGTTATTTTTAACGGCCTCTCACGTTTTCTGTTTCCTCTGTTTTCTTTTTTCCTTTTTATTTTAGTGACCCCCTATATTTGCTTTTCCGAGTGATTCGTATATCTACGATGTTATATAAAACTCGCGTGGAAACCATACGTTGTTTACATATGTCGTTGGAATTATAACCCGTTCAAGGAAACGAGTCTGTAAATGTAAACACATTCGCGTGCTCGATGCAGCGTCGCGTCGGAGCTCAGTTGCGTTCGGTTCTTCAAACGCTTCGGTCGACGTGTGTATATCGTGAGTCGGGTCTGTGTCCAACACGTGAATTTCTGTACTTTTAGTGATTCGTTTCGTTAGATGGACAATAGACACGGTGCCTAACAATTTTTTATCCTTCATTTTCCACCCACGATTGTATTACGAAGAAAACGTTCACACGTATCGGTTATTGGATAAAGGAAAATTCGATATCGAGCAACGTTGATATGGAACATCATCGGAATAATTGAAAAGTGCACCGAAATATCGAGATTTCCGGATATTCGAGATATTACAGGATTTTACATTATTACAAATTACAATTCGAGATATTAGAAATTTTCAATTTGGGAAATAGAAGTCCAGACTGGACTGTCAACTTCTTTTTTCCTAGAATTCCAAAACAAATGACCGTGGGTGACGTCGAATGATCGGTTCCCATGGGAATTCAGGACCAAGGATGATTAAGTAACGATGCTGTTCGTAGGGTCGACTCTCGGCCGCTGCGGAGGCAGCGCCAATTATATCGAAGTGTTATCCGATTACAAATTTCCTCTCAGCCTGCTGCAGGCGTTGCGGCAATCTCGTGTTTATACGCGCACCGACGGTAGACAGACAGACAGACGGAGACAAGAGGAAGCGAGATAGAGCTGGAGGATTCTATCCAGGGCTGGTGGCTGCTCCTTTGAGCCTCTCCAGAGACGCAGCCTCGGAATTTAATAGGCTTCACTTTGAAACTACAGCGAAATTGATCTCTCCGCGCGTCCCAGCCGAAATTTTCCCTTAGCCAGAAGCGAGTACGCTCCATCCCGCCTGGGAGCTGGCCGACTAATTTTATTTAAGGCTTCTAAGCTGGTAATATCCGACCCCGCCGTTTACGCTTTATTGCTTGGTGTCGTTCGATCCTCCACCTCCACGTTGGATACACCTACCAAACCCAAAGGAAACAGGGTCATCCCCTATCGACGCGAGTAAGTGTAATTTACTGTTATTAATCGTATTATTTTTATTCATTGTCCGTAATTTAGAAAGTAAAATTTCTCGTCAGCGAAATTTAGTCGCGTGCCGGTTTTCAAGTACAGTTTCGCAAACTGGACCCTCGTTCTCATTTCCCTTCCACTTTCACAATTACCCAAAACAGTTACCGGCAGCAACAGCACTTCAAAACATTCCGGAGTTCAACGATTTTCAAACAACTTCCCTCCTCTTCAATTTTCATTTGCAATTCGACCATTCTATCCTCCCAACCTGGTCCCATCCAGATTCCTTGTCGTGGGTATCGAAAATTACTCTCATTATTAAAGGATAAGATAATTAGCAGAAGTAGAAGGGTAAAGTTAGCCTGTCGTGCTTCGAAAACATAGATACATAATAGGCTTGCATGGCCAGCTGCGTCTTTAGCATGCAATAACTGCATCCACGTGGTGTCTGCAGGTTGCACACATTGCATATGAATATCGTTATCGATCCTGCAAATTGCATCGGAGATGTTAAACGCCCGTGGCGTGTCGAAATTCCAACTATCATTTAGATTTGAATTCCATAATATCCGAAACGTGTACTACGAGATCCTACAGAGGAAAATTAACACGGTATGCGTTACATCAACTATCCCGCTGGAAACGTACATATGTTCTAATTATTAACGCGTTAATTAACGCGCTCGCCGCAGTCGACTGACCGTACAAATTTTCTATAATTGGATAATTAATAGATCAACAGAGAATAAACCGCGGGTAACGTAAAAATATTTTGTTTGCGATAAAAAAATATCCGTTCCGCAGCGTGTTAAATTTTGAAAAATCAGCCACGTACAACAGGTCAGCATCGGACAGAATAGTTGGCCGAATTCGCGATGTACTCCGAAGCGGTTACGGCTTGGTTTTCCACGATTCGTCACGTTCGGACAATAAAACGTTTCCCTACGTTCCCTCATGGCTCTCTTAAATTTCAATTTCGACGCGGCAAATTGTTTGCGGTGTATTTAAACGAGTCGTTCAGCGTTTTAACACGGCCGCCCGCTTGTATTTTGCATTTCCAGTTAATCAAACCTGATGGGAACTTTCAAACCCGCGAACAAATACAGGGCCGACCATGATATCTTTTTAATTGAACATCATTCAATTAAACGTGATTTTTATTTCCATTCAGCCCGATGATATTTATTTAAATGTTCACCCTCGTCAAAATAGTTTGTTTTAAAACACCTAACAAGAATTGACGAGAGAGAACCCACCTGAATCGTGCGGCTATCCTATCGGGCAATTAAGAAAACTTTAACCCGAGAGGTTAATGAACTTCCGAGCGGAAGATAAAGCTTCTTCTAAATCGCGGTGGTTGAAGGGGAGCGATGTAAGGAGGAAAAAGGAGATTGATTTATGTGCCGGCACTCGCATGAAGAATGCCGTGAAGCATAAGGATAGGAGCCAGGTGATAATCAGCGATTTGGTATTCAAATCCTCAAGCATCTTGCTTAACGAGACCCAGGATCCGCCTCAGAATCTCATAGATCTTATGCTTGCAAATTTCGACGAATCTAGAGGACCCTGTACGACTTCGGCTTAAATTCCTGCGGTTAACCGGTTTAAACGTTTCAACCGCCCGCTAAATCGTCAGAAAGGAGATTAACGTGTGTGTGTGTTAAAGGATTCTTGCGTCTTACGGTTGGCTAAAGAGGGAGAAAGATTAATTATTCGTTCGTTGAATGGAAAATTTCACTTGAAAGAGAAAAAGGTCTGACGTGTAACTAAATTTCAATTTGATGAAACGCGTAGGGTTGAAAGGGTTCGTGTTTCTTTCCGTTTTCTTCCGAGCTGCGTTTCCAGCGAGTATTTCGTCGCCGTCTTAAACCGTAGAAGCGTCGCAGCGTTAAGAGTAATCCCTGAGATCGAGCGAAAAGATTATCTCGGCGGGAAAACGGCAACGACTCGGAAAATCGTAAGGAATCGTCGCGTCCTTGTTCTCGGCCCCGAATAATCTCCATTTGTCGCGTAGCTGCGCTGCATTTCGACCATGCGCCTTTTCCCAAAGGAAGAGGACAGGAAAAAGGATGGTAAGCGATGCAGACGGTGAGAACAGAGAAACATAAACAATAAAGCGAAACGGAGAGAGACGGATCAAGGGGGTTGAAACGTGATACTCTGAGGAGGAACACGCTTAACCTGGTTCATAGTAAGCCTCTCCTTGGAAATATGGGCTAAAAAGGGAAAAGAGAAAACATGCTGAATTCGATCAGATACTTTTTATTTTTGCATGAAAAATTATTTTAATACATGACTCGGTTTCCCTTATCGCGAAACCACTTTAACCGTTTAATTCTCGAACAACAAAGTGTCGTAACGTTAAGAACTATCTGGTTGATCGGCAAACGTTTCTCCCAATGATCTTCGCCTATAAAACGGTCTACACGTAATTAAATCGAGGTCCGGCCAATCTCTGTTTCTCTTATCCGCTGGAAATCGAGTCGAATGGCTGTCGATTCCATGTTGCCAACGTATCCTCGTGCGTGGCTGCCATCAGCAACGTTGGCCTACTTTTCTTATCATAATTGTCCTGCCTTAGCAGCCTTTATGATCCAGTAATGCCATCCAATCTGGCGCGATTACTCTTGCAGCAGCCACGAAATTGAACGAATTAAGGTACACGTCTGTGGCAGGGGTTGAAGGAGTTCCGCAACCCTCCCTTCTTCAACATCCCTCTAGCCAGCCTCTCTCATTTGCACGAGCGCGTGCATAACCCTTTCTGTCTTGCTCGCGCCGAGTCTGGAAAGCTATACGAGTGGCATAAATTTAATACGGTACACGCCAAGGGAGGTGCCATACGTCCGACCCTGTTAAGGCTGTCTCTCTTCTACCTGCCTCGCATACTTCACGATAGAGCCTCTCTTGGCCCCGAACTGCCTTATCCTTCCGTAGTGTTAAATTAAATAATTTATCTAGCGTCGACCGTGGGCTAGCCGGCCACCAACGACCTCTTATGATTTACGTTGGATTGCAACCACCTTCCTCTTCCGGCTTGAATTTCTTTCGTTAAGTAATTGCCTGGAAAACGACACGGGATCATACGGAAGAACGGTGGGAGGGCTTTGATCACGAAGTGCCAGTGGAAAGGTAGAAATTGTGGGAATTGTGACAAAAAAAAAAATAAGGAAAAAGATAGCTACTAGGAGGACGATTTAAAGGAGGACACGAAGGATGTTCGCGATGTAATTTCAGCTGGTTCGTAGTCACGGCTTCCTATTTAATTCCCGGGCTCCTTTCGCTGCGGTGGAATTAAAATACACGTGGAAATGGAAACGAACAGGGTACCGGTAACTCGCGGCAATTGATAACGCGTTCTCGCGCTGGCTAACTGCTAGCAGGAAATTTAATTTCATTACCAGTCCTTTTCCGGTTACTTTTTTCCCCTTGGTCAGATAAAAATATCGACCGTGAGCAGACCAGGAAATTCTTCTCCGTAATTTCGAGGAGGCTTTTACATTAGTTCCAAGTTGTTTTTCACTTTAATTGAGTTTAATAACTGCGCCGATGTTATACTTCATCTTCTACAGAGATTTTTCCAATTTTCTTCGTCTTATTCCTGTTTCATTTAAGTTGCGATCACGTGTATCGCTCGAATATTATTTAAGAAATCTAATTACTAGTCAGCTTTTTATTCGAAACATAGACTGTTTGCACCCGTTTCCAATCAAATCGCAATTAAGCGAGCTCTCACCGTATCGATTTCCCTGTCTTCTCTGTTCAAAGTGAAAAACTCGAATGTCGATAAATATTAATCGTTCCCGGCACTTGAAATCGAGTGCCGAGATCTCACGACGACCATTAAACCACGAGAAGGTGGTTCCTTGTGCCATGCCGTATTGAACTTGTTTCACGGACAAAATAGAACGGTACATTTCGTGTTTCTTCTTTTCATTTCGTTTATCCCTTTTATAGTGGTTTCTCGGTTTAATTAGCATAAGTCTGACCGAGTCTAGTTGGCGGTGAACGCGAAAGGCACGGTTTCTATCCTCGGGGAAATTACCGCGATTGCTGTGAAAATGCGCACCCTAGAAAGCTCCTCGTTCCTTTGCTCTTCTTTCATCTTTCTAAGGCCACGAAAAACCGTTGTTGTCGACACTGATAGCTACGGAAAATAGAAGATAAAAATGGACATTAGAATAGATTAATTTCACTTTGATGAAACTTTGAACTTATTTAACTTTAATGGAAAAATTTTCATTCCTATTGAACATCATCACCGTCAAATAACTTAGTGTTATTTTAAAATGAAAATCATAGTTGAATCTTTTGTAAGTTTCAACGTTCGGACAGAGAAGTATCCCTTCGTTTTATATTGCAAAATCGATAGCATCGTTTCGAGAATGGTTTATTCAATTTTTGTATTCACCGATCACCAATTGTAAATCTTACTGTCCCGTATTTTATGCGATCGTCAATTGGCTTCGATCCAAATTTCAAACTCCATCGATTCCTTTATTCGTGCCAGCCTTTTGTGGGCTCGAGCGAATTTCACGGTGATATATCATGGTATAATTTTGAGCTGTTCGTTCGTGCATTTCTATAACTATCGCTCGTTGCTTGAAATTTCACAAAGTGAAATTCTCTTTTGAGGAAACAAAACACTGTCGCTCGTAGATAGTTAAAACCTACGGTTCTTTGCACCCTTTCGTAGCTACACGCACCTATTGCCTACGTCATTCCCCGCGTCACTGTTATTTTTCCCGGCGTAACGATGCAACAACAATCGAGCAGGCTTATCGCGTACAACATGGCGCTTCTCTCGCATGCGGAGAGTGATCGCAGCTCCGATACCCGCCACCGTCATCATCCTTATCTGCACCCCATAATCCTGGCTCGTGTCACTGCATGGCGGTGCATTACTGGCACAGGTGAGCTTGTTGCTTCGCGGGTCGTTATCCGGTTAAACCTAGCGTTAACCGCGCTCCTCGACGGTGTTGGGGCCTCGCGAGGAAAGCGGAGAAGTCGCGGGAAGTCGCCACTTTGAAAAGGAGCCACGACAGAGGCGGTCCTGCAGGAAAAGGGGATCTCGTAGCGCAGAGAGTTAATTAATGGCTGGAGTGTACTCGAGGATAAACGAGCTCCTCCAGTCCCTTTGCCCGTAGAATTCTTCGGACCCGTGCTCGTGCTGTTACGCGGTACTGGTGGTTTTCGGTTGTGGAACGTTTCAGCGTGTTTCAATGAGCTCGAATCAGTCTGCCACGATACCGAGTTGTCGTTAGTAGTTGTGGTTTATTGTGGAATTAATGGGAAGCATGAAAGGCAACGGAGAAAGTGGAGGAATCTCGAGTTGGGAAATATTTATCTGTGTTAGAGCATGTTTCACCATTTAACCGAGCTCTTGTTCGGCTAATTATAAACTGTGTTACAAAGTTATCTGGCTTGTGTATCGCGGACAGCAAGTATTATCGATATAATAAATTGAATTCACTAGGGATTGAAGGAAATCAATTTAAAGGAAAAATCCTTCTCGCGTGAAGTCAAAAATGCAATTTCACTTTGCGATAAGAATAAAAACAAAAAAGGGAAGTGGTAGCAGAGACTGTAGGTGTTCCCTCGGTCGACGTATCGTTAAATCGAAGGCCAGACGTCGCGACGTCGACGTGAAGAAGGGCTGGAGGTAGGGTGTGAACGTGAAACTCGATTGACTGGGGGGGTGGAAGCGGATCCAATTCGTTTTGCTTCTTCCCCATCCAGTTTCCTTGGTCGCTGGTGCGCGAGATATTTAATAAAAAAGTTGACATTTCCTTCGGGGCCCTTTTGCTCTCTTTTTTCTCCCATCTTATTTCATCGTAAGCGCTGGAAAACTGAGGAGATGGAAGCCACCGCGACGTTCTCTGTTCCGTTCTCGTCAACAGCGAAATCATCCCTCTGCCGAACAAAATTCCATGCTCAACGTTGTTTCCATTCCATTCTCTTTTGAACGCTCATTTAACCCTGATGGGCCACCATCTATTACCCCCAGTCTCATCTTCTCCGCGAGAAGGGAGGAAGATCGCGGGAACATGCACTTTGATCGATCGTGTGGAAGGGTTGAAGAAAGTTGTTCGACGTTTTGTGGTCAGGGGGTTGAATGCCTTCATTAATTCTACGCCCCATGCTCGAAACTATTGTTGTTCGGATTTCTTTCGACAATTGATCGAACGATTTTTGGATCAGGTTTGTAGATAGAAAAGGGTTAGACTTATCTTTAATCCAATTCTAACTCCAAATAAATTTCTCGTACATCGTGGGTCAGTAGGGGTTGGAAAACGTCTCTATATTTCGATGTGTCGGCCAGCTAGTGAAATGTAGGTCACTCGACGGAAACCAACCCCCGAGGATTCCGGAAAAACAATCGGCCGTATCTTCCCTCGAGCTTGTCGAATCGGTGATTCCATTGGCGCCACTTCGCAACCACCGATCTTTTTCCACTTCCGATCGAGAAAATTGAGAGAACTCGCTTTTAACCGCGAACCACCCCCGGTTCATTCCGAAATAAAGGACGTGTCCAAGCAATTATAGCAAGATGTATAAAACACGCGAAAATCAATTAAGGTAATACTTTAAAATATTTAAAAATATTCTCAATAACTTCTCTCCAATTCGTTCTCTCGATACGTAATAAAAATATTTCATAGATGTTTGCATTCCATTGTGTGAATATTGGTACGTAAAAAACAGCATTATTAATATGGAAACGAGATGAAAACAGCGGAATCAACATTTAGTTTTTCTCGTTTATTTATTTTTCCATCAATATAACGGTGATTGTTTGTTATATGGTTTTAAAAGATGGCCCCAGAGAACTTTGCCAGATTATATGGTAAAAAAAGCTTGCGTGTTTTGTGTGTACTATAAAACAAACCGCAGTATCAAATTCTATACCGAATTGTGGTTACACGCCCACGCGTATCTGACCATACAAATATAAAATACATTGAATATAAATAGCGTTGGTACATGTCGATACAAGTCCACTGCAAATTCGTAACTGAAACAAGCAACGTTTTAAAAACTGTATCGTGCAATCGACGCGATCAATTTCAATTCAATAATTGAAAAAAAACATCCTTTACAAAAAGGGGTCACTTTTCAATGGCTAATTCCGTCATAGAAGTTAGGCATTAAATCGAGTCGCGTGTATTTTGGAAATAAATTCATCGATACGATATTTCCGACAAAATTCTGGTCGTGGAAGAGGATTAGAAGGGCGAACGAAAAGCGGTGAAATAACGTGGAACAGTTTCAGATTGTTTCCTGGATAAGGGTGGCCACCCTCGGTTCGGACTTACGGCCGAACACGCAGTTAGCATGCTAAGCAGAATTACACCGTGTTAGTCCAGTTTATATCTCGTAATATTCCTGGTGACTACAGTTGTCGCATAGTGTAGCCTGTTCAGTGGAAAGGACGCGTCGATGAAAACAGAGCTTGCTAGTTGCATACGAAACCGGATTGTACGACGGATGTAACAGGCCTGTCGTCGGATAGTTTGCTATCGGATGAACAACTGGAATATTCTGGGACAATTGTTCATGCTATTTGGAGGTACATTGTGTTCGCGAGCTACAATTGTTTAGTTAAACTAGGACTAGCCTCGTCCAAGGGGTGGACGATCATGCAATTGCAAACTTGAATCATAATACGAGATCCGACATTTCTTTCCCTCCAAAATAGAGGAACTTTCCCTAAACAGTTTACCCGAGACTATCCTAGAATTTACGTAGCTGGAAACGTCTTCCACACGAGTTACTCGACAGCTCCGGGCAACGTCAACTTCCGGAAGTTCTCAACAGGCGAGCAATTCTTGAAGATTATCCTCTCGTCATCAAATGTTTTCAAATCCTCACTCAACGGGTGATGAGTTAAAGCTTCTTCGTATTTAGAATATTTTATCTCCCTTTCATCAGAATCCATCAGCAGAGTAAATGCAAATTGTAAAACGAAATAATTTCCATGAAACAAGGATTTCATGAATTTTGAAATTCAATTGACAGGTTATAAAAGTTTCCGTCGCCAGTCTCTTGCGAGCATCGACGAGTCGAAAAATGTAAACACATTCGCGTGCTCGATCCAGAGCCGACGTTCAGTTCTGTTCGGTTCTTCAAACGCTTCGGTCACACGAGCCTCGTCGAACACGTGAATTATTATACATTTACCGACTCGTCTCGTTGGATGGACTATAGTGTTTTAGCCGGCCACAAAGGGGTTAAACTTTGAAACGATCGAAACACAAGAAGGTTCGTCACGTTCGGTGCTTTTGGTCGATCGTAAAGAATAAACCCGTCTGTGACGATGGCTGTTCCTCGAGCAACGTGTTACTCGTCCGATAGATGAGCTCGTAAATATGGGTCAGGCTACGTGATCGAGGAAAAGAACACGGAGAAACTCTGTTTTTCTCGGGAATAAGATAACCCGAGTCGTGTATTTCGAGGAAATAGACGATTCGTTGATCTGGACTCGTGTTTCACTGGGGAGGAAAAATAAATGTGGCCTCAACCCTCATGTAAGTTTGAAGTAACATAGAAAATATTACACCTTATCTTTTTTTTACTGTGCAATGTTTGCAAAAAGTGTACCAGGGAATAATGGAAATTTTGTACCTCCATTTCCACCCTGTATTCAAAGAATATTTTTATTTGAGGTTTGATCGTATCTCTCGCATTTTATACACTTCTCACCTCGAGATCTACCCTTCTGAAAAAATATTCTTTAAAATATGTTCAATGTTATCAAAGAACACGATCTCGAGAGAAGTTTATAAGACTTTGAAACGAGATGAAAGAAAGGGTTGTTTCTTTTTGTTTTCTCACGTCTATGAGGAGCAAAATAAAGTGCAGCGTGCAAATAATTTCACGGAAATATCAATTCATCCGGTGGAAGAATGGTGGATGATTATCTTGGAGGAAACGGGAGGGCAAAGACTTTGACTGAAAATAAAGCGATCGAAAGGGGGGTGCAGCCGTACGGTTGTCGTTTACCATCCGCGATCAAAGTGCGGAGCGCGGCTTTATGAATATGTAAAGTCCGTTAGAGGCGTTCCAAGCACACGAAACTGTTTGCACATCGTATCAAATATTGACAGTGCTCCGGCAAATTTATTCACCGGCTGAAATAATGTATCGTGCACGACCGATAAAATCGAATGTCCCACGCGCGCCTTAACTGCGACACCCCTCCACCACCAACCCCCTGTCCGTTAAATTTATCATCGTCGATCGCCGTCTGTCGACCAAACCGAATATTGCGATCGAGTAAATTTGCTCGCCGATTAAAATTCTCCTTCGGGCGTCGATCTTACGCGTGCTTGCGTCTCGTGATAACACTTGGAAGTTTCCTCTTTAAGTTTAGAAGACGGTGTCGAGAAGAAAGATGATGGTGCTGATCAAAGGAAGGAGATTGCGAGCTGTTTCCGACAATTTCGCGAGGCACATTTCCTTGGGGTATTTGATGGAGAAGTTGGTGGCTTCTGATAAAAGCTGAATTTTGAATTTATATTAGGAGTTTTAATTCACAAACAATATGAATTGTAGCTAACATCCGAGAAAGGGTGGTTCTCTTTTTATTCGAGTAGGAACTGAAAGTACCCAACCCGAAAAAGAGAGCTTCCCTCTGTTCCCAATAAAATGGGAGAGATAAAATTACGGGAGGACATGTTTCTCGAAAAGCTTCGCAGTTCATTCTACCAGATATTTCGAAAGCGTGGGAGGTTACTTTGAAAGAACAGGGCGCAATAAAGAGATAGGGACAAGGGTCGGTTTTAAAAGGTAAGATAGCGAAAACAGGGGACAGAAGATCAAAGGAGAGCCGTTCGGAGAAACAATCAAAAGAAAATACACTTGGTGATAAAAAGAGGAAAGAGAATAAAAAGTAGGGAGGAACAAGCATTGAGAATTGTACAATTACAGATACGGAAGTCGAGTTGTCACAGGGATCTGTATTTCATTAAAAATTCTTATTTACTTGAAAATAATCTTTCACGATGGGCTCCCTATTTTTCTTTGCTATTGTACAATATTTTTTTACTCTTCACTCCTTGAGTAATCATCTCTCCAGCATTCTGTTTTGAACCGCGTATTTTCGCTGCGAACAATTGACTTTAATACTACTTTCCCTTGGACGATATTTTTCTCCCTCATTAGGGACCCTTTCATTATACGAAGGTATAATTGAGTTTCTTTGTTGAAAATATTTGCTCCTTGTCAGAAGATGAAATGTTTCTTTCGACGATTTCTCGAGGAGAAATTGGCGTTTATGAAATTTTATTAGAATTTTATTTGGTCAAAAGGAAACATTCGTTCAGTTTTCATTAAATGAGACAAAGGTACGATATTGTCTTCCATAGGAGTGAATTGGTTGATAAAGAGAGAAAAAGTACTAGAAGGGACCAAATCAAATATTAATTAAATTCTTCTCCACTGGCTTGTCAGATTGAAAATTTTTTAAGAAAATCCTGAACGAAGGTTCTGATTAATTTCGAAATTTCGATTTTCCGGCGGAAAGGGGAAGGGAAAACGACAATTCTAACGAAGGAAAACCGAAAAGCAACGGTGCGAACCTTGCTGCTCACAACGGACGATAGTGACGCGTGATTTGTTGAATTATGACCGAAGCTGACACTTGCCCCCACGATCATGCTCACATGTGTCCCAGGCCCGGTATTAGCATACTAAATCCGATTGACATACACGGCTCTCATCCACGAGCCTCTCGTTTTAATTACCTCAAACGCGATACGTCGAGTGTTGAGCTGATAACACGAAGGACTTTACCCAGAAACCGGCTCGTTTGAACATCATCGAGTAATATTAAAATATTAAAAGATTCGACAACAGAAATTCTATGCCAATTAATTTCCCGTCGCGTTCATTATCCCGGGTAAATCCAACGAATAATGGCACTTACTTTCTCGCTTGAAAAGGCTTTTATATTTAAAAAACGCCGACGAAAGCATAGTCGAGCGTCTCGATCTTGAAACCCTGCCCGAGCACCCTTAATGACCAATAGAGGAAGAAGCGCGTTAAAAGACACTCCGGTAAGGAGAAAAATCAAAGAGGCTTAATAACCATTGTCGCAACGTGGCCACTTTACCACTGTCTACAAGGGAGCCGCGAAATATAAATCGACGTCAAAGGTACTGTGTCGATAAATCGACACTCGAACCGACGTGACTGAAGGGTTGAAAAGGGGTGTCTGGCGAGGAAAGCCTGTTCGCTTGTGAAATATTATTTCTCTTTTATCTACAATACAATTTATCTCTTGTTTGCTTAACACCAGAGCTATTTCAATGGAATATCGCTCAATTCGATTAACAGGATAATTTTATTGATTACAGCCGGTTCGAGGGACAGCGGGGGTAGGAGATACCCGGTGATCGTTTTCGTCCATGGAGAAAGTTACGAATGGAGTAGTGGCAACCCCTACGACGGCAGCGTCCTCGCCAGCTACGGGGGTGTCGTTGTCGTCACCATAAATTACAGGCTCGGCATTCTGGGTAAGTGATTTCATTTTTCTTCTATCCTTCGATGGCTGCTTTCTGTCATAATATCTCCAACTTTATTACCGAAAACGAACGATAAACAGCTTGATCGAACGTAATTGATATAACGATTGATAGGATTGAATTTCGAACCATCTTATTTAATTTGTTAACATTTGAAAGGCAGGGTTACAATTGTTTCTCCTTGTTACACGATAGACAAATACCGATAGAAAGGGGTAACTAGTTTCGCTTTAGATTTCGTGTACTAGTCGCCATGTTAATGACTGCGCTCCGGTCTGATCGAGAAGGGTTGTAACTGGCATTCGCACCCTTGCCAGACGAACTTCTCCACGCACGTAATTAAGGCGGCGCGGCGCTTCGAAGCGCTAACGATCGGCTTCTGTGTCGTTGGCCGGATGTTGAATTTCCAGAAACTGGGTGACAAAGTTTAACTCGCTCACGCTCATCAAGGGATCGGAATTAATTCGACCCCGTAGACATTGTCTGTTGCTCGCGCAACGGGGTTGAAATCGAATTTTCTACGGAGACGGTGTTACTCTCTTCCTCCCTCGACACTTGTACGCCTCGTGGAATTCCTCGACGAAGGGGGTTGATGAACTTCTGGCTAGAATGAAACCGGCTGTTAGGGAGGTATAATGGGTTTGCTTATTTTCTTGACGGACCAAGAAAACGCGTGAGAATTTAATTACCTCGACGTGGAATTTGATGGAATTTCCTTGAACCTTAATCTCAGCACTGAAACAATCTGTAGCAAGAAAATTCTATGATTACTTAAACTCCTCGTGTTGTGCTTCTGAAAATTTGTAAAATATCGGATCAGTTATCGAAGTGAAATGAAATTCTCGGAAATCTTTGCGTCAAATAAATAAAATAAAATAAAATAAAAGTGGAAAGAGATTTTCTCGCGCGTAGAAGAAGAAATTGAAAGATGCAGGTAGGTTGCCAGGCAACCCGATCAAGCAAATCTAATAGGAAACTCATTACGACTAGGTCTTCCGTTTCACCAAACTAAATTCTTGAGTCCGCCTCTGCTTCGGTGACAGTGGCGGCCGGTATTCTCGTCTTCGCTTCGGCGATGTACGCTTCTCGTTTCCTCGCGCTATGATATATATTCGAGCGACGTCAGCGCGATTCTTCGACGCTCTGGAGGCAAGAGGACCCTGCCGACGACAGAGCACGTATTCCTGGTGACGAAACGGACGTTTCTACGGAGATTAATCGAGCTTCCACGCGAGCCATCGATCGTCGACGTCGGTTAACTTCTTGCAATTAGACTCACTCGCGTCTCGACCCCGAGAACATGAATAGATTCAAAATATTCGAGAAAGTTGAAATTTTCCCTTTTCGCATAATTAGGCACGAATAGTTTTATTCGAATGAAAGCGACGATTTTGACGAGAGCATCCCTTAAAAAATGCAAAAAGCTTGATGCAATAATGACGGATGGTCGTTTTGAAATATCCTCTGCAATTTGAATATAAATGAAACTTGAACAATCCTTCTGTACAGCAAAATAAATTGCCCCCATTCGAAAACTCATTTCTGCCGTAAAAAACAAAGCTGTGAAACATTACGATATTGCAGGAATGCCTCTATCGAAATAATATCGACTGAAATCGTTTCGAACACATTTTTATCGTTCGCTTACCGACCAGATTAAATATTTTCATTGCAATTGTAAAGTTGAGGGATATTCAGTTGGTCGAACAAACAGATTCCAGAGGAAAGCAGCAGGCAATCCGTATAAACCCGAATTTTTATGCTTGCCCAGCGTTAATTTTCCATGGAAATGAAGCGGAATTCAGTTTCACGATGTCACGAACACGTTGCTTCCTTTTTTTTTCGTACCCCTGCGTTTCTCTGGTATTCCTTCGAGTTGCTGCAGTGACGTGACTCTGCGTGTTCCACGCCGCATGTGGCATACGTTGTAACAAGGTTTTGTTTCTTAAATTACATTCCAACCGTTTTTCTGCATCGCCGGGATTTTATACGTTTAACGTTGAATATTGCGAGCGTTGAAAAGGAATCCGAACCGCGTCGCTGTTTAAATTTTAGGGAAGAAATTGTAAAAAAATATAGGAAGAGAATAATAAGAGCGATACGATTTCGGGCAGGCACAACGATCGATTCAATATTTGGTCCAGGTGACGCCGAAAAGGAGCAGCATTGCATTCTGCGTGTCAGCCATAAAATAAGAAACTTCATACGCGGAAAATATGGCATCGAAATGAAACTCATGCTTTGCATTGCTACGAGTTATGAGAACGAAATTTCATTGGAAATTCAACACACCCTGCGTGGCACATATTGTGCCTGTTACATTCTATTACAACAATTTTCACGAAACTAATAAAAAGGTTTACGAATGAAGATCAATAATTTTCTCTAGCTCGACAGGAACTCCATCACTTACAAAAAGCATAGGAAAAGCAGATTACCTTTATCTTTTATTAATTAATCTAAGTGGTCGATGCGTTAACCAGAAGAAAAACTCAGCCAATACATGCGGTTCAATAAAAAAAAAAAATTGGCCTACCGGTCATCAATGAATCGCACTTGGATGGGGTGAAAAAAAAAAAGAAAAATATATGTTATGGGGTGGAGTAAGGGATTGGAGTCCCGTGAAATATCGAAATTTGATTCCATCGTTACTCTGTTCAAACGGAAGGGGGCTCGGTTTCAGGAAGCACACTCCTCTCGCGGCCACAATTTTCACTGTTCATTTTTCTCGTTTTTCTTCGGCCGGTAAAAGTGACGCGGCGCTTTGTGCCGAATGGGGAACGGCGGGAGGGATGAAAAAAAGGGGGGCACGCGATATCCAACAGCCGCGGCTATGCACACCCATGTACCGGAAAATTTAAATCAACGAGTAACGTTCAGCAGTTCCATTGTAACGAGAAGAATAGGAGACACGGAAGCGCAGCGCGACAGATACGCCGGAGGTTGAATATCAAATGGGATATGACCAGTGGTTTATTTCTATTCTAGTTTCGCGCGTTTCTCCCACCGTTTCTATATCCACCCCCACCATTCAAACCCTTTAGATAAGCATTGTTACTGTTTTTTTTTTTTTTTTTTTTGGCTTAACTAGTATTACAGTGTTTTCTCATTTTTTCTTTTTAATCAAAAGTCACTTATAAAAATGTGCTCCCTCTTCTTCCCTTTGTCATTTTTCCTACGGTTCCTCCCTCATTTACATCTTCCCCCATAAGACTTTTTTCAATCCTGTTATTACAATCTTCCCTTATTTTCCTACTTTGAAGACTGAAGATTGGAAAAGACGAAGGTTCATCTCCTCTACTCTTCAACATTCTTCCCTGTGTTTTTTTTCCTGCGCTTCCTTTATCACGTGTGCCTCTCACTAAGGTTTTCTACTTCTTTTTTAATTCTATTATTTCTTTCGATTTTTTCCTTCATTCTTCTTGCACCCTTCCCTCAAGTCTCTAATCTTTTTTCAACCCCTTTATTATAGTCTGTATTTTTTTCTTTCCTTTGTGCTGAGAATTGACTGAAGATTGAAAAAGAAGATTTATGAACCCATTCCTTTGATTTCCCCCCTCTTTATTTCTCTTTTCACCCTTCGAAAATTAACTTACGGTTGAAAAGGGACAAGAATTCATACACCCCTTCGATCTCATCCCTTCTTTCTTGCCTATCGAACGATGCGTTCGCGTGACAGGCGGTTTGCGTGCACCAAGCGATCCACCTGTGTCACGATACCGCCGGAAGCATTGCGAACACGATTGTATCATTAGTATTTTATGCGTACGAGTGGCTACAACGATAGTCCCGTGTGTCGGAAGTGTAATTAGGGGTGGCCCAGATCGAGCTGATTGCGAAAGGACCGATCAAAAGGCTCATAATTCGTCGCGTAAGATAGAAAGTGCAACAGTTTAGAAAATTCAACTGCGATTCGGCTACAAATTTATTTTTTTCTCCCTTCTATATTCAAAGGGAACATGAAATGAGAATTTTAAACCCCCGAAGCATCATCGATCAAATAAAATTCCAGGAAGTTTCGAAGATCGCGATGCAATATATTATCGCGGGAAATTGTGAATCGCGCATGCATATTCAACGCGGATTGTTTAGAACGTAAGCGTTGCTTTATACCTCGTTTTCATCGATCATTTTACAACGGCACGGATTTATCATATACGTCAGAAACATTTGTTAACGTCTCTGTTGTTAACAAATGAACGGTTTCTTTGGTCATTTGTTAAATAACAGTACAATATCGGTTAAGTGATCATCAAAAAGAAATGGAAAAGCATATTTTACCCAAATCATGTAATAAGCCTTAATTGCCTTTGGGGTTAAAATTGCTTACGTCTTTTAAAAGTTCAGTTTCAACGATCAAACTCATTAAACTCTTTATTGCTCATGCCACAGATGTTATAACATCGTAAGTGTATTATAACTAGAAAAGTTGGTCCCAGTTTTCTGGATTTCATCTCGAAAAAAGACCAGGAGATTTTGTAATAATAGTTTTCACTAAAACTGCGCAGCGTAATTTTGCTGGTACTACTATGAAATACCGTCCTCGTTTTCCAAGCGTCCGAAACAAAACGTTTTGTTTGCTACGAACGACACCCAAAGCGACATAAAAAATTATATCGACAATAGCATGAGAATGACGCGTTCGTTAATAGTTGCGATACCATTTCTACCTCGGCAACGGGAAAAATCGCGGGAAAATCCTGGGGACCATCGGGTCCAATTAAACAGCAATGAATCCGGAACGCAACGTTCGTCGATCAAATAATCGAACGATTTATTCGCTGCTACCGTCACAGACGCGGTTCTGTTTTACATATCGTTCGATCGTTAGACGTATCGCGATCACTCTGGCCCATTGTAACCGTATTTATGGCGAACGGAAACACGTAGAACGGTGAAGTTCCAGTTGCCGGCTCGATAATATCTTTCAATAGAAGGCTTAAGATTTCAAATGAAATTGCCTTTGGGCACCGTTTGCTAAGTAACAGAGATAATGTGCTGATATAGGATGGTTCGATTAGAATTAATCGTAATTAGTATGAGGCTGCGGTAATTTCGTCGAGGCTACAAGCTCGTCTCTTCGAACGACAGCAGCCATAAGCGGGCTTGTTTTCATTACAGGCTTTCTAAACGCCAACACGGATTCGCACTTACGGTCGCCAGCGAATTACGGGCTGATGGATCAGATCGCGGCGTTGCATTGGGTGCAAGAGAACATCGCCTACTTTGGTGGAGATCCCAGGAACGTGACGTTGATCGGCCATGGGACCGGTGCCGCTTGCGTCAACTTTCTGATGACCAGTCCCACAGTGCCTGATGGTGAGTAACTTCCGTCTTTCTTCCCTCTCTTCTTCTTTTTTTTATATACCGAACGTGCTCCGGTAGATAATCGGAAAGTGGAAATTTTTCATGAAGAAAATGAGTAAATCATGATCTTGATTTAATTTAGAAAAGCACCGAAGAACATCGACGTACATTTATGGCGTATCGATCGCTATCGACCAGCAACTTTTCCAAGTACTAATTAGAATTTGAAGTTTCCTTACTTCTAGCAGAGTTGAATTGGAAAAGTGAACCAGTTCTTAATCTCAGAAACAGCTAAACTTCCCTGCTGCACGCCCAGTTCACTTAGAAGACCATTAAATCATTTCGGCGATGATATTTAAAAGAAAAACTTGTTCGCTAATGAAAATTTTTCCTTTCAATCTCCTTTAAACGATCCATCTTTTGACCACAGTTGTTGTACCATCAAAATTTTTTATTTAATCTGTCATCTCAAAGGTGTGAGAAATTGGAAGAAGAGGCACACCATGTCGAATACTAGTAAAAACAAGGTAGACGAAAGGGTTGGGTGGATCAAAAGAATTTCTTCGGTCAAGAAGTCGCGTCTCTTTAATCGAGTTACAGGTAATTCACCCCTCTTGGAGCGTGTCGGTGGCAGGGAGGGTCGTGTATTTTATTTCTGTCGTGCTCTGGGCTCTTGGAATAATTAACGTCGGCACACGCTAACCCTTTTAACATGCCTCGTCTAGAAATAACTGACGGAATATTCAAGATTAAAGCGTTAGATGTAAACGAGGGTGAAGGTGGAGGGGTGGTCAGACGACGACCAGCCATAAAAACTGTCGACAGTTTCCGGTAGACGTTTCGAACACGAGTTACCCTTGCTTGGATTCGTCGACAAAGGGGTTGTTCGAGGAAAATTTGAAAGGTCCTCTTCAAATGTTCATCCCTTTATCTAGATTGCTTCACGGTTACCTTCGTGAACACAAACGGGGGTGGTTTTTGGATCGTTTGATTTAACGTGTGTACAATTTTCCAACGAAATAATTAACTAAAAAATTAATTTCATAAAATACTACCTACAACACGATATGACAAAGTATCATGCAAGACTTTTATTAACAATTCCTTGCGAGCTGATTATATCCCTTTCCATGAATAATCTTCCAATTCTTTTTTTTTTAATCTTCACCCCTCTGTCTCGAAATTCTTGATTTTCCTCGAACACCATCTTGCAGTCCATAAATTTCTTTCGAACACGAGTTACGCAGCTCCGTATCAGGGGCTGAAATTAATAACCAAACCCCTGTGAAAATCATTTCTCACGTGTTTTCTTAGTAACGGTCGCGTGAGCGGAAAAAAAGGTGGTGGTCAGGGGGTGTTTCAGTGCATGAAAGACAGATCGATCTTCCGTGGCCAAAGAAAAACAAAGTAATCTGGCCAACGGTTGCAGCTGATTATTAACCCGACCAGACGATAATTCACTACAGCTGGTGGCTGTCAATGAGGGGTTAGATCGGTTGGTTCCTCCCCTAATTTATCGCGTACGATAAACCAGCCCGTGCTGTGACTCGAAGGCAAAATTAAATTTTGCTTAATCCAATAAATGCTTAATAGTTCTCCGTCAAAAAGCTTCTCCTGAAACACCGCGTAGTATCCAAGCTCACCACACAATTTGGTGGGCTCTGGAAATTCATCAGAAACTTACAAGTATCCGAGGTATTCGGTCGCAATTACGAAAATGCCACGATGAAACGCTGTAGCCGTTCGAGCGACCAATTCGAAATCGGGAGCCCACCCCCTACCGGCAGACACCCTCCTTTAACCCGTCGCTACTCTGATGGGATCTAATCCGTCGAATTTAATCTACGCAGAACGACGGATTCGAACGGATAATGCCCGCGGTTAGGAACTCTCTATCAGGTGGCAGATCAAACAGAATCAGTATCAGCTACGACCCGCCAAAGGGGTCTCGTCGTCCTCTTCATTTGAATTCTACATAAATACTCGGTCTGGAAACGCAAGCGTTCGGTTCGCACGGAATTTCTCTGTCCCAAAGCGGATGTTAAGCGTGTAATCGTGAAAGTATCCAATTAACAAAGATTATATCGTCAAATCGCTATTGGAAATTTTCAATTGATTCTAACAATTTGAGAAGACTTGATGTTCTGAAGGAAAGGGTTAATCGAGGAACACGAAAACTGGGCCGATAACATCGATCCCCGTAGATCTCATGTTTTATTGAATGCGCTCGTTGGCTTGGCTCGCGAATGTACTCCTCTTCAACCCTCTCGAGCCGGTACTCGACCAAGAAAGAAATCATTTGGTCGTCGGCGATACGAGGATTCCTCTCACGGTCAGAAGCGCACCGCGAAATGACCTCGTTAGGGGAGCGATTTGATCCCCGCCTTTGCCATCATCGTCCGTTCAGGGTGGGCCTTTAATCCGCGGATTCTTTTCTCGCGTCTCGCGTGTCTCTCATTCTCCTCGAAGAGCAAGAGACCTCTCGAGTGGCTCAAAGTGCAGACTTTGAAACGCTTTCGACTTCGAACGGTGAATCTCTGCTGTTTAGGAAGTCTTATTTTATTTTTTATTTTAACCACTTTGGCTATTTAATTCGTAATTATGAAAATATAAAATCAGGAAAAAGGTCTACTAAGATGTAATAAAATGGAGATGATATAAGGTTTCAAGTTTCAAAGATAATCGGGACACGAACTTTCTTGAATGAATTTTCTTCGAGTTGCTGAAAGAATACGATTTTCAATGGACTGCAGCGCAGTCATGTATTTTCCAATTTACTGGAAGGTGTACGAATGAACTCGTAACAATGTCGTCCTGCTCTCCCGGCCACTAAATTTCAAAGGAAGTTACCAGGGAATTTGCAACTCGATCGGAAAGTTAGATGACATCTGGCCTCATTGCACGCCAACTAACGTTCAACTCTCTACCGGTTGTGAAGCTCGACGTTAACACTCGGAGAAAATAAAATAACAGAATTTTACTTTCAACGAATCGAATCAAAGGGTAGTAAAAATAATTTTTCACATATTTCAATTTTCTTTGCAACGACGACGTAAGACGTCCAAGTAGCCCTGATGCTTTTAAGATGACTGTAATTTGGTTGACGATGAGATTACGTGTTCGGTTGCATTAAATTGAATAACCCTGACGAGGGTCTCCATCAAGATCTCAAACTTTGAAGTACTAGATTAGATAATAAAGAGAACAAAGTCGCGATACTTCAATTGAGCATGTTAATGCCATTTCGGTGTTAATTTATTGTCCTCGGACAAGAACGTAGAACAGTTAAAACAGTGTGTAGAAGGGGTGAGGAAGTGGGCGTTGAGTTAACGACGCGAGCAGATAAAAGAGGGTGATCGTTGGGAAAAAAAAAAGTTTCGAGGCGGCATCGCGACGCCTGGCCGCGGGCACTTTGAAAGAGGAAAAGGCAAGAGGATGGAAGACGCAGAGGAAACGACGGATCGATATTGCTTTATAACGTTTGGCTGCCCATTACTGTGCTGCAAAATGACGTATAGCTGCCAGCGAAGCAGCAGACGCGCACCCACCTACCTGAGTCAACAATCATGTATTGTGGATACGTGCACACGTTGTGTGGATCGATTGCCACACAGTCCGATAGACTCTTTAAGGTCGTCGTTAACGAATCTCTGTTCCTAATGGTTCGCTAGAAGAAAAACCGACTATAATCCTCTCAACGTGAAGAGTCAGGAAATTTTAAACAAATTCGCGTGCTCGAGGGTAAATTTTTACAAAAGTAACTTGTGGTATACAATTGTTTCCATCTGCTTTGTATTCAGCTACTTTTTTATGTATGTAGATCAGTGGTTCGCCATTTTTTGAAAGTATAATAACTTTCTGTCATTATACGGCGTCGATGTTTTTGCATATCGAGTCCTGTCTACCAGAGAATAAATTCTCTGGTATCGTTACTATAGCTCATCGATTAATTCAACACCCTCTCTTAATTATTTCCTTTCCGAAATGTCCCAGAAGAATAATTAAACCGTGCTCCGGATGGTTCGATGTAAAGAGCAAATAAATTCGCTCGTGAAAGCAAAAATTTGGGAAATAAGGAAAATCTTTGAGAATCGACATTCGTAAGAGTGGATATTGTATTTGTAGTGATGAGGTAAAAGGAAAAAGGTGTTCGGTCGGACGGTTAATTTAAATATAGACCGCATAAACATTGCAGCGAGAGGGTAAGCCGCTTGCAACTTATGAATATTACTAGCGAGCTTAAGCTTCCACTTCCTCCATTTCCGTTCAACTCCTCTTCCGTTTCCTTCGTTGCGAGCTTCATCGGAAAGGCATTGTCACCTTCTCAAAGCATAGCTACACGAATATTGACAAACTGTCATTGTTGAGAAGTTAATAAACTTTAAAGAAGACATTCAGAGATATTGAAATTAATCCTACAATGAGTAACTTTTTAAATAATCAACTGATGAAAAATTTTATAATTGTAGACTGTATTCAAGTTTATTTTAGCTAAATATTAAAGATTAATTAGCTCAAGTACGCTTGAGCTTTGATAACAGCCTCTGTAAGTGGATTTTCTCCAAACAAGTAGTATAGGTCAATAGTTAGTCAGACGCCGTACGCGTTCTCGGACGTTTGCTACAATTTTTCGGTTATTCATGAATCAATTCGATCGATACGTGTCCGAAAGTGTGATATAGTCTTAAGTGACGGATGCAGTACGCCATCTTGCCTGCTACCTAACAGGACACATGCATATTAATGGGTGAGTTGACAGGTTAATTTTCCCATGACTGGATATCGAGCAGCTACGGCACGTAACAGGGTCCTGACGCGTATTACAGAACGGAATCTTTAGCTGCACGGTTTAATGAAAAGCTGTCGAGAACATTTTTCCAAGGTATTCAGACAGCATTAGTAATTTTCTCTGTTTAATCGCGAATTACGAGGAAATTGTCGTTTATGAAAGAAATATCCAATTCCATTTATACCCTTCCGACTCGACACGGTATTGATACTATAAAAATAAATAAATCGTAAGGTAATTAATTATTCTCAATGGAGGTTTAGGGGAACAGTATCAAAACAGAATAGGTAAACATTAGAAACGTGTAGATGACTAAGAGAAACCGTCAGTCACCGTCAGCTATTTGACTGACAGACACTGACGCAGCAAAGGGACATCATCTAAGCTGCTTGAACGTAGACATTGATGATAGCTTAAGCTAATGGGTCAGTGGATCTTGAGTGGCGATAAGTATCATGTTCGAGGAAGATTCTCGAGCTCGTATCGACAGGCTGCATCGATTCCACGAAATCGTTCATACAGGCTCATGTCATCGAGGATCATGATGTTATCCTTGTTACATCAAGATCCTTAGCTATGCCGTTTGATCTACATATTCCGTCTCTGTGGTGCATTCCGGTTAGATTAGCCTGTTTACCAACTCGCCATTTTCCTCACCTCATTCCTTGAAACTTTTACAATCTCTTTTATACCGTGTGGAAAAGTTTATGAATAGACATCCGTGTTGAAATTTTATTTTCGGTACCTAACCAGGGTGTTTTTCTTATTTAACTTTTCATTTGCATTTCTCAAGCATTATCAACTTTTTCGTTCCTGTCGTGTAACTTTTTTAGCGTTCAAGTTTCTTGGGTTTTCCAACCATCTTACTACTCAAGTTTTTCAACAAAATCAAACATTTATTATTCAAATTATTTTATACACTAAAGCAGATAACGAAACGGATGAATATTCTTCTTCTTGTTGAAAGCAAGATGCTCTTGAATTATATATAGAGAATCACTTCAACTGCATTCAAAAGTCTCGTTCATGAATTGATCAAGGCAGGCGCGTATCCAAGCAAGAGTCTTCGCGGCTTGAATCCTTTGACTGCCGGATATGAAGATTAACGACTTCCAAGTTTCCGTTTAAACAACCGTTCAGAGGGGAGAAAACGCTTTTGTTCGTAACAACGTTATCGCGATGGTCTAACGAAGCCAGCCGAAACCACGATAACCGAAGCGAAGCCTGAAAACACTCAAAGCCGTCTATCGAAGCTTCGAAAGAAGGAGAATCATCGGTGGAAGGAGCTCTCGCTCGTTGATAATGATGTATCTTCGGCTAACTGTCGCGATAGGATTACTTCGTGTTCGACGAAACACCATCTTCCCGATGTACGAAGATTAACGATGCCCGAGATTTAAGTAACTCCTGAAAGAAATCCTGGATAGAATGGTTATCGGCTTGCCAACCGGATACTGGCCTCGTGAAAAATAGTTTCAGATCAGAATTTGTTATTACACCGGTTATGCTGGTAATACTATTTTTCACATTTTTTTCAACCTAATATAAATACATTAAAGATCGTCTATTAGAACAGTGGTGGCCAACTTTGCAAGGGTAACAGATTGTATTTAGAAATCTGTCCTCCCAACCACGATTTACGATCGTGGAGGCTGTTTGGCAAGGAGATCCGAAACCGCGAGGGCTTTTCGCATAACCGTTTAAAATCTTATTCGTAAACTGCGACGTATGCCACCTCCATGCCAAAGAATTCTTGTAAACCGTAAATAGACAACGATACGATGAACTTCCAGTTGGCTCGAGTACTTGATTCTTCTGTGATAATGATCGGTTGGAGGTCGAGCGAGCATCTTTTTCCCTCTGATAATTTATTCTCTCGCGAATCTGAATTTTAATATTAAATTTCAGGTTTAATGCCGGCGTTGTTGTAATTCAATGGAATACATTTAATCGTAGCTTTATTACTTTTCGATTGTTTCAGGTCTGCTGTTTCATCGCAGTGTTCTAATGTCTGGCAGTGCGCTTTCTCCATGGGCACTGGTGAGAGGAGCCGCAAATTACGCTCTGCAAGTTGCCAAACACCTAAATTGCTCGTGGGTGAGTACCGCCTGGAGTGCATTACATTAAGGTCTCCAGTTCGGTGACAACTCCGTGGCGAATAAACCGCCGCCAGGCTTCTCCCTGCTAGGGAAACAATTTCCCTGCTACCTTGCTTATACTGCCAACGATATTTCATCGCGCTTCTTTCAACTTTCCCCGAAAACTTCGGCTGGAACAACCTGGAGAGGAAGTTATTGTCGCACTTTTGAAAAGTAATTTAGAAAGTTAACAATCTGAAGTTTCGCTAAAATTAGGATAGGTAGATTGAAATTCGAGAAATTGAAGGGTTGAAAGTTCAGAGACTGAAAAATTGAAAGGCTGGGGAAATAATAGAAGTACCGTCACGCGTCAGACGGTATTATCGTCGATTCCGGGTTAATTCTATACGACAGGAAGATATTTTCGTAGCGTTGTATTAGTCGTGTTAAAACGTGCAGAGGGAGAAATTCCCAACGGACGAGTAGCACGATGTCCACGGTGTATATTAGCTTAATTGAAACGCGTTGTTAATATAATTGCTAGTGTACAACTAACAGACGCAAAAACACCGGTTCCATTGGTTTCGTTAGATAGTTTAATTTATGTCTAGCCGAGCTACAATTTTCCCATGTGTATCCAATTCGTAATTCCAACTGTTATTTTAATGATTTGTTTTAAAGAAAGATAAGAGAATTTAATTTTCTCTCGGTAAATGTTTAATTTAATTTCTGTTATCTCAAAAATCATTTCACATAGAATTTATTCAGCTTATTGCACGATGTCTAATTAAAATTCTACGTCTACGAGAAGGATGTCTGCTCCATCGATAGAGATGAAAAATTCTCGTGAACAATTTCTATCCGCTTCCTATTCTCAGGTTTGTTCAGCAATTTCGCAGCTGAAATTCGACTCTCAGTGTAACATATCGATACGTGTGTATGTAACTGGAAAGAATCGCGATTTTATCGAACGATATCGAGAGGCAATAGCAGCGTGGCACGGATACTTGCAACCACTTCGCTGTTATCCAGGAAACACCGTTCTAGATAGGCGAGCCTAAACAGCCTCTCGATTTTCAGCCGATTGAAAATAACGATTAAACGCGAAATCGGGATAAGCGGCACCGTGGATTGTTTCCCAGGCCACTCCTCCAACTCTGGCCAACCTCGTCTCTTGTTTCGGGTCGAGTAGAGGAGAAATACACAGAGAAAAAAAATGAATTCACAATGGACGAAATGGAAAACGGGTACGGGATTATGTTATGCCAGTCGATACCGGTGGCTCGGATCGAATTGATTGAATTTGTCGCAGGGAAAAATGACGAAATTAATTTCGTCGCCGGGATTTCGACGGCAGCTGGTCAACGAAGTTAGAAAAGGCTTGGCATTCTGGATAGATCGTCGATGTTTCATTGTGAAATCGATGCGTGGGTGGTTTTATACATACTAGTACAGCCTTTAGTGAAATCGAACGATTCTCGAGCAATGAAACGCTAAATAATCTTATCGTAGCAACGAAGCTCGATCGACCGATGGGAAGTGAACCGAAAAATCTGTCGTAACTGAGGCGTTCTCGGGGACGCGTTAGGGAATCAGGTTAAATGGTAGTTAGCGTGACGCAATCGCGTCGTTCGAACGCGACGATTCACTTTAATTCGGCTGCACGCAAATGAATTGCTTTAGCGTCCGCCCTGTAATCGCCTTTGGAAATCCTGCTCGAGGCGGATCGCCGCAATCGAATGTCGGGCCGAGCTGTCGCGTCGAGGAAATTCGTCCGGGAAAACGGCACAGCAGTTCACGGCACGACGCGACGTTACCCTCGCTGCGATTGCAACGGTGGCGCGTGCGTGTGAGGGATGCAATCGGCCACGCGAGCGATTCGTTCGCTTAACGAATTTAATCGGCGGCTTAATATGGTCGAGCACGCTAGCCGGAAACACCGATTCCGCAGAAGAGTTTCCAATTTTCGATTGAACACTGTTGGTACAGAGGAGGAGGAAGGGTGAGGCTTGACAATTTCGATGGGGAACATTTTTTTCACTTTTTTTTTTGGAGAGGTTGAAGCGGCCTCGTTTCGCGCTTCCCGATTGGTATTCTCTCGCCTGCAGCCCTTGCACAGGCTCTCCAGCAACTAAACCGTTAAATTAGACTTTTGTTGAAGCTCCTTTTTTTTGTTTGAATTGCTGGTGCGTTGTTCGTTCTTTTTTTTGGTGAGGTATTTTTGTGAGGTGATTTTTGAACAGTGGGTTATAGTTGGGAATTTGCGGAACTTTCGGTTTTTACAGCCGTGAAAATTTGGAGCCCTGGTTTTATTTGCTTTTTTTCTGTAACCGAAACCGTGAAAAGGATGCTGCATCGATAATCCTGAATACATAAGTAATCTGATTTTCAGGCCTCGGGTAATCCTCAAGCCCTGCTCATGTGTCTAAGGGAGGTGCCACTGAACGCCCTGGTGTCAGTCCCCGTCAAAGGGTTGGAATTCGCTCCTGCCTTCGGTCCCAGCATCGATGGGGTAGTGATTGATCCTGGAGATCCAGAGGATCAGGACTTCACCCTGCAGGTCGACACGATCAATACATTGAACAACATTCTGCTACGGAAGGACGTCGTGGCCAAGCTCTCGAGGTATTTCCGCACCCTCTTTTCACCGTTTCCACCCTCGTATTTTCTCTCGATCACCGGTTCGTTCCGTTTCGTCGGAGAAACAGCCGAGAACCACCCTTCTTTCGCTGCCAACTTATCGATTTTTCAACTCTACACACTTCGAGATTCGCAGAGAACATTCTCTTCACATCCCTAGCTTTTCTTTTCTTAACTTCAATGCATCGACGACCAACTGCATACTTTATACGGTCGTGTAAAAGAAATTTATATCGTTTAGTACCGTTTCCAGTTGTTCTGAATTTTCTTCTGGGACATCGATGTTAGAAAATTACCTTTGCCACCCGGTCTCACCGTCAATCGCACCGCGGAACGCGATAAACGCCTGAATGGAAGCTCTTCGTCGAAAAGAAATTCTCAAGTTAAATACGCTCGTACAACTCGCGAAATTTCAGCAGTGATTTAAAATTTCGATGAGCCAAAGCTTTTCGAAACTGTGCTCAGCGATTTTCAACTTAAAGAAGTTGCGAAAGGTTTGACAGAGCAAGGGTATCGGTTTACGCGCCGTGGAAACTCATTACCGGACTTTGGTTAAGGGAGGATTCCAGAGGGGCTGTTCTTTCACGACTGTGATAAATAGAACGTTTTTCGCGAGCGTCACTCTATGGATTTCTTCGTTTCACCCTCGACTTCTCCATTTTCTACTTTGCAACCTGTTCATCCCCCTCTCGCCGCTATTCCACCCCTTCGAATACATTGTCCTTTGGTCTGCTCCTCTTTTTTCTTTCTTTATCTCTGAACTCTTTGTGCTCACCCCTTGGTCTCGTTTTTCACTCTTCATTTTTCCTATAGATTCCTCGCGAACGCGTTTTATCATTTCCCCCAACGATTACAATTGAATTGTGCCACTATTTTTTTGCTTGCCAAGGTAATTCAACAATCGCATTCATGCTTAGGAATTCCACGTGAACTCGAGTATTTACCGAGCAGCGTACCGCTAAAGAAAATGTTTTCACTAGCGGGAACTAGCTCGCAAAAAGGTAAACGTAGCTTGTGATGAACATAGAAAGTTAAACACCGTTCGAGATTTAATTTCGCGACTATCTAGCGCGGTTCTCGTGAGAGAAAAGAGTCTGTCTGCTGGTTTCCAATTATTTCACCGCTCGTGAAAACAACAAAGATTTGTTATTTATAAAACTGTATTATTTTATAAATAACGTACTTCTCCGTTCGATGATTCTCTCTGAAAATTTTCTACACCCTTACATTTTCACCCTTAAAGAGGTCGAACAGCGAGTTAAATTTTTCATTTTCACAGCAACAAGACGTACGCTTTTAATTCAAAAACGCGGCTGACCAACCCTTGTTTCATCTCCATTGAAAGCGTTAGGATACACAGTGTACGAAAGCACTTAACAAAATGGAATTAAAGAAGCCTTTCAAGTTTGCAAAATGGCACCCCCTACGAATCGCGTAAAGTGTCGGCAGACTGGTGAAAAGAACTGGAAAGCGTTAATGTATCTACTTTTCCGAGTAGCATCGAAACGTGTAAATTATTGAAATTAAGCATCGTCCGAGGTAGAATTTGTAGAACGATCCATCGAACGAAAACAACGGTTAGAAAATCTCAACATCATCAAGTTTTCATCAACGACCATCTTCTGTCGTTTCTCTGTCCCATGGTTATTTCTCTTCTCCTCTTTGGCTGATCCTTTGTTATGGTAACCCTTTGTTCCTTTGTCATCGCGTTTCTTTTCGATTCTCTCTCGTCCTTTGATTCATTCCCTTCTGTTTCCACGGATCCCGTTCTTCGCTGCACTTTGCAGCCCCTTTGGCCCTGCCTTCCGCGATAAATGAATGCTCCGTTGGGGTTTAACGCGAACCAGACGCGTAACGACGATGTTTAAAGGGAATGGAAATCGTCGGAACGACGAGCGTTCTTTGCGCAAACGTTCTTGAATGCCTCGCGAATCTCAATTCCCCAGGAACCGATGAATGCAGGATGTTAATTTGTCGCGAATAGACTGTCTACGGTGAATATTTCCTGAAGAATTGCGGGGAAATAGAAAGCTGTACATCCCGCAACCTGCGTGTAATTATGTTGCGAAGTTAATGAAGAAGAGGATCAAGCCCAGCAAAGGGGATACAATACACTTTGATGAGCACCGTGTGTACCTTGTTTCTGTTAAGATATTAAATCTCAAACAAGATTCATTTCATCAACGCCGACCATGGAAATACGTGTCCCAATTCCTTGTTACATAAAATTAAATCTTTAATTTTGACAAACAGTCTTGTTTGTTTTTCAGGTATGATCTGATGATAGGTGTGGTTCGATCAGAGGCGTATTTCTCTTTGACGGCAGACGATGCGCAATATGGGATCGAAGCCGACAGAAGGACAAAGATTCTGAGGGAATTCGTGCGAAACACCTACACGTATCATCAGGCGGAAATTCTGGCGACGATAATTAACGAATACACGGACTGGGAACGGCCCGTGCAACATCCGGTTAACATAAAGTGAGCGTCGCTCATTCGGTATACCACCGGTTCGAAATAATTTCAAGATCATTTGCCTTGAATATTTCTCTTCTATTTCCAGGGATGAAACCCTCGAAGCTTTAGGGGATGCAAACACCGTGGCACCGGCTACGAGAACAGCGGATCTACACAGTCAATCACATCGAAACTCTTACCTGTATGTGTTCGATTATCAAACCAAGTTCGGCGATTATCCTCAGGTAAGTTTAAAGATAAAAAAATTAATTGGAAGGTAGAGCAATATTGCTGGGGAAAGTAGGTGAAAATAATTCGCAATGTAATCAGAGACGGTGTCATTAACCCACATTTCGCATATTTTATTGCTAACGATGATACATTACGCTGTTTCATCGTACATTCACCGCGCACCCTCGTTCATTCAAATTTAAATCCCATTCTTCACCCCGTACATCCGTTTCCACCCTGACGTTTCCTACCTTGGCGAAAGACGTTCTCCATTGTTGGAACGTGAACCATGAAATTAAGGAAAAATTGTCGTATATTGATGGCAGTTCGATCCTTTGAAATTTTTCTTTTTTTCCCTTTTGCTTCGTTGAACATTGGAAACGATGGTGGTGAACGCATTTGTTGGCGAAATATCGTTACGTTTTGATACAGAAATAATGTGTTTAATTTGTGTATTAATTTGAATATTGCACAAGCAAAGATTTACATTATTTTACATTTTGATATATTCAGCGGGAATTTCATCTAATAATTTAACTCTCATATTTCCACGAAGGGGTTTTCGTACTTGAAGTAATGTAACTTACAGGATAAAGTTTAAATAAGCAGGTTTTTTTTTACTTAATAAATCTGTTGGTTGCAGCAGACATTTTAGAGCAAAAAAATGAACGATATTTTTTAACTAAAGCCAAATATGTATATTTCGCTGCCCTTTTTCCTCTCAAAAACGTCGACGGGTTTTTGTATTAAAAATCGTGGTAGCGAAGTTTTCAAAAAACTTTCATGCAAAATTTTACCTCCATGACGTTCTTTATTGTTAACTAAAATTATTACTTTTAATTCATTGCAGAGCTAAATATATTTTCTTTACAAATTTTGAATAAAGGTCACCGCTTTTGGTTCCATTCAACCAACTACAATCTGCATGGACAAAAGAGCAACAAAATTAATATTTTGAAGTTAGCTCCTATTTTTTCTAAAAATGAAATTCATTAATTTTACACATTTTTCCCCTCTTCATCCCATGGCTTTTATAAGATTAAAGTAAGACGAGAAACCGTTTGTTCCTTTTTTTTTTTAAACTATCCTTATCAGAGGGGTGAATCCTCCTTAGTGCTGGATGCAGGGTTGATTATTAAGAGCGACACAATTTGTTTGCCTCCTGAGGCAGGTAATTTTGTGGCCGACAGCTCGAAGCCATTTCAAAAATGAGACCAGCAATAGCTGAGGAAAGGTAACGTCGACGGGGGTTAAGTCGTTCAAGGATTCGTGGCAATTTTCTGAAAGGGTGGCTGCGCCACTTACGCATCCAATATGCCGCCGGGCGTATGTTCTCGACGAAACTGTGACCGCAGAGCAAATTTTTCGCCCAGAAACCCTGGATACCTTGGTTATTTTCCGTCTAATTACCTCGTTTCCACGAATAAAGTGGCGCATGGGGGTGTACGGTGAACATTCGACATCCCCGAGCTAATTTTTTCCTCCGTGTAAACTTTAGATATATCTGGCATCAACAACGAGAAGAAGAACCGCTTTAATTCAACCGATTTCCTAACTGAATATCTTTGTAACAAAAATATTCTTATAAAACTGAAAACTTCCCTGACTTCTCCTCTCTCTCCAACAATTCCAAGAAAGTTTCCTATCTAATAATTCAACCTGTTCTGAAACTCTGACGTCGTTGACACACCCCTTACGTATCTGACGTCTGAAACTTACACCCCCCACCGGCGAAAGAGGAACAGTTCCCAACTGGGGGATGAATTTCCGAGAACGATTATTGCTACCCCTCGTACACGCGGTGTACATTACCCGGTAAATCTTGCTCGCGTCGCTTCTCGCGCAGGAAACGGATATGCTAGAGGAAATTGTAAAATTACTAGCAGTATGGGAGGGGGTAGGGGTGAAACGGCAACGTGTAACATGATCGGTTGTGTGTCACGTTAGAACTCCGCGTTTCCGGTTCAAGTCTCGGTTCACCGCGGATGTTGGTTTATCAACGTCGATAACGCGGTTACGATTTTCCTGGGAAACGCGTGCGACCGCATACCACCGTGACAATTACCGCACAGGAACGTAAGAGATGCCATGTTTAAATAATTAATTTTCACCGAGGAATTTCAGGATTTTAGGTGTTAGAAAAATTTAGCAACGAAAGTGTAAGGCTTTTGATAACATTGTCGCGCATTTTCGCGGTGGGAAAATTTTCCGTTTAGTCGCGAGGGTTGAATCGCTAAAGAGGCGGTCAAAGCGGAGGCTGTGTAAAGACAGGCTGGAAAACGGAATTTAGATTAAATTTCCGTTCGCCGATTGCGCCTGTACACAAACAGCTTAAAGGGGCTCGGTAATTGAAGGGAAACGCGTTGAAAAATTCTGAGGTTCGCGTGTGTGCGACGTAAATCCGAGTGTTAACGATTACGTTTAACAGAGAAACGTGTAAAAAAACGAAAGGGATGAAAAGCGGGGAAAAATCGATACACGCATGTGAAAATAATTGTTTCTAAAAAAATAGAGCTCGTTATTTTTCAACCCTTTGAAAGGATTATCTTAAATGTTCCATTACAAAAATAAATATTGAAAAAGAAAGAAACAAGAAGTTAAGATCCTACTTGGAAGAAAGAAAATCAGACTTTGACTTGTTGGAAGTTTCAAGATTTCCCGGTTTGAAAACGTTTTGTTACCAGAAAGATTTTTATCGTTTTAGTTCCTCCACGGTGAGGATTATTTTTCAAGATTAAAGAGTTTAAAAGGAAAACAGGAAACAGGGGTCGGAGGGATAGGAAGGGAAGGAAAATCACGACGATCGAGGACGAGGAAGGGTGGAGATGAATTTAAACTTTTCGAGAAGTTACCGGCCTTTCTCGTTGCGAGCGTTTTGCTATCGAGAAATCTTCTGCTGTTTGATTTCTCTGGCAAGTGTGCTTTAAAGAATTATTTCTAGAGATTAAAGGACTCGATGGTAGCGGAAAGTTGAAAATAGTGGTACGGATAACAGAGGAAACAATCGTGGACGATCGTTTTTAACACTTACACGTTCGAAGTTCGTTATTAATTGATAACGCGTTAATGAATTTCCGAGGCGTATAATTATTAATCTCGAAAATCCTTCTTATGAATATTGCCATTTGCAGAGCGACTAACAATTTGCATCTATAATTCGCGATTTCACGTGTTATCGTGGCCGATTAAAATTGCAAAAAAAAGTGACCGGACGCCGCGCTTGTTTCACAGATTATTTAGTAACGATATGCTGATCAATTTTGAAACCGATAAGCAGGATTAAATACGTTTCAGGTAAATATTAACAATTCAGTGTTTCGATAATTATTACGAAATTGAACTGTAACGAAAAACAGTAGGACGATTATGAAATCAACGATTCCCTTTTTCTTTCTTTATTACTCGATGTAATTAACACGTAATAAAAACGTTTTTAAAGCATTGAATATTAAACACGATTGGGGTACTATAAATGCATGGAACCAGGAATATTCTATGATATGTCAAACTACTTTTAATTTTAATGGATCTTTTCAGAACGTTTTAAAAAACAAATGAATTTCCAAAACGAGAAGCATCAATTTTTTAACGCAGAATTTTTATTTAGTCTTTTTTCCTTTTAACTGAAATTAACTTTGGATAAGGTAAAGCAAATCTTTTACATCGCGTGTAGCCTCGGTATAAAAGTTCGAAAACTTAAAAGGGCCCGATGCAGCTGCGGAGTTTGATCGCCTTTCAAAGCGAAACTTTCGTCTCTAAGAACGTTAAAAATAGAAGAAGTAAAAAAAGAACGTAACGTAGAAACCAGGTTTCACGAAAATGAACGATTAAAAACATCCAAGAAAGCTTGTGGAAAAAGGTTTTCCAACTGGGGGGGATGCGTTTCGCGAAAGCCGCTGAAAGTAACGATAACGAGGACAATAAACTTAATTATCGTAACGACCAGGGGTACAACGCGAAGCATAACGTAATCAGGTAAAAAATTAACAAGTCCTTTTAACGAGGTCGCGGTACACGACCACCTGAAAGTAATCCTTTTAATGCAACTGGACACCATCTCAACACCGTGAATCAAGGATTTTATTTGCACTGCTAAAAAGAAACTCGGCGACACGGTTTACATTCCCAATAAAAATAAAGTATCGCCTTCTTATTTAATTTGAAATACTAGCTATGGTAGATTGAGCCATGAAATCCTGAAAGCTGTAAAGTTGTAAAATTCAAAGATGTTGATTAACGCAGTTGAGATAAACTCTTTCAGCGTAGATTATCTCCTTTTATATGAGGGTGTTAATGCTCTTCTCTATGGTTATTGCTCGAACGCTGGAGGCGGCGTTCAATCGATGATCTAAATTTAAATTTAAACAGGCTCCTGCTCGCCTTTGATGTTACCTCGTTCTTGTAACACGATCGACTTCCATGATTTTTTTTACCATTTTCCTTTTTCTTCTGCTCTTTTGTCCCTTGCCGAAAAATTTCTATCATTTAGGAACGGTTGATTGTTTGAGACCTCATTATCGAGATCAATTACTTGGACGTTGAAGTTTCTCTGGAAGAGATCTCAATTTTTCTGCATCTTTCTGGGATATTATTTCTCTCGAGCAAAGAGAATATGAAATTATATAATACCTCTTCGTTCTAAAATTTAATGAACTTAATTCCGAGAAAAAATGAAGGAAGAGAGGAAAACTTGGATAACATTAAGATTACCGGAGTAATTTGTATAATAGCATATTGGAAAGGAAATTCTGAGTAGCTCAAGGTATGTCTGACTATGCGTGTATATTTTCACTGTGAAAATCGCAGTTTTAAATTATTATTTTCATAAGTATCGATATGGATGTCGTACGGAAACGTCGATATCCACGATGATCGAAGCATCCTCGCCATTACAGATGTCTCTTGCGGAGTAGCATCTGTTAGAGGCAACTCTGTTCAACTTTCGCGAGCTGTTCGTCCAACTTTCCTCCCCTGACGCGGCTTAAGATCGATCAGCGAGCAGTTTCGAAGCAGGTGTACACACGATCTTCGCGAACCTGGCAATCCGCTAGGACAGATCGAATCTTGTTCCGCATCTCGGTGACATACCACTGTTCTTTTACTTTTCCACTACTTCCTCGAGGATTATTTTAGAATCCTGACTGATAGGTTGGATGAATCATCCGTCAGCTGAATAATATTCTATCCTTTCAAAGATACGAAGAATTACGTTTGGAAAACATAAGATATTTTAAAATTCCTAGCACCATTTGCAAGCAGCCAAACAATTTCTCCGGCCGTAAAGAGTTGTTTCTTCCTCTTCAGATGGTTGATTCTACCGCGGAAAGGTTTCGCGTTATTAAATAATCTTACGTACCCTTTCTTCGCCGGCTTTCACGGGCCGGTTGCTTAATTATATTTCGCGAAACAGGCCAGTTCTTCTATTTACCTTGGAGCTTTCATCCACGCTCGCCACTCTGTATTTCTTCGTCCGTTTTAATTACGAATCGGCATTGTTTACCTCGACCCAAGCTTTACCAGATTAAATTTATTCTTCGGCTCACCTGACCCGCTAGACTATTTGCTTGCCGCCAGGTAACATTGTACCTTTCGTCCGTGAAGATTCGATTCTCATCTTTTAAGAGGTTGTTTCTACCCCTTCAGAAATCTCCTCTCTTTTTACTTCTTCTAAAAGATTTTATTTTACAGAGACCGGGCTGCATCCATGGCGAGGATCTACCATATTTTTTTGGAGCACCCTTGGTAGGCGGTTTGTCCCATTGGCCGAAAAATTACACGAGGGCAGAGATAGCGCTGTCCGAGAGCGTGATTCTCTATTTAACCAACTTCGCACGCACCGGGTGAGTGGTCGAACAGGAATTTTACCGCTCGAAATTGGGAGGTGGCTGCTTCGATAAGAAATTAACGATCGTCCGCGGTGTCTCGACAGGAATCCAAACGAGGGTACACCGGATATCGGACCGCTCAGACCCGAGAGAACGAAGTTCAAGAACATCGATTGGGTCGCTTACGAAGCGGTGCACAAGAAGTACCTAAGTATAGGTGAGTACTTAAGAAAGAACTTTAAAATAACGAGCAATAATAATTTTCTTTTTTCAAATCTTTCGATGGTATCTGATCCGAGCTAATAAACTTGTGCTGTAAACTTCGAACTTAGCGTCGTAAGTCTTTAAAAGCTCTTTAACTAAAGATATCGAGTTTTACCTGAGAAAGGCAAAGCTTGATAAGTGGTTATATTCATAATTTATGCACCAAACACGTTGCCGCATTCACTTTGCGCGAACTCAAGCTTCTATAACTCGTGGTACTTTAAATTTCGATTCCCATGCTGCCCTTCCGGTCTCCACAGTTTCCAACTTCCTCCATTTCAGAAGTGTACGATATATCGGTTCAAAGTGGAAACTGTAAACGTCGTAATCTTTCAGAAGACATAATGCATTTATATATTCTGTCGTGTCAGGATCACGGTAAGAACTATTACGACATGAAAATTGATCAGGTGGATAAAGTAGAGAAAAATTTGCTTCAACGTACGAAGGAAATAAAGAAAAAAGCGATTTCCCGGGTAGCTTCCGTTTAGCTCGCTCGAGGATCTTGCGAGGGTTTGAACCGGAAGCGGGAATTATGATTTAATCCGATTACCGTCTAAAGTGTGTATAATGAAGGTAGTCTCAGGTATACGGGCACGCACTTGGTATATGTGTAACTAAGAGGATCAACGATGATTTATTTGCATAATTCTCGTTCTCGACGAGAGGAACGAGAATGGCAGTTCGTCAGTAACAAGCGTCGAGTACCCAGGAAGTTCACTTTCGTGCTCTGACTGAGTTTCACGCTCCTCTTCAAATTGTATCCATAACTTTGAAATGAAAAGGCAACGATCCAGCGTCACCTGTGTTCCCGCTAGATTTCTCGTAACCTTTCGCCAATCTAAACCCTTCCTCTCTTATCCAGACCTCCATTTCCGCTATGGAAGTCCTGTTGAACGATCGTTAGAGAGGTTTCGCAGGATATTGCCCTTTAAAATCGAATGGTACGTAGCTTGGAATGTGCATAAACTATATATTGGTGGCAAGATTTTTCGTTTACCCTTGCCTTACCTTGCTCGTTTGCCATCTGCGTGGAAATCGCGTGTGTCGCTTAGCGGGAAGAAGAGAGAACGGAAAGTCTGGCAGGAGAATCAGCAAGCCGAGAGAAATAGCGTCGGTTGCATGGAAGTTGGCCGATGCTCGAGCTCAGTGCGGCTCAAACTATGCCACGGTGTGACCGCAAGTAGAAAAGTCGACGCAAAGCCAGCCGGATAGGGAAGGAGGGTAACCAGTGTGCCTTCTCTAAGCTTGTCTGCTTCCCTCGCGTACAGAGTCGACAGTTTCGAACTTTGAGGCGCACTGGCTAACGAAGCTGCCTTCTGTACGAGATTACCACGCGACAATAATTAATTACCCCGTCTGTTAATATGAAAGGGCTCCGCTTGGCAAAGCGGCTTTTCCAGGTTACCGTGCGACCAGGTTGACCCGGTACGGTTTGCTGGCACGGTTCCCTCGAAGAAAAGAGACGTTTCCTCTCCTTTCCCACTTCTCTGCTTCCGCTTCTTTCCTTGAAATCCAATTGAGACTCTTCCATTCGTGCTTACAGAGCTCAAGTCGAAGCTGAAGAACCACTATAGGGCGCACAGACTCTCGTTTTGGCTGAATCTTGTGCCCGATCTACACAAACCTGGCTCGGACGATGTTCCCAGATCCCATCATCTTCTCGACACTGAACAGGTAGATCAGACAATGTATTGTTTCGTTTGCAACAACGTGGAAATTAGTTCCTAGTTGCACATTGTTGTTAACATCACTTCGCTGAAGATTTCCGGAGACGTGCTTTTGAAGTTGAAAGCAGTTAGTTTCGTCAGTGTGTCTTCAGTGCTTTAATGAAGGTAGCTGCGATGCTGACAAAACGTCGGAACTAAGTTCCACAAAGACGCGGTTCATACCCGGAAACCTTCAGTAAATATTACCTCCACTATGCTAATATTAACCTTCAGTTGTCCACCTGCCATAACTCGGCTGTAACGTGAGCCTCCTACACCCAAGTGTCAAGGTAATTACTTTCGTACTAATTAAGCATCGTTGTTTCAGGTACCACCCCGGTTCATCCAGAGGATACCAACGACAACTAGGATGACCACGGCGGAAGTGACGCTGACGGAACGGCCTCAGAACGTGACGACTGCGATACCAAGCGAGCTGGCCTTCGAGGACTCCACTGCCCAACCGGAGGACGGCTTCGCAGCTTACTCGACGGCGCTCAGCGTGACGATCGCGATTGGCTGCAGCCTTCTGATCCTGAACGTGTTGATTTTCGCCGGTGTTTATTATCAGCGTGACAAGAGCAACCAGCACAATTGCTCGAAGAAGCGACAGGAGAACGGACAGATGCCCAACAACATTTGCGGCGACCTGGACACAAAAACTGCCGAGAGACATCACATCCAACACATCCCCCCGCCAGAATTCGCCGATCTGCAGAACAACAGCTGTCACGTGCCGATGCCACCACCACCGCCGAAGAACACGAAGCCTGGAAAGCCTGGACAGAACCTGATCATCAGCCCGAATCAGCTTCAGCAGGAGAGCCTGGCGATGACTGGCACAGGGACCCTGAAGAAGGGCCATAATCATCAGCAGCAGGTGATGGACGAACTGAGGGTCTGACTCTACGAGTACCTCGTAGTTGGTGCCCCATCATCGTGGACTGTCGATAATTTTAGTGTAAGACTGATCAGAATACTGCGTGAATCTTTAAGTGCACCGTTTTGATCGTGTACACCAGATCGACCGTGACTTTCAGTAGCTGAATGACGAACCTTTGTCGTGAACTTCTTGGCAGCTGTGGTATCAGGTGAATAATTAAAGATCTAAATACTTATTTTCCAGCGGGATCATTGGACGAATGAAATTTATTCGGGAGGAATTTAAAGTCCGGGGTATCGAGGCTAATTTATTTTTCTTTCTATAGAATCGTCGTTGAAATTGATGTTGTATTTAATATAATTATTTACGAGTGTGCTGTCAACGAGACACGAAGCCAATGTGTTCATTCACGACAAGGAGAATATTCGATCGTATTCTTGACGATTCTCGACGATTATCGAGAAAATCCTTGAAAGTCATCAAGAATGTATCCCTGGAATTAAACCGATAGAAATCCCTTGGTGAACCGACGAGATTCACTTACGAGAAGTGAAAGTGCCGCCTAATTTGTCAGACCTTATCGTTTTCTACTCATCGCGATAAATATACAGTATAGGAAAAAGCACATGCGACCAACTGCCGACAAATCGCGTAATCTTCGACGTGTTGTAGCAACATTTAAGTAGAACCTTCTCAAGATAACGCAGAATATATTTTCCAACGATCGCCTAATCGATTTGCCAATAGTGTCGTTTTTTCAAAAGAGCGGAAGTCAAATACTCGAGACTGCACCCTTCGTGGTACCCTCGTGGTCCAATGAAGTTTTCTCCCCTTTCTCGTGTTTAAGTTAATTACAAAAGTCTATTTAACACGTTGGGTATAAACGTGTTGAATGTTTGAGGCAAAGGGATTGATCATTCAACGTGTTAAATATAAAAACATCATTGCGTTCTTAGAATAAAGTTACCTAAGGGTCTTCAACGACCCTTGATTCTTGAAGAAATTAGATCCACTTCAAGTGATTTACGAAAGTGTTCTATTTTCAACAAGTCTATTCCTGTATATTTGTTCAATCGTTAACCGTTCTTTCAGAGAAAATGCTCAATAAATAAATAAAAAAAACACACACACACGAACGAAGAAATGAATGAGATTTCCAATCGAGTGACACCGGGTACTTTTTCTTTACCCCGGGTGAAAAAAAGGTGAAAAATAGAATAAAACAGCGAGGTCAGTTTGCGATTTATCATTACAAAATAAACAACATATACTGCCAAACGAATGGAACGGACACTTTTAGCTGACTATGTAAATCAATACGAAGCAGCGTGACTACTTCGACGGCGAGAATCGATTAACCGATTATGTGTATAGGTTGTGGTTCAAAAGAGTGGATGAAGAGGAAACGAATGAGTCGTTTTTAGAAAAGGTTTGTTTTTTTTCTAAGGGTGAAACGATCGAGAGAGAGAAAGCGATGAACTCTTGACTGAAGAATGAGTTTAGACTGTAAATAATGAATAATTTAAACTTAGTGGTTCGTCGAGTCGCTGGTATTGAAAGGAGAAGCAGGGGAGAATGGAAAATCCGATTGTAACTGCACTTGTCGAGTAACGTGATGGTGTGACAGCGTAGAAGCACTGGACGTAATTTTAAATTTGTATATAATTGACATTACAATAAACCATGTAAACAATTACTATCAACCACGGTGTTTCAGATGCCTGATCTTAAAGAAAAATCTTACATCCTTTTTAATTTACAAATTTTCAAGTATTTCCATTTATCGACTTTATAAAATTATTAGAATAATTATTTGACAAACTTATATTTTGAAAAGACCGCCTGGAATTAAGTATTTTACATTTCGACCACAGCGCCATCTATACAAGAGCGGCGGAAACTACTCAATAAATTACCGACTTATCGACTGAATTTCGACAGTCGGTAATCGACCATTCGGCAGTCGGTAAGTTAACGGGGTCTCAAGAACCCCGATGCATCGGTGGCGCTCTCTACATACCGACCTGATGTCGTCTGGGGTGTCAGGGACCCCAAAGCGCCGGTGAAATTCTACATATTGACATTATAGCATTTGGGGTGTCAGAGACCCCAATGCATCGTTCGTACTCTCTATATACCGACCTAATGTCGTCTGGGGTGTCAGGGACCCCGAAGCGCCGCTGGAACTCTACATATCGACATTATAGCATTTGGGGTGTCAGGGACCCCAATGCATCGTTGGTACTCTATATGTCGATCTGAAGTCGTCTGGGGTGTCAAGGACCCCGACGCGCCACCTGCATACTGACCTGATTCATCTGGGATCTTAAGGACCCCATATGCACTCGGTATACCGACCTGATACAATCTGGGATCTTAAGGACCCCGTGTGCACTCGGTATACCGACCTGATATCATTTGGGATCTTAAGGACCCCATGCGCTCTCTGCATACCGACTTGATATCATCTGGGATCTTAAGGACCCCAGGCGCACTCTGTATTCCAACCTGATATCGTCTGGGATCTTAAGGACCCCATGCGATCTCTGTATACCGACTCGATTTCGTCTGGGATCTTAAGGACCCCACGCGCTCTCTGCAGCGCAACGATTTTGAGCTAATTTCAACGAGACCTTTTTAACAACATGTTAGAGATGTTTAATTTCTTTTATTTTGTTGTGAAAATTTTTAATTTTTTTTACGTGATCAGGCCAGTAGAATGAATCAATAGAAGGTGAAACAATGGAATAGGATCGGGTATAGATTCGCAAATAAACCAAGGTTCAAATGTTTGTTTTCATTTTCAATTATATTTCTGCAAGATCTCGTTTGATCACGTTAAACAAAAGCGTACATTAGTTCCTATTTTATTATAATGTATCGGAAACTTAAAGCCTTGGTACTTAACCCTTCGAGCCGGGAATTCCTTCGTCCAATCGAAAGACGATAAACGAGACACCGCGCCACAGAAACGATACGAATAATCGTTGTATAAAAAGTGAGAAAATGAACACATAAGAGAATACTGTAAAGCTCGTCTTTCCCAATGTATTTTAAAGCTACTTAATAAGTTATGAAACCGGGGTGGCTATATACGATAAAAATCGTGGAATTTCGAAGAGTCGAAGGGTTAACGTTTACAATCAATAAATATCGCACCCTACTGCTACGTTAAGTTTGACAATTGAATTGCAAAGAGACGATACAGCGAATACCTCTATTTAACTAAGAAACATCAGCTACGATAAATTTAGCCACTTAACGCGGCTGCCTTGCAAATTACATTCACAAGAATCCTTTGAAATTCTACAAATCATCGGTCGCTACACGACTATCGAATCTCTGTTAACCCTTTCGCCACGAAGAAACATTTTTCCTCGCGAATCGACTAAACGAAATTTATTGCTCTTTCTTTAAGCATAACTTATCATTAACACCGCTAAGTATCTTCCTATAAATATAACTAAATAATATCTGGTTCAAAGATTTCTGAAATTCCTCTAATCCTTTATCACTGCGTTCGATCAGTTAATTATCGTTAATGAAAAATTAAGGTGTCAATTATAATCCAAATTTTCTCTACCCACTCTACCGTGGCGAAAGGGTGAAACTTGAAACCGAAAGACCGTCAATCTCATTGCGCCCCTGAAAGCAAGCAACCGTGGATCAGCGAACGATCGACGGGTCGATCGTTTCCACTAGATCAGCGTATTTTTATCTATTCTATCTTCGCTAGAACGGAGAAGGTACTGCTCGCATCTTGGAAGATGAAAGGTGATTCTTGTTTAGGCGTGAGCTTTGCAATTATTGAAATATGATGAAAGATCGCGGGTCACTGTTATAGCAGTACGCGAACGAGTATCTTCTCCGCTCGTGAAGTCGAATCAAAGAAAAATATACGCTTCGTATATACGTTTAAAACTCGTTAACAAAACGCGAGGACTTTGGACGTCACATGATACGGGTCCACTGGATTCTAGACTTCTGAATTTTCGAGACAACTTATTGTTAGTACTCTATTCTACTCTAGACTCGTATCATTTAACTTCCGGCATCCTCGGGTGCTGCACACGATACATTATGGTGCGAATCAACGCTTCACGACACGTTATACAAAATGGGTTGCGCTAGAGAGACAGTAGAACGTTGAGAAAATGGTGCTAGGGCACGTAGAGCTTGCATTAAGCACGGCGGATTAATGAGTTACAACGCACGACTCAACTTCTATTCCGTTTTTCTCGAGAAAAAAGAAGCCTTATCACATCAAATGTACAACGACGACACCGAAGAAACTTGCGCTCGCCAACGTCGACGAGCGAAGCTTTCTCGTCCTCGCGTTACTCTCTCCTTCCCACGCGTCTACGAATTTTTCATTTTCTAAGTTCTAACATAGCAGGTGCAAAAATTGGCCCGCTTCTCTCGTGGCACTCTCGAACATCGCGACTCAACCTTCTCACCCCCGTTTTCACAACTCTATCCCCCTCGATTCGTCGCGTTTTTAAAAAAAGGTGTTCGCTCGTTGTACCTAGCGATAGTTTTATAATTACGCTCGCATTTTCTGCTACCGCTTTCCAAATTTCTATCGGTATTCTCGTAGAAAGAAGACGCGTCCAACTTCGAACTTATTTCTTCTATTAATCGTTTACAAAAATGCACGCCAGCGAACGAAAGTGTGCCAAGCTGGTAGAAAATCAAATTCGCTAGATTTACACGTAAGAAATTTACTCAATCCGATACAAGAAACGATCGAGCACAGTCTCCTTTTGGAAAGTAAGTCGCGTTACTTTCTAACACGCGTCTTCTTTCTCGATTCATACGCGTGTCGAGTCGGTCGCTTAATTTTAATCGAGAGATATCGAAAAACGTCTATAAATGTCGTTTAATTACGATTACGATATCATACATCCGTCGAACGAAGCACGTTCTACAAGAATTACAATATTACATGATTCGCAACTGATCAGAAATAGGTCGTTCGATCGTGTTTTCATTCCTCGACTACCGGTGGGCTATTAAACACGTTTTACTTTCAGTCGTTTCACGTTTATACCTAGATTCTCGTGTGTGTACCTAAAGAATCTCGTCTAAAGCATTTCTCGGTGTCTTGTGCGTGTCGAATAGAGATTTTTCGCCGCTCGGTAAATGTTCCCGAATCAAACGAACGATGATAGGATGATATTAAAACGTATGAATGCTTGAGGAATTCGAAGATCATGATATGTCGAAAAGCTGTTGCGTATTGCTTCGATCGCTTGAGAACACGGTACAAAGGTGTCTTGCTGAAAAAAAGGCCACCCTATCATCGTGACATTGAATTTCACATCGATGCGTGTCGATTTTCGGTTCGCATAATTAATGAGAGAAAAAATCGCTAGCTCTCGTCGAAGAGCGTTTCTGGCAGATTATAAGAACGTAACTATACGCACTATATGAAACGCACGAAGCTGTTCCTTATCGTTTAATAACAATGATTAAGGGATTCCAGGGACAGTAGTCGGTGAGAAACGGTGTCGATGAGACGTGTGTGTTCGTGTCCTTTCTTTCCTCTTGCGCGTAACTTATTTGGGCCACGATGTAGACATCAGAAGAAGCCAGCATCTCGTTAAGAGTACTTGTGATGAATTTCTTTTATGTTTTTTCTTTTTTTTCCTCTCTTTCTCTCTCCCTTTCTTTTTGGTTCGTATCTGAGAATGTCTCAAGAAGTTTAGCATTATTTTAGCTGCACACTGATTATAAACCACCTTCCTAGCAAATACAGCCGCTCTCTCCCTCCGACTCGGAGCCGTTCTGCATCGGTGATTGATTCTGCAAATCGACAGCTGCTTTCGTGTGTTAAGGCGTTATCACAGTAACCATTTTTAATCGTACACGAAGGATTCGCGGTATGAAATAGCGGTTACATCTTCCAACAAAGTTCTCACTAATCAGGCTTCGTTCAAACATTCGTTGCATCGAACAATATGGCTGGATTTTAGACTTGAACCCGTAATATCAATGGACAATTCGTTAACATTACAATGCATGTAATAGTAAGAAGAATGTATTAGGCCTTTAAAATTGTCACATAATTCGAAGATCGTTATATAAATGATGGTACGGTATATACGCGACACTACTTCTTAAGTGTAATTAATTATAAATTTAGTCCCATTAGGATTTGAGTAGAAAATAAGTACGATTTTCATGTTCTTTCTTTATTCTTTCTCGACTCTTTCGAAGCTAGAATAGCTGTGTAATTAAAAATGCGTATAAAATTTAAACAGTTCAAAAAAACGGGACGGACGGTTCACTCGTGTTTAATTGTAAGTGAAATTTTTACAGCCACGAAGCACCTTAATTAAAATTACACAACGAGTGCTGTCTGTCACATTCATACAATATGATACAGAGTATTGTATATGTATAAATCTTAGTTAAAAAATTATTACACGGACGAAATGAAATCTTGAAATTATTCATGAAACCAGGAAACACGTGTAACGAGGACGAATGGCAAGAAACTAAAAGAATTTATGGTTTTCACGAAAAATCAATATAAAAAAATTAAAAATGATATTCAAGATTTTTTTATATAAATTAAAATATTACAATAATTATTAACAAAAATGTCATAATATTAGGTATAATAGCATTCTGTCTATCCATATCCCAAAATTTTAAGTTAATATATACAGATCAAATTTTTTAATTGTTTTTTTTTTTCTTTTGCTGATCTACTTGCTCTATCTCTATGATTTTGTTTTTCTTTACGAATAAAGAAATCACTTCGAAATGTATAAATAATACTTCCACAGGAAATGCAATATGTTAATTTATGCAATGGTCGTTCCAAATTCTGGAAAACCTTAATACCGTGAGCAATATATAGATTCTTAAAGTAATTTTGTAAACTGGACAACGTTAGCTGCTTATTTTGCATTGCGATTCTGTGTTATTAGCACGCGCACATGTACAGTGCTGTGCTCGATACTGCACATTTCGTACCAATTAAAATTTCAATTGCAATCGACGTAGAAAATTCTTATTGCTCGTAATTGCGATCAGTTCAAATGAATAAAGAATTATAGTTGACTGATGTTTTGACTGCATTTACGCAATACGTAATTCCACGTATCTTGGTAATCTGATGGTTTATATCATCGCAACTTATATACATGACTATAAATATATATAAGTGCACCATATCATGCAATTGCAGCACTGATCATGCATAGGACTAGTATCTCGATCGAAGTATATTTTTCTTTTTTAAAATGCAAAACACAGAGAGTTTCATTACTTGAAGTAAGTACACGCGATAAATGATGAACGTCTTATTTTACAATTAAAAAAAGAAGGATAATCATAGCACTATCTAGAATGATAATCCATTAGCCATTGACACGTTTAAAAGCAAGCAGCTTTGATGCAATTTGCAAGATTATAAATAATTCGTATTATGTTGATGCTGTAATGTACTAATACATATAAACACGTTATTGTGTAAAAGCAGTCTGCTTATACTACCATGTGATATTTATTTCTCATAAACAAAAAGGAAATTATAGCTATTCGAATACAGTGCTGATACTTTCTCACATTGTAAGTTGTGGAAAAGGCACGGACTGTACGTCACTGTCCTAGCATTGAGAGTTTAATTTATAATTTAACTTAAATCAGTGTCTTATCTACCGTTAGGCTGATCGGTGGTTTAACATGCACAACTGCTCTCCGATGCTTTCAGTTCAATTGGTGTATCCTTGAGAACTACTTCTTGCACTACAGGTTTAGCAACACATTAAGGAAAACACAAAAAGATAACGGAAACAACTGAAGTTGTTAATAATGTTAAATAATAATATCGAAAATAACATATTCGAAATGATTTCAAAAGATGAATAACGACTATGAAAAACTTGATGAACGTACGAAAGTGATAATATCGTAATACATTTAATTATGATTTTGCGATAAGAAAAGTTGAAAAATTAATTATCAATAACACTTTCTAGAAGATGTATGATAAATAAGTGCGATAAGCTGAATTGAGGATATGTAGGAACTGGTTCTTATTGCTACTTTTGAAGAAAGAAAATCTCCTGAAATATGATTCTGTATATATATAACATGCAAAAGTGTGCATTATGTATCTTACTGAAAGGATACTGTCTTCAGGAGGTTTATTTTCAGTGGAATCCATGCCTGGTAAAGCTGCTGCTACTCTTCTAAACAGCTAAGGGAACAAAATATGGTTAATATTAGCTTAAGATATATTTAAGAAGTGATTACTACTAGAACATACCTGTTTCACATTATATCCAGCTTTAGCACTAGTTTCAATAAACATTACATTTAATTCTTTAGCTTTTCGTTCTCCTTCTTCCATAGATACTTGTCTTTTATCACTCAAATCTGTCTTATTACCGACTAACATAATAATTACATCACTTCCTCTTTCAGTCCGTACATCATCTATCCATTTTGATGTTTGATGAAATGAATTTGGATCTGTGTAAACATTTTCTCTGAGCTTTCCATAATTATCAGATAACACAATGCTTCCATTTCAAATGAAACTTACTAGTAATATCATATACAACAACTGCTACTGTGGAATCTCTGATATAACTAGGTATCAAAGATCTAAACCGTTCTTGGCCAGCAGTGTCCCACAGCTGTAATCTTACAGTTCTATCCTCCAGATACATAGTTTTGCTTAAAAAATCTATACCTATTGTAGCCTGCAACAAATAACAGTGTGCCTCATTGCTCCTTTGTGCATGAAACATACTCTGTATGTTGAGGATTATTTAATAAAGCCTAATTTAACATCCCTGATAGATAATTATAAGAAATACTACTATTTAAAAAATAATGAAATAATAAAAATTGAATTGATATCCTCAGATAATTCTACAATGTTGTTTCTCTGGTTCTACCTATTAGGAAAAGTCAATATCTTGACCTCTCTACTGTCTCTTCTACTAGCATTTGCCTTAACATTTGATATTGACCAATTTACATAATAAAATTGTATTTTACATCAAAGTATTATTAAACTTAAATAGAGTAGATAGAATAACATAAAACTGAGAACTTGCTATGTCTTTATAAGGATATTGGAAAGTGTGTCATCAAATTATGGATGATGTCAGAAATTAAGAGTGTGGGTTTAGTGCATAATAAAGGAGATAAATAACAAGCTGTTGTAGTTAAGTTTTTATGAGAAAACAAATTATAAGCAAATGGTAACATATATTATTAATAAGATGCCTAACTTAAACTTAGCTAAAAACAAACTTATGCTTTTAAGTTATGTATACATATATGTGTATATCACGAAACCATTAGTTTCATACCTGATAAGTGTTGTCAAAGCTGTCATACATAAACCGTGTGATAAGAGACGTTTTTCCAACTGCAACATCAAATCACACGATTAATGCAAAAGATTTACCAGATACTAAAGGTTTAAAAAAAAATTAAAATCAAAATTATAAAAAATTTGATCGAATATAAATTCGTAATGAAACCATTGTTTCTTCCTAAATGTGTAAGTTAAATTAAATTATTCGGTCTAGTTCCGCGGTCTTTTGAAAACGGGAAACAAATGTAACAGACAGACGTACGAAGGTAGGTGCATAAATTATGAATTTTAATGGTTAATAAATATTTTAACAAATACTGATGAAAAAAAGATAGATTTCTACAACGAAATGTGGAGAAAATTACAGAAATTAGTAAAATTGAATACAACAATAGGATGGTGACAACAAGAACGACGCCGAATTCGATCGCACCGATAAAGTTGCACAGTGACCAGAAATATTGATCTAGAACCTGGAATGGTTATCGGAACTGATACATGTCATTAAAATTCTCTTGTTCAATGCAAGAGAAATCATCGTTAAGACAATACCAACAACATATAACTCCGATATTGATCCAGAATCAGCGGAGGTATGTGCGGTAAAATACTCACCGCTCTGTTCACCGAGAAAGACAAGCTTGAATTTACGCAACGGGTTTCCAAAATCACCCGAAGACGACATTTTTCGTGTCTGACAGAACTACTGTACGATAAGTTATCAGTAACAAGCACACGGTAACAATTTAATTAATACGACGAGTCATTAATTTTCACAAAGAAATCACTTAATTTGACAGATCGCAAAGCCACTCCTTCGTTCACTCGCAAGGCAGCCACGTTTAACTGGGAAGTGACGTCATTGGTTAGTTGCTAGTCTTCTGAGTTTCTGATAGTGTTCCTCTAGATGGCGCTTGAAAATTTCAAATAGATTATGTATGTACCACACATGAAACATAGAATACAGACTACTCATATAATGCATTTTTATGTCACGACTACAGATGGAGGGCTCTAGAAACCTAACCTGACCTCCTTACCATTTTGGTATCACATTCTACCATATCGGTTGGGAGTAGAATCATATTATAGCGCTACTAGTGGTAAAATTTAAGATTAAAGAACGCTTTTCGCGCGTAAATCTAAATCGCAAGCGAAAGCCAATGGAGTCAGTAGTGAGGGCTCCAAAAAATGGAAAATTTTCAGGCTCCAGGCGTCTTTGCACGCGGCTCGAGGAGAAGCCGGTGCCGGGTACGACTCTCAGTCTTATAGCGACCGCCGAGGGATGCAGATGTATGAATGTACCTGTCAAACTTACCTATATCCTTATCTTATTTTGTGTATTTATTTAATTTGATGTATTTATCTTCTTAGCTTATTGAATAAACTTATTAAAGGGATGAATGTGTTGATATTATTACTCCTGTGTGCCTATTGTTTTATCCTTTTGTTTATTATTTTACCTCTATTTGAGGACATCACTTCCATTACATCCCTGCATTCCTTACATCACTTCCATTACATCCCTGGATTCCTTACATCTCTCCATTCCTCGCATCCCTACTTTCTTCACACCCCTGCATCCTTTATAGCTCTGCAACCCTTACATTCCTGCATCCCTTACATCACTGCATTCCTCACATCCCTACTTTCTTTACATCCCTGCATTCCTCACATCCCTACTGTCTTTACATCCCTGCATCCTTTACATCTCTGCAACCCTTACATTCCTGCATCCCTTACATTCCACTATCACTTACTCGAATCAGCGCCATCTGGTTTTTGAAAAAGGAACTAAATCACGCAACAATTTTGGCCCTCTGGCGGCAAAAATGTGAACTAAAATCTCGACCTCGAATCAGCGCCATCTGGTTTTTGAAAAAGGAACTAAATCACGCAACAATTTTGGCCCTCTGGCGGCAAAAATGTGAACTAAAATCTCGACCTCGAATCAGCGCCATCTGGTTTTTGAAAAAGGAACTAAATCACGCAACAATTTTGGCCCTCTAGCGGCAAAAATGTGAACTAAAATCTCGACCTCGAATCAGCGCCATCTGGTTTTTGAAAAAGGAACTAAATCACGCAACAATTTTGGCCCTCTAGCGGCAAAAATGTGAACTAAAATCTCAACCTCGAATCAGCGCCATCTGGTTTTTGAAAAAGGAACTAAATCACGAAGAGATTTTGGCCCTCTAGCGGCAAAAATGTGAACTAAAATCTCAACGTCGAATCAGCGCCCTCTGGTGGTAAAAAAAGGAACTAAATTTGAATTGGAAAAAAGACTTTACTTACCTTTACTTACCTTTACTTACCTTTACTTACCTTTACTTGCCTTTACTCGAACCAGTGACCATAAATATATGGTCATAATGTATTATTATATTTATAATATAGTTATTATAAGGGATGCAAGGATATAAAGAATTCAGGGATGTAAAGGATACGGAGATGTAAGGAAGGCAGTGATGTGAAGGATGCAGTTCTATAAGGATTCAAGGAAACAAGGGAAAATAAAAGAAATGAAGAAATAAATATCTGCCTTGGTCTATAAAGAGAAGTAGGATAATAAATAGTTAGGAAGCGAGGTCTTGGCCTATAAAGAAGGATAAAATAATTAACAATTGAAAAGGGTGGGCTTTGGCCTATAAAGAGGAATAGAATTAAATAAATAACTGGAAAAAGTGAAATAAAAGGAGTCAATAAGAGGTAAATAAGTTATAAAATGATTTATTAATAACTGCAACAGTTGGAATTTGTACAATCCGTGTCAGTTTCATAATAACTAAGTGTTCGATTTTAAGCAGCCTCTAAATATTTGAGTAATGTTCCATAGTACATTGTTACAGATACAAATTATTATTTAGAAAAATACTTTGTAACATTGGTATATTTAATTTAAACATCTATGTATGTACATATAATAATAGACGCTCTCGCAAACATACAACATATATAACTTAGACTCAGTTCATTTTTTTCTGAGTTTATGGAACAGACATTTACTGCTGGTGGAGTCTATTATTATTTAAATTTCTGTAAGGGTCTTCTACCACGATAGAATTGCAAATAAGATCATAAACGGTCCTATTAAATCTAAAGAAATATAATGCAAAGCATAGTGGAAATAAAAATGCTAGGATCATATTTTTTACCACCGATCGGCCAAACGCAAGTGGCAAGCCTAAATCTGTTCCTGGTGAAACAATTACAACATCAGGATCATCAGGTCGATCAACGGGTGTAACACTCCGGCACTGAACAACTCGTAATCCCATCATAGATTTTCCTGGTGTTGTACCACCGATACGACCATTCACGCCATGTTGGAGCCAGAATGCCTGAAACATTTCTCCATTAATATAAGATCAACATTCATCTTATGTTTATCATTAATACACTTACCTCGAAAATACACACGATCAAACGATGAATTATGTCTAATATTAATATTCCATATGTCATTTCTAAAGCCATTTTGTAATCAATACGAAAATTTGCTCTTACCAAATCTAGTTCATCTATATCTCTGGAATAAGAAAACAAAAACAGTAATAAATGCAGAAACTAAAAATATGTTAAAGATTGCTGATTTTACATACATGAAATCAAAAACATCAATTGCAATAAAAGTAATGCATAATTTTAACAGAAACAGCATTGTTGAATCTATAAGCTCTGCAGCAAATCTTTTCCATATTGGAGGTATACGATATTCAAAACCTAAAAAAATTATTTCTTTACATTTCAATAAATAAAATAACTGGTAAATCAGATGATAATGGTGAAAATGTATACTTCAAAATTATTGCATTTATAAAAGCTGATTCAAGGATATGGACAAATTGGTTGAATACTGATATGATAATCTTATTAAATGCAATAGTTTTGTATCAGAAGCACATATAGTACTAATTGAACCTCTCTTGGAATGTGATGAACACAGGAGTTATCGTTATGACCTTCTACCTTCAGCTCCAGGAGGTTGGAATGGAGGTCCTACAGTATCTTGGGCCCTTCTTTGCCTGAGTTGATCATTCTCCTGACTGTTTGTATCAATGATTAACCTATGCGGATTTGTCACATTTGGTATTTGTGATGGGAATGGTGGTACACCTATAATTATTCTATTTTATAGAATGATTTTGTAACACTAAGAAAATACAATGAACAATGTAAATTAAGTACGATGTATTAAAGAACATCTGTATTAATTGCCTGAAATAAAGAATATAATGAAACACAATTCTTACCAGATGTTGGATTTATTATTTGACCAGACATTAAGTAGTATGGGAACATTGCAGCTACACTTTGCCAAGCATAAGCTTCATGTAACCACTTCTCTAGATTTTTAAAATATTCCGATCGTTCTTCTGCAGCTGTCATTTTTGACTGATTCTCATCCTCGTTGGATTTTTCAGCTTTTGTATCATCGTTTTTATCATTCACCATATTGCTGTTTCTAAAAATCAAAAATTTAAAAGATTACATCTAATTTATTTATGATTTAAAATAGCAGCGTTTGACCGTGACAATTTGTATCCGAAATATAAATTAAATGAACATTATTATTTACAAATAATAAACGAAACAATCGTACAATTCACGTAATGATTTCTCTTCGTATAAAACAGTACTCAAACTTAAAATATCTTCCGCTTGCTTAAAACTGACGTGTACCGCGACAAACAGATATGTACTCATTAATTTTGTATGATTTTCACCAAAAGTATTGAACAAAATCTATTGCAACAATTTTGTATTACTTTTCTCAAAGCTATAGAAAACATACTGAACAAAAATATGCCATTGGCTACTATTTATCCGATTAAATCACGTAGAATTAACAACAAATTACATTTGAATGATAGTTAAAAGGTTCAAGTATAACTTTATACTTTATCGTTTATATAACAAAGTAGAATAAGTTTACAAATATATAAAATAGATAAAACGGTTCTATTTTGTTTGAAAATGCAGCTTTAGATAAACAATTCTTGGAAGATCCATAAACGCTTCGCCTAAAATTTGAAAGAAAGAGATTCTCGTGAACGCAGTGAGATCTATCGGCGCGTGAATTAAAAAGTACAATAAATTAAAAGAAATACCAACACGTCGATCAAGGAGATTGACAGAAAAGCGTAGAAGAAACGTACGAAACCTAAACAAAAAAGTTACCGTGCATGTTAGGTTAGATTTTAACAGTAACAAAAAGAAAACCCTAGCTCATCTTCTATAACCAGGTGGCAGCGTGCGGTAGTTCACGCTGCGGCGCTAGTTTCTCAGGACATGACGTACTCGAGGCATTCGTGTAGTAATCACAGTCGGAGGACGTTTCTGACCACTCGTCTCTACGTACTTTTCGCGTTTTCGTAATAAATAGAAGCAAAGCTGTAGGTGTGGTGAAGCAGTGTGTCGTGCCGCGAATCCGTGTGCGATCGTAGGCGCTTAGAGTGACAGTTGGTCTAGTCTTGAAAAGGGTGTGGGCCACGACGCCAGAAGAAACATTAGGTAAGATCTTTATTGCTCCGATCGTGTAATAACATTTTCGTTAATTACATCCTGGACAGTTTGATCGAAAGATGATACTTTCGACAAGATAGACTACAGTTTCATTCGACTAGCAGCGATTTTTACGCGCGAAAATCCGACCGCAAGGTTCTCTCGGACGCGCGTCAATCCGATGGAATGTCGCGTTAGAATTCTGAGAATACCAATGGGTCCGTTGCGTTTAAAAATCGAATCTCCCTCTTTTGCCAATATCGTAAACAATTGCTCGGATATCGATACATCTGTCTGATTTTGCGATGAACACGCGTCTGTTCGATTTTCGATTAGATATCCACCGACGACGATTCTCGACGAGTTCAATTAGTGCGCGAAATCGGAAGCACGATTTTCTCTGATTCATGAACTTAGGTTAAGTTCATTTCTTTCATTCAAAACAATCTTTCTCTACTTTCTTTTATACACGTATATCATGTTACGAACACGCCTTTGCGACAGATCGAAACGGAGAACTCGATACGTGTCAAGTTAAACGATATACGAACAATATACATGATTGAATCGAGACGTACGATTATACGAACAGCGATTTCGCGGTCCACGTGTCGTCGAGATATACAGGGTGGTCCATACAATTGGGCCATGCAGTACTTTTCAAATAATAGACGATAGAGAAAAAATGGCATTAGGAAAAATGAAATGGAGTCGAATGGAGCACCGCATGATTCATATATCGACTCCGGAAGTAGAGACCTCCCAAGATTTCACTTGACTTACTTTTTCAAAATAGAATTGGGTACTTTATTATACATCAATCGAAGCGTATTTTAATTCTCTATAAAAAAAGTATTACGATACTTGGGTCGAAAATTGATTAGTTCAAAAGATATCTTAGGGAGAGACAGGTTTTCCGAATTTGAAAAATTTTTTTGGGAATTTTGCACTTCCTTTTATGTCATTTGCTGCGTATTTTAATTCTCTACAAAAATATATAAAGGTACTTGGGTCGAAAATTGGATAGTTAAAAAGATATTCCAGGGAGAGACCGCTAATTTCTCCCGGTCTCTCCCTAAGATATCTTTTGAACTAAGCAATTTTCGACCCAAGTGCCTTTATATATTTTTGTAGAGAATTAAAATACGCAGCAAACGACATAAAGAGAAGTGCAAAATTCAAAAAAAAATGTCGAACAAAATTGCACAGTTTTGTTACTACCCTAATACTTATGGACGCCCGTGTATAAGGTGTACGTTCTTTAAAGAACAGATAAAAAATTATTTCGCATCGGGTCGCACATGGATACGCGTGTGACGTAGCATCAACGTTTCGAGGGAAAATTGCTTGAACGAGATTTAGCCAGCGTTGTTGAGGATCACTTAAATCCCCTTACGAGTTGAAACGAACGCACGCATGGTCTACCATAGCGATTGATCCGCTTCTCGTACCCCGATATCTGTGAGAATCTCGACGACTAATGCAAGAGCGTGCTCCGACTGACCGATTCATCCCGCGTGAAAAATGCACGGGAGAGAGATATGTAACAGTGGGCAAATAGCAATTAACAATAACCATTCGATACTCTCTGCCACGAATATTCAAGCAATTCAATCGATATAGAATTTCGAATCGCGTTTGATATTATTCGAGGCGAAACAGTATCAGTAAAGGAGGATAGAACTTATCTGTTAGAGATAAGAATTACAAAAGATATACTACAATGTTTTTTTTTCGCAATATTAATGAGATGCAAAAAACGTTTATGAATGAAACGAATGAATGGTTCCCGTCGAATCAATGAAGTTACGTTGGCCTTTGATTAGCGTGTACTGTTGCTATGCGTAAAGAGAAATAATGTAAAGATGAGAAAATGGTGCATTCATAGTGATTACTATGGTTTTTGTCACTAGTAGCCGGTGAAAGAGGAGGTTCGGTAGAATGCGTACGAATAAAAGCTAAGCTTTCCCCCAAATCGGGTATAAGGTGAATGGCCGCGACCATACAGAGTCCCATTCACGCGTTGTACAAACGGTGCTCTACGTTTTTCGAACCGGTTGCACGAAATCTATGGGAAAATGGCCGAGCACCGTGGGAGCCTCTGCGTATCGCGTGGCTTTCCATAGACGACTGTTCTCTTTCTTGTTCCCTTAATTTGACGTGGTCGAACGCGGACAACGTCGCGGCGCACCGCGTCGCATACTAATCGAGACGAATTAAATGCATCCCTACACGCGAAACATTTCTACTTCCGTTGATTATCGATGCTAACCACGAATTCCAGTTCAGAAAACCCTATAGATTTCTTTTCATTTTCATCTTCATATTTTTCTTATCGAGAAAAATATTTCTCCCTTCGAGATTGTTGAGCAAGCAGGATAAGTGTTCTTCGTAGACATTACCTTGGTATTAGTTTTCAGGTATCCGAGTAAACGAGTTCAGCCATGATATCTTTTAGGAGGGGGGAAAATTTTTCATCCTGGATACCGATATATCCTCCTCCCTTCCTCTTATTACGGAACAACGATCATCCTTAATCCTGAACCGGAGATGTTCCTCCCATTTTTTTTGCCTATCCTTTATCTGGTGGAACATCGATATACATAAATCGAAATTTCCAAATGCTATCGTATTATCGTGGCACGGATGGAACTGAACGATTATTTGCAATCGTCGATTATTAATAACCAGTCGGAACGACGGAGTGACAGTAGCCGTTATAACCGGCCAATTCAATCACAAATTAATACTTCCATCGTTCTGCTCGATTTGCAGACAGACGCTTCTCGTTTCGATAATAAACTCTGCGCCCGTAATTCATTCGGCTCGCTTGTTGAGCAGTCGTGCAAATCGACGGTTCCATGCGAAAATCAAAATCACCCGGTGATTGCACATTTTATACGTGGAATAATAAACAGAGAGTGATTTTCGAATCATGGAAATGAGATCCGTACGAACAGGTGGACATTTTTAAAAATACATTCATATTTTCACCATAGGATCCGTCCTCGACTTTATCGATGACGAGATATCGCGATGGTACAATAGCATCGTGAATGCATTGTGTGCGTAATCGGCGATCCGTGGATCCTTGGAGATGCGTCGATCTCGAGATACTGTTCAGCTGACGCAAGGGACGGCGATCTGCATCGCGAAGCGTGTGATTCATTCGCTAATTGACAGGCATTTCAAGAATGTCGACCTCTCGGAACAAAAAGAAAATACTGCCATCCGACTCGACGTAACGAAGAAGAGCCTCGTTAAAAAGTGAACGTTCATTAGCAACGAAAATTCATCTCCGACAATTGCTGATTAACTGAACCAAAAAGAAAGAAAAAAAAATTGAACTTACGAACCACACTACTAATTATTGATAATTGAAATTGTTTCGAGGAACGGTCATCGATTTTCGATTACGAAATCGCAGTGTTTATCGACGATGACGTCGATGGTGGCCTCTTGAACCACGAAATTTTCTGTTTAACTTTATTTATCATCGTTTACGCAATCTCTGACGTTGTTGTTACGATGAAAACGACGAACGCTCGACCGCAACGGCGAACAAAGGAGTCGAAAAATGTTGGTAAAATGATTCATCGAGTTCGTACGGACAGGTGACGAGGTAGTTTCGCGACTTAATCGAATCATGACGTCGAGCGTCATTATCTGCTGTATTTGCTCAATCGATATATCGTATTGCAAAGCTTCTGTTTCCGAAACAAATACCCAGAGAAACGATGACACACAAACCGGGGACTTTGGATTTATATTTTAAAAAATCACGTATACAAAGGAACAATAAATCCGAAAGTGCAAGAGGCGTCATTGATTTATCGGCAATCGTATTGTATCGAAGAATTTCTAAAGAACAAAAGGTAGATATTGGAGAACGTAGAAAAAAAGTGTAACTTTCTGCTAGTGCAGGTGTAATATGCGGAGAAATATTTCCTTCGTGCGTTAAAATGCAAATTTCATCCTGTTGTTTTATTGATCGTAAACCAAAGGAAAATTCTGTTTTGCAAAACGGAAGCACTTTTACGAGACGATGCTATTCCTGCTTATCGCAAGAAAAATAAGTTCTTGTTTATTCAAACACAAGAACAATTTCAGTTAGAAAAATATTCCACTCGAATGATCGACGCGGGATGTTACTTGATATTTAAATTTCGAATTATTTGGATGAAGATCGAGGTGTAAGAAGACGATTCACGATGTTCCATCGACGATTGAGAAGCACCGAGAGTGTCGATGCCGAAATCGACTACTGAAAATGGAGTATCCGTGAAATTCCTTGGAGAAATGAGCCGAGCTGGCTTCCCTTTGTTGCTGGAAACTGGAAACGACGCGGCTGGAAGGTTTCTGTTAGCTCGCCATCGGCAGAAGCAAAATTCCCTGCTCGTTTATTGCAACGCAGTGTCTGCAGACTACGAGCTTGCTTCTGACAGCAGTCATAGGGCAAAGTAAATAGGAATTCGTGAAATAAACTGCTGGTTAAAAGTTTCGAATCGTTGAATGGTGAATAACAACGAATGGTCGTTGATAAATATCTCCTTCTTGGTTGATCGATTTAAAATTCTGACGAAGATGGAAGAGACTAAATCGAGATCCTGATGAATTGAATCGATGGAAAGCTCTGCCACCCTCGAGGGTGGTTGTAGTTTGTTTTTCGAGGATCCTTCGAAAGGGGATGATGTTCTAGCGGAACACGCGTGCGCGCTTAGTTTCACGGAACGTATCGCAAAACTGGGGCAGATAACGAGGCGGTGCTGTTATCGTGCCACAGCCTGAAGGCGCCTAGTTCCAGATAAAGCTCATTCATTGGTTCCCGTTACGTTTCACGGTATTCGCGGATCGTACGATTCGCCGATAGTATCGCGAATCGCGATTTATGAATTGCTTATTCAGCCTGGATTCACTATCGAAGGATCGATCGATCTCCCTGGGATTGCATTTCCCGATACCACCGCGATCAGGGTAAGGAAACAGCTTCCTTTTCTATCCGAGTTTATTCAACTCCGAACGGCGAACAGATTTTTCATTTTTATATAATATCGAGGAAAGTTTTCTTCCGCGGAAAGACGGTGACTTTTGTCGGGGAAAAGTGGAAACTTTAATCAAGCCTCGGTGCGTGTTGAAGGACAACGAAAGGAAAGTTTTTTTTTTTTTTTTTTTTTACCCCGCACGTGAAGAATATTCCACGGATATTACGTTGTTCTTCGGTCGGTGTCGTAAAGTTTTAATGAAAAGTCCGAGGGTTGAGACACCCTTGAGCCGCGATTCGGTGGAAACGACGTCACCGCTTCTATATTCCCTGAATGATGCTGGAAAACGAGCTGTCCTCTTTTACGACTGTTCCGCTTCGTTTCCCGCTTGAAATTCACGAAAAACCTAAGTTCCTGCAGTCAGTTTTAATGGTCGCCTCAAGTTGCCAGTGCTTAAAGCTTAACGTTTTGTCCTCTCTGAACGATCAACGCGTTAAATACAAAGAGAGAATTTCAACTAGAAATGTTAAACAATGGATCAAGATTCAATCAGATCAATTTATGATTATCACACAAGAGAAGCACGAAAGGGGCTTGAAGTAAGCGAAACTGTTTTTTCTATTCCCCTCAATCGTTGCACGGCTCGACAGAATAATTTCATCCTAATTAATTGCACCGCCTTTCACGTTCCCCTTCCGGTGCTGATGAACCTTCCGGTCAGATTGACGATCGCCTCTCGGTCTACTGACTCCTTGAATAAAGAGCAGACCGAGAGGCACGGAAACAGGTGGTGTTCCGTCAGAGGATGATGAACGATACGCAACCAACTGTGGCCCGAGAAGCAGCAGCGCGAAAATTCATCTCGAATCCACCAGAGACACGAGATATCCCACGGCTATCGGTTGTTTGATCCTTTCCGAGTTACGTGTATCAAGAAAAAAAAGCATCGATTTCATGGGTGCTTAATTTTCGATCGAATTTTCATTAAGAAAGGAACACAAATTAATTAATTAGCCTAGCAAGTGGGAAGTTTTAATAGAGAACTGAATGAAAACGTAGAAAACTCCTTCGTAACCGGGTCAGTTTATTTGCAATGCAAAGCATACCGATTTGTTGATCGCCATAGAAACGACCTGTGATTTTAACACGCCTCGACTGAAAAGCACGCGATTTCTTCGATCGTCGCACTATCCTTTTTGCATAAAACGTTTCCTCCCACGAGATTGTCGATGTTAAGAAGGTTTATCGTCGATTGATCGATCGGTTCGATCGGCGAGGAACAAGATTCAAGTGGAAATAAGCACTAGATGCGAGTTTCTGTTCTATTTCAGCGTCGTCTAGACCTAGAATAGCTTAGACACCAAGTACTCTCAACGGAGACAAGCTGTCTCTCCTAGTCATCTCCTCGCTTGGAGGCTAGAATCTTGGCAAACTCTTGTTTCGAAGTTCAAGCAGCGTGATACAACACGCTACAACTCTATTAATATTTTTTTTTCCAGTGAAAACCACTGCTATTTTCCTGTTTTTTCTGCGAACAAGAAGATTCTTTTTAAATTTCTGTGATTTCATTTTCCTTGAAAATGATGCTACTTACATAACAAAGAAACTTGTTGAACAAATTTGAAAGTAACAAAGGAGGAAATGAATGAATATTTATTCCTGTTGAAATTGAAAATTGAAAATTGAAACTGAAATTTAATAACGGAGTTACTGAGGGCAACAAAGTGCCGTTCGAGTTCAAAGGGTTAATTATGAATGACAATGTGTCGGGTGGAAAAATAGGTGGTTGTTCAGAGGCCAAGTATGCACCCTAAAGTATTCATCGTTGTCGAACGAACTGTTCCAATCCCTCCCTTTGGAAGGCCAACTTCTGAACACGTTAGCGAGTGAAAATTTTAATAGCGAACCGAAAATAACCCCGGCATAACGAGCCGGTATTCGAACCGCCGCGTGTTTAACGTTCAAATCTGCCGTTAAGATTCTTGGAAGTATTCCTGCTATGAATATAACAGGCGTACCGTTCATAATTCAAGTACCTTCGTGCGAAAGATGGTGACCTAACGTTTAAATCATTGCATCGTGACAATATCCGATAATTTTCACAGAAATATTATAAAAAATTTACCAGTTATCCGGATACACGTGCAAGTCAGTCATCGAATAGCCGCTAATTCAAGGCCGGTCAGTTCGCGAAGGTAGCGGTCCTTGATCGATTTTGCAACTTTCTCGTATCCGCGAAAGTGAATTTTTCGGTCATCGAGTGTCCAATGATTCACGATTCCCTCGTCGGACCTACAAAATTTAAATAATATTAATATTGATAAAAACAGCGATTTAATTAAAGCTAGTCGCGTCTGATTGTTTTGTTATCAAAGTCTGTTGCTTAATCAGGCGAATGCTATCGATCAAAATGATCAACTTAATTATTGTCCGTAGTCCATTGATTATTATTGTTGTGTCTTTATTGTGTCGTTAAATCATTGTGAAATAAGGAAACGAAATTGCAATGAAAACAATGAAATTGCGTATTCTTGTCCTCTTCCATTGGACTCGATGCAAGTTAAATTACACAGCATGTTTTAGCTGGTTCTTACAGCAAAAGAATGCTCTTCCACGAATTCGAAGGTTTCGTTTAATTATATGCACAAACGATCTTTGTTCTCGCGATTAAATGCTTAATTACGTTCCAGCGAGCCCATGTGCGCACGCGAAAACTTGCATGCACTTTTTTGCACGCAATGTTGCATGCGATAGTTTCTTTATTAATTAGCGTGGAAAAGTAAAAACGAAGGAATAAATATATCTCTACTGTCTTTGCTGTTATACACGTGTTCTTTTCGGAATTTTCATACCGAGGGAATATCAGACATCAGACGACAAACGCATCTTGTCTGGAAATGAATTTATCCAGCCGCGTTTTCAATCGTCACGGGTCAAGGCAAACAACCGAGCTTATTAGTTATAAACGTGCCTTTTTATACGTTACTTGAACTTCAACTTGCTGTGAACTTTTCTATAAGTAGAGTGGGTGGTGAAATTACATCTGCAAATCACGTTTCAAACGAAGGATAAACGAAATTCTTATATAAATTGAAGAATTTATCTTAGCGACCTTTTCATCGAGATACTTTGTTGAACAAGCGAACCGTAATTACAATTTTCCTTCTGTTATTTAATTGTTTCGCCATACACCCACGCGATTTCTTCCCGTTCCTTTCCCTTTCGTTTTCTCTCATTCTCTTCGAACAATTGTTCGCGTCACGGTTTTGTTGCATGAAAATAGCTCGTTTAAACATTTACAGTGGGGAAGTTGATTAAAGTCCATGATGAAAATAACGAGATTTTTTGGAACGACGTTGGTCAACCCCACGAAGGGTTGGTAATTTAAATTTCGATTTCCGAAAACTCGGAATATTGTTTGCTAATTGCTTTTGTGGATTTTTAATTCACTTCGTTTGAAACGAAACTTTGGCAACTCTTTGATCGTTCGCTTCTTTGCTCGTCATTTTTGTTAGCTGTTTTTGCTCAGTAAAGTGGAAGAGCTCAGTGAAAATTAAAGGTCACGAGTTGAAAGTTTGACACTTGATAGACAGATCATCTATATAATGGAATATTTTGTCGCTGGATTAAAAAAGAATTTCACTTGTAACACCTTCAAAATAAGTAAAAACGTTCCTCCTTTTTGTATTTTCATAAACGGAATAAAAGGAAAATTTATAAAGGAAATGGATAATGGTCAGAACCATCGAGCAATTTTATCTGAAATCGCGTCGTTCCACGAACAGTGCGTGCAAGCTCGTGCATATTCCCGACAATAACTAATAAATTTTGCAATTTACTACAGTGGGACGTCTATTACCTCTGCACCCTCGTTCGGTGCACGTGCACAAAGTGTCGTCGTGTAATCGTCGTGTAAAACGTTAACCGTATCAAAGCACCGGAAAATAAACGTTCCTTTCCAAGGAAAATTGCAACCATTTTCCTATTACGGATAGTTCTTGATATAGGGATCAGGGTTCTTAAAATCCAGCAATTTCATTTTCAAAACCGAAGGATTATTTTTAAACCCTGCCTCGAGTGCATTTTACGTGGAATTTGCAACTAAGAATAGATTATTGTTTTTGTCGTCAACGAGTTTTCCAGGAAAACCGCGCTGGATTTCGTTATTTGTGCATTCACGAAAAAATGTCAAAGGAGGATGTTAAATGATTACCAATTCGTATTATTATATAGAATTTTCTCGCGATCTTCTCGCCAGTAATCCGATTTCAGCTCGATTCCTGAGCAACTTTCATCTCCTGTGGCTTCTTACCTTCGCGTTCAGCGAAAACGTCGTTTCTCGCGGAATAATTTGCCGTTCCTAGTGACGCAACAGTGGAAAATTTCAGAAATCGATAAAACCTTGCGAACAAGAACGGGAGAGTGTCTGTTCCTGAGAGAATCGAGGCTGAGATTGAACCTGAGAGGTAATAATAATGGTAATACTGTTGTGACGAAACGTGACAAGCAGAGGTGACGTTTAAATCAAATCCAACATATTGGATAAGTAAAAGGAAGAAGAATAAGTTCTCAGAACAAACGAAAAGTGGATGAATACCGTGTTCGAGGTGAAAGAATTTTCATCGATTTTCTGATCTCGATTGAACACGCAATATTCAATCTCGAAACAGTGGTCTTTAGACCACTCACGTGTTGCAGAATGTGTTCGAATCAACGGTCGTTTAATCCTAGCCGGCTTTAAATCTATTGTACCATTGTGCCGTAATAGTCCTCTGGAGAATCGCTTGAAAGTACCATTGGAACTTGAAAGACATATACACGTTGTGGTCGTCGAGAATGGTTTATCTCGTTGCAAGCTTTACGTACGTTCGTTTCTAGATTTCTCGAAGATCCATTTAATCCCTGATAGGGTAAAAAACATCCTGTATCATTTTTACAAAAAAGGTAATCGGGTGATGGAACGCACGGTGGAACTCTACTTACAAATTCTAAGAGCCGGTTTGAAAACTGCATCTTCGCAGGGGTGCATTATTCGTTGACCTAGTGCAAGAGGACAGGTATGCAGGCAATGCAAGTTTGCATCATTCGCGTGTCCCAGAATGTCTGCACGATTCATCGCGTACGGAGCAGGTGTGTACCGATGCTTCGTTGCGCAAACGATCGATTGATAAATAGATAAATATGAATTTCCAATCCAAATACGAATTTTCAGTTCATTCAATCAGTGGAGGTTATTTGCAACGAGAGTCGCATTGCGATCTGCAACAGACCCGGAACCTGCCCGCACGCTCGCATGCTTCAACGAGCAGAAATCATTCCGTAGATCGTATTAAGAATTACACACCAGCGTCGATTGAAATTGACATCCATTTGTCAAGGCCCGTCTAGTCGGTGCTCGACACTCGTCAGGATTGTACCTCTCGTTATCTAACGTTCTCTAATCAAATTTTCCAAAGATCCGTGATCGAAGAAGTAATAGGAACGATTCGATTTCTTCGAAAGATTCGAGTGATTGTTCGTATTCGATGATAGAATCAAAGGTGTTGACGGTGTTAAGCAATCGCGAATTCACGGAACGTGGAATCAACGAAGAACCTTTCTGATAATCGGATTATCCAACGGGCTTCAACGAGGTTTGCGTTTTTAAAACGCGATTACGTGGCCGCTTTCTTCCGATTAGATTATTTATCGCGCCGGCGAAGCGGATTCTTTGTGGTTTCAAGAGGGAAAGCGTCGAATTCGAGCATGACGAAGGTGAAAACCAGTAGAAGAATATTTTTACAAACAGAAATCAGTTCTGTTATATTAATTAAAGCTCCCCTCGAAATTTCAACCACGAATTCTACAATCTTGACTATTGTCTGCGTAAAGAATGAAACTTTCGTTTCGATATGTCCGACAGAAGAAAACTCAAAGTGCACGGTCGGGGTGCTGGAAAATGTAAGCTGAAATACACCCTCGTCGAAACGAAGTGCTTTGGCAAAGCCTGGCGAGGAGGGAACGAAATAAATGTATCGAAATATATGGTTGACGACGTTTCCTCTTGACGCGTCGTCGTTCTCTTTGGCTGTTCTTTGACGCAGTCCCGATCAAAGGGCCGTTTTACGCGCGAATACGTGCGTCGAGAACGATGATGCATGTCCTTTTTGGCGGGCATTACGTTTTACGGTATGCATCGGTTGGCTTTGTTGATTCACAATGCGTACGTGGTGCGTGGCCGAGCGGAGACGAATGCCAATGGTGTGGCAACGTCAGACGAAACGCGAAAAACGTGGCCATATTTCGCTCGAAAGTTTTGCCAGCCGAAACGCGTGTCCCCGCGTTCCAACTTTCCTTCTCTCTACTGTGGATTAGTAACGAGGAAATTATTTTCTTTATTTTCTGCAGTGGGACAGTTCGGAATCCGAGTGCTCAGAGGCTGAAGACTCAAATGAGTTAGGGGCCATAGTCAGCCCCGAGATTTGCGCGATGGACACTGTGGACAGTACCAGCAAACGTTCTGGAGGCCACAGCGGCCACAAGACAGTTTCAGCTACCCGAGTATTCAAGAAATCCAGCCTAAATGGAAAGATCACGGTATACCTTGGGAAAAGAGATTTCGTCGATCACATAACCCACGTTGACCCCATTGGTAAGTACCATTTTGGTATCTTCAACAATCACGTACCTAAGCGATCCTTGATATTCTGGTGTAATTACCTCCATTAAATCGCTTATGAAGTTTCCAACATCGTTGCCATATTCGTTTCAAGATTAATCCTCAACTTCTGTACCCATAATGTTCCAAACTTTACTTTGATGTTTATGACGTTAACCATTATAACGTTTAGAGTTCTGTTTCGAGTGCAAATTGCGATACCCATTTGAAGATTAATTCTTAACATCAACGTAACGACCTAAAGTTCATTTTGACGTTCGTGAAACTAACCATTAGAAACTTTAAATGTCGGGAGCTTCATCGATCCTCAATCTTCCTGAGTAATTAACTTCATTAAGCCATTTGTAAAGTTTCTAACATCATGGGAGTTGATTTCAAACGTGAATTTCGATACCCCTTTTGGAGATTAATCCTTAAAATCCACTTTGATGTGTATGAAACTAACGATTACAGCTGTTCAACTAGTATGTATCAAACTTATCCCAAGTGATCGGGTATCTAATTATCTTTAATAGCCTAACAGCAAAGTTTCCGATAGCCTGAAAGCCTTCCTCTATTCAAAAGTTAATCCCCCCTCGATAGCAGTGTAACATTCCGAGGTTGTTAACAGGTTGGTACGATTGGAAAATTCGATTTACTTAACGATTCTAGTTAATCTGAAGCGTCAGGGCTACTTAAAGGCTCACCGATCGCCGTTCAATCGTTACAGACGGGGTCGTGCTGATTGACCCGAACTACGTGAAGGATCGCAAGGTCTTCGGGCACGTTCTAGCGGTTTTCAAGTACGGCAGAGAGGATCTCGACGTTCTTGGTCTAACGTTTCGCAAGGATCTTTACCTGGCCGCCGAACAGATATATCCCGTGGTACCTGGTTCCCAGCATCGAGAACTGACGCGACTGCAGGAGAGGCTGATCAAGAAGCTGGGGAACAACGCTTATCCGTTCTACTTCGAGCTACCACCTCATTGTCCTGCTTCGGTGACGCTGCAACCGGCGCCTGGTGACACGGGCAAACCATGCGGCGTCGACTACGAATTGAAAGCGTTCGTAGGCGAAACGCAGGACGACAAGCCTCACAAACGGTATAAAATTCAATTTGCACGAAACGATTTGCATTTTTTGATCAACTTTGATAACGATGAATCGTACGTTGCAGGGATTCCGTCAGGCTGGCGATACGAAAAATTATGTACGCCCCGTCGAAACAGGGCGAACAACCGTCCGTCGAAGTGAGCAAAGAGTTCGTGATGTCGCCGAACAAGCTGCACCTGGAGGCGTCCCTCGACAAGGAGCTCTACCATCACGGCGAGAACATCGCTGTGAACGTGCACATCGCGAACAATAGCAACCGGACTGTGAAAAAGATCAAAGTGTCCGTGAGGCAGTTCGCGGACATTTGTTTGTTCTCCACCGCACAGTACAAGTGTACGGTCGCCGAAGCAGAAAGCGAGTGAGTACCATTCAATGCACGCTATTCCGCCAGAATTTCCATGTGTCGGTTGCTATGAACGCGTGGTCGCAAATGGATTCTGAACAATGTCACACGAATCGTACGAATACCAATAACATGGGTTTGGTAATCGATGAAAGTCTCGCGTTCCTGGTCGAATTTTTCGAATATTTTAGGCGGACGATTCGATACAATTGATTATAATCAGGGAATCCATTTGTCGCCGATCGTTCATTGTACGAAACGCGTCACGAAATTCGATTTATCAAAGTGGACAAGATTTTTTCGCGTTGAATAACGGACAGCCACGCGTTTGGTCACGGTTTCCCCATTGATGTGGAAGACCTTCTTTGACCTAGAAATTGTTCGTTCCATCTTGCGAACTGACATCCCTAAATAACAGGCGGATACTTTATACGCCGTTGCGTTGCTTACGGAAAATTTACGAGTAACAGATTCTCCAACGTGACCAGACACGGGACTGCTCGAGATCTATCGACTGTAGCACAGGAAGGCATAAATTGCAACATGCTGTAATAAATTTCAATCTTACCCGGAGAAAATTTGCATCGAGCCGAATTAATCCGTATAAAGGATCATTTGCATTGGTTCACGCGCGGTCCCTTGTTCGAATAAAAATCAGATAAATAAAATATTAAATGAACACGCCGATGAAAAATCGACGAGCGTTCGAGTTTTCGTATTTTCATGAATTTTTCATGTCTCTTAAGTTTCTGATTAACATATCGACGACCTGGCGGCTCTACAAACTTTATGAATCTTTTTATGCTTGAGCCGACTTTGCTGATATAATTGTATTTAAGTGACCCCATTAACTTAAGCTATAAATTTACAAATTACCATTCATAATTGCTATACTATAAATGAATAATAAATGAACCCAGCAGATTTGTTTATTTTTTCTAAAGGGTTAAATATCGAATTCTTGCGAGCCGAGTGGATGATAAAATTTAATTTCTATCAAAATTTTGATTCTCCTTTAAAAATGAAAGCACGAATATCGTATGGTCTCGAACGCTCGGTCAAAAAATTACAATTACAACGTTGAAGAAAGGAGACGCACTACATGAGACTGTCCCGATTAGTATTAACGCTAGGTGTACAATGATATGAACGCGATACATGCCGAATGGAATTGTGACATGACGAAACGGAAAATAAGATGATTGCACTGGCAGTATAGGGGTAGCGCCAGGATTCACCCTGAGCAAGGTCTTTTCTCTAAGGCCAACGCTTGCCGACAACAAAGACAAGCGAGGTCTTGCTCTAGATGGTCAGCTTAAACACGAGGACACCAATCTAGCATCTAGCACAATGTGAGTGCTCAAACCATTGGTCGCGTGCTATTTTCTTTTTTTCTCTTTGGTTTTCTTTATATTTCGTTCGAGGATGAAGACTGGAAACGGAGCCAAACGATTTGATTGAAAATTTTCAAGAACGGTTAGAGCGCAATTCTGGAATATCCATGTTAGAATCGAGCGATTTTTTTAAACCCTTTATTCCAGACAAACAATGAACCCTTCTACTATTTTCCTCCGATTTCAAGATTATTCCATGAGAAACGAAGCCAGTCGATTTATCGGAGGCCCGTTTGCAGTCTTCGAGGTACGAGCGTGTTGTTGAAAACGAAGTACGATATTGTATGGGAACAACGTTCCAAAGTGGAATGCCAGTATTTTCCTTGATGGCCTTTTTTTGCTGGGGACTTTTATGGATATGGAATTTCATCGGTGGTGGTCACGTCCCACACAGGTCACGTCCATCTCTTTCTAACCCTCCCTCCACCCTTTCTTCACTTTATTTTCTGTTATATTCCACGGGTGGTTTTTTTTTTTCGTCTTTTCACAATTGATATATGCTGATCGATGAAACAACACCCCCTCGTTCATCCCTCTTTCTCTATTCCCCCCCTCGTGTATAGCCTGTATCGCAGTGTGACGCACAAGCTAAAGTTTCATGTACATAATACATAAATCTATCCAAGTTTCAATGCAACTAGTCAAATTATGAGTAAGAGAAAAAAAAAAAGACCTTATCAAATTTTCCCGTACAGTACCGAGCATGGTAGAATCAACTGTACAGTTACCCAAAAATCATTCGGGAATCTCGAGTACCCGATTCGAGTGGATAACCCAAAATCATAGCTCGTGTCATTCAATTCGAAATTGTCGCGAGTATCTCTCTCGTTTCGCGGGTTCTTTGAAAAGGGATGATTTTATCAGGCGGATGCCACGCATCACCGGGAAGTCAGCTGAGCTATTTTCGCGATATTTCGAAGCACATTTGATTCGCGTACGTAGCCGGGGTTTCGTTTCATTTTATTTCGTTCTCTGGTTCGAGGGAAACCGTGCGCTGTGTATAGCGACGAACCATGGTTGTCGTTTATTTGAGAATAATATTTGCTCGATTCCACGATTGCTCTCGAGTGGCTCTCTTTGGTGAAAATAAACGACGAGCTTTTGGTTTATTCGAAGGAAATAAAATTCATATCGAGTGCTGCCTTTTTCACTCTAAAACAGGCGTCGAAGGAGTACCCATTTTTAAATGGAAAATAAATTAGAAAATTGATTAATTTCTAACAGGTTACGATTGTCGTTCTCGTTAGGTATTCTCCTGACGTTTAATTTCGTAAAATTTGAAACGGGTTTAGCAAACGACCTGTTCGCGTGCCTCGAGCAGACGCCAGAGACCTGCTGTCGATCAAATTTCAGTTTCAAATGCAATTTCAAGTGGCAAGCGAAAACGAGACTTCAAAGCACATCGCGAGCAACGTAAGATTGTCTAATTTTATAAATAAAGTATTGTATCGTGACGGTTCTCGAGGCCGACGGTGTCCGGATGTATTAAGGTGGTTGGCCACGTTTACCCTCACAATTTTGCTACGTGTTTATCAGGGAAGGGTGCCCAGTGGGGCCAGGTTTCACGCTGAGCAAAGTGTTCTCTCTGACACCGCTTCTCGCCAACAACAAATATAAATGGGGTCTTGCCCTCGATGGCCAGATCAAAGACGAGGACACAAATCTGGCGTCCAGCACCCTGTAAGAATATCGCCGCTGCTTGTCTCATGGAATTCGATAATGGATGTGTTAAGCTCAAACTCGAGAAACGATCAGCGAATGAAAATAAATGACCAGAAATCGTGGCTGCGACTAACGATCGCATTGAGCTTAACAGATACATAGAAAACGGGGATATCTAAAGTTTGGGTGCATCTGCGAATTGCACTTGTTCTTTTTTTATTAATATATTTTTATCTCAGCCAATCGACGTGTTAATTGAAATATCGAGACACTGAAATTGCACCCAAACTTTCGATGAGAAACCACGTACGTGCCTATGTTTCTCTTTCTCTTTCTATCCTCTCTCTATGTTTATACACGAGCATCAAACGGCTGATCACGCGTGCAATCACGACTTCTCTCTGTTTGCGAAGCTGCGTGTGTACGAAAATTGTGGTCACGTGCGTCATAGAACCTGTGGATTTGTGAAATAGGGTCTGTTTCGGTGTTATCGATCGATCGTCGAGCTGTCGAGGGTTGTTTCACTTGTCTACCCCCTTTAACGTCCGATCACTGTTGACGTTTCAATGTTTGCTCGAAGAATAATGTACTTACACATAGAGGAAGCAATATTCTATCGTTAAAGTTTGATTGGAACAATGCAAACTTTTCCTTTTATCTCTAACCCTTTAAATCCGATGCATCACCAAAGATTTCTTAAATTATTTTCAAAACGAAATAAATGAGTTTCAACTATCCCCTTTTCTTTTTTAAGAAACATGCTAAGCTAAACATGCTTGCTTCGTACGTAAACCATGTTCGTCATTTATAAACCAACGTCTCACGATTCGTTGCAGTCAGTTTCATTGATGTCAGAGAAGGCATTGATGGTGATTAACGTTTGTAAACGTTGGCAGAGCACGAGATTCCGTGAAACTGATAGCTGTTTTCATCTTTCGGAAACGTTCCGTTCAGAAACAGCTGACCATTCTTACGGATGACCAAAGTTCTCGGGCACACGCACGCTTCCACGATATTGATCTTACGCAAGCCAAGATTTTCTCGTATACGAAAGGAGCAATAGTACCGGCAAACGCGATTCTACGATTATTTTGAACCGGCTGTTTTGTCGGATCGAAAATAGCCATACACTGGCTGCCTTTTCGTCGGCTCTTCCGTTTGCACAAGTTATATTCAGAGAGCGCGTTTTCTTTCGTTTTCCGTACGGAATTCTACCGTGAAATTATAAGCGAGAAGTCGTGAAAACACCAACGATGCTCTGTACTTTCGACGATTTTCACCTCGACGAATATGGCTGACTGACGATGGTAGCGGACTGGCACGTTTTCTTTTTTAAGTATTATTCACGAAACGAAACTTAGGTAACCACGTTAGCTGCTTCGTAGAAAATTAGTGCGATATTTCTTGTACACTGCGGCGGGCAGAATGTTTTAGATATTCGAATAGTTCTCGCGGATCACGCGATGCGTTTAGAGAAATCAAATCTGCGTCGTCGACACTGCTGCGAATCCCGAACACCCGTTTATACGCGAGGACACCTGGCGAAAAAGAAGCGAGAATGTGCGATTGGAAAGCAGAGGATTGTCAAATATTTCCATCGTAATTTCTTTGAATCGAGTATAGGGTATCCCGCAAGCAGACAAAATTTTCTCTAAGGTAATTGGAAAAAATCAAGAATCATTTCCCTGATCCAACGTTCACGAGAATTGTCGATACTTTCGTCCAAGTTCTCTTCTCTCGAATAATTTCAAGAGGACAATAAATTTGATCCGTTTATTTGACACTCCCCTATTACCTGCATTCCTCGCTTTTAACTCGTACGGATTCCAAGCGTGTTGTAAAGCAACGATGCTTAAACAAAATCGATACCTTACTTCCTTTGCTTCTTGAATGGCTAACGCTTTGCACTTGTTGCTTCTGAATTGCACGTTACGAACCTACTTCTTTCATTTTTTTTTTTCCTATTTCGAGAACATTATAATTCTACCACTGCCTGTTTGTCCGCGTATGACAAGCTTTTGGTGTTTGTTGAATGTCTATCGCTCGTGCTAAAAAGACTTCCCGGTGAAAATACCGTCTAAGTGTATATTTGTATGCGTGCGTGGGTGTTGTTCTAACGGTGCATGCACGGCTTGGTAATTAGAAGGTAAGAAGAGAACCGGAAATCGATGGTGATTATGTTGTTTCGCAGCGTGGCGGATCCCTCGCAACGTGAGAACCTGGGAATTATCGTTCAGTACAAGGTGAAAGTGAAACTTTGCCTCGGTGCACTTGGAGGGTAAGTTTGCTACGTTTGCAGTCACGTTGGAGGAATATTATTGAAATTTAACCCTTTCACTATGAGCCATGCGTATTGAAGAAACGAAGATGAATTTAAAATGAAATTTCACCTGAAAGAGCCTCGATTAACTAATCAAGGGTTAATTAGATTTTATATTTCTCCGAACTGATGGTGGCAGAGTTGATGAAAGGGTACGAAGAAACGAGTTTAAAAATTGAATTTCCTGCTGACACAGAGAATTGGTCGCGGAGCTGCCATTCATCCTGATGCACCCGAAACCGGAAGAAGAGGAACCGGCGCCACCCACCGCGCGGCCCAGTCCGACGCAGAAAGCGGACAGCGGTGAAATACCGCTCGACACGAACCTCATTCAGTTGGACACGTACGTGGTCAATATTTAAGTACACGCCGGTTTCGTGCTATTTCCGTCAGGCGAGAATAGTCGGATCCGTTTCGACGAAATCGTACGTCGTTCTGCCTCGCGTGCGTCAATGTTTAATATTTCATATTTATTCAGCTACCGTGCGGATAGAAAGATAATCGTGTTTAATTATTCCGTGATTCGCGGCGTCAAGTCCAACCTGTTATCGTTTCAGGGAGGCTGACGGCGACGACGACATAATCTTCGAGGACTTTGCCCGTCTAAGGCTGAAGGGTGAAACGGATGCCTGACCACGTTGTTCGCACACCGTCGACCTGTACGACACAGCGAAACGTCCGATATACGAGAATGTCGTCGCGACACCGACGAAAAACGCGAGCCAGTTGATTCTGTAATCAGGTTCGACGGACCTTTTTGTAAGAATAAAAGAAGAAAAGAAAAAAAAAAAATAAGAAAACGCGAACCACCGAGCGAAGCGTTGAGAAACGAACGACTCGAGTCACACGAGATTCCACGAGTTTTCGCATTGTTCTTCGACGACTCCGATCATCGAAACGATGTTTCCATTCCTCTCGAGATGTATTTACTGTCCGATATGAAAAAAAAATGGACACGGAATGGTACTAACTTGCTGCACAGAGAATCAAAGATGCACACTAAGAAGATCACAGGAGGACAGACGAACGAGTCGTCGAGAAAGGATCGTGAATTACGTTTATGGGAATGATTGACGAAGAAGTTTTCACGACGAGACATCAATGGATGAAAGAAACCCAATCTTTAGCCAATGTATTTATCGATATATCGACGAGAAAGGGATCCGTTTTTTTTTCTTTGTTTTTTTTTTACTGGAGACGATAAGTCTCTTCATCAAGACTATAAAACTGAACAGATTTCTTTTCTGTAAACTTAGTCACATGGCCAGTATGTAATGCAGTCAGTGTTACACGTTGATTCGCGCAAAATTTCATCTGTTTGTCACAGATACTTTATAGATGTAACGTTTGCGTCTGTTCTTATGGCACACCTTTGTTAATTCAATAAATTTTTTTTTACAACTGAAATTAAAATAAAAAGATGTCAGATTTCTCGAATGTGAAATTAAAGCACTTTGTACGGAGAACTATTGGTGTGCTACGAGATTAAGAATGTTTGTTTTCGGTGTAATCGAACAAGATAAATTGAGATTTTCTTAATGAAAGCATCGCAACAAATTCAACGAATCCTATTTAACCCTTGTGTTAATAACGAAAATGTTCATGGTTGTTATAACCAGGTATTTGGAACGATATTAAAATTTTGCGATAGGAACACGATGAATTCTTGAATGTCAATGTGAGAATGAGTAGCTGGGTAGCCAGTTATTGACACAAGAGTCGAATCATACAAATATATAGGTAATAATATAAATATGTATACACGTACGAGGAAAGTTTTAACCCTTTCGCTATAACAGCGATTGTATATTAAACGATGGAGTCTGCCATATTAATAAAACTTAATTTGCCACAGAAAATATTTTTTTGAATTGTTCTTTGGAAAATTTCTGAAAGTAGCGAAAGGGTTAACGATCAAATTAAACGACAGTTTGAAACGAGCATTAGAAGAATTTCAACGTTTTAGCTTTTACACGTTTTATATTGAGGTTCGAGAAGGTATTTGGATTTTTTGCGAATCGAACGAAAAACCACCTAATCGTACGATTTTCTATTCCTTTTTTTACGCGTCACGTTTTTTACCGAACGAAATATCACACGTATAGTGCCATCCTGATCACGCCCGTCGAAGATTCTTGTTACATTATTCGTTTTTTAAAAATGGAAGAAAAAAGATTCACGCGAACGAAGATCGATTCAATTTTATTATCGTTCATCAGACGTATCGAAGACTGTTTTTTGCGAAATCGTACCAGCTGTTCCTACAAGGCATCGATTTCGAGTTAACGAGTCTCTCGTTGGATCCTTTGGCGAATTTCAACGCTCATCGTTGATTCTCTTAGAATGAGAGGAATTCAAGAACGAACTGGAAGAATTCCAAACGCGATCGAGAGAATGGGGATCATTCCAGGTGCACGTGATTAATCTCAACTCCTTCAGGAGGGAATATAACGAGTATTCTCTAAGTGGCGGAATGAAACGAGTGCAGCGTCTTTGAATCCATGAAAGTTTACACCGTCATTTTAATCAAACCTCAAGCTTCGATATATCACAAGTGCTGTTTCCGTCAGGAAAATTTCCAGATCAAGAAACGTTGGATTCGAGATCGCTGTTCTTTCGGATCTGCGACTTAGGAGACAACATCGTTGCGTGTATGCGTGCGTGTATGTGTTAAGTTAGCACGATTGGAACATTAAGGCGTCCGCTGTCAATTAATCTAATTTACTTCGTTCGACGTCGATGGTGTTCACGAAGGCGCCGCGAGGACAGCGAGCGCGTTAATTTTAATTCAACCTCTCCGTGTCGGCGAGAGTGTAATTTGCGTGTAAAATAAATGAAGAAAAAAAAAAGAATAAATAAATAAATAAATAAAGTTAGCGTTCAAATTCGATGTCTCAAGTCGGTGATTCAAAACTGAAGAAACCAAGCCTGCTATTTCGACGAATAGTTAATTAACATCGTTCAATCTTCCACGAATTAAGTAGAAAACGATAACGAACACGTACGAAGTCAATTTCGAAAAAGGTTGATTAGAAACGGCAGACGATGGATTATCTTCGATTCTGAACCACGAGCAACACTTTGGGCCCAGTGAAACGTCGATCGTGCCACTGGCCTTTTGTAATCGTGCACACGTTCTATGTATATAAGAGGCAAGGAGAAATAGTATTTTTTATCGATTTAGCATTTACAGAGTGTATTTAGGAGAGACTACCGATTATACCAAAGCCAGCATCTCTCTATCTCTCTCTATCTCTCTGTTCAGTGTTTCGATTCTCGGTGAACCGAGCAACACTGTTTACCTCTAGAGAAATTATCCGACGAAGCAATTATCGAGCCCGTATAAGTAATTTGTAAATGTCGAGTTAATGTTTCAGCTATCTAAGAGTAATCGAATGTATCGGTCATAAGTTTGGGGTCACTGTTCCGAAGGATAATTCTTCAAGATCGAGAAGCGTTTCAAATTTTATTATTTTATCACTTATACAGAATTCACGCACAAAGACTTGTTAATTGAAAATTTAATATTCCCGTTTTCGACCCCAAGCTTGTGCGCGCAAGAAAAACCAAGAAACTAGAGAAACGACGAAGGAACGCAGGCTTGTACAATACGCGCGAGAGTATATTTTGTATCGGAGCGCGCGGGTGCGCGTCAGTATTTTTTGTATCATATTGAAAATCAGACATCACTGTATTAAACGAGCGCAAGTTGGCCCACCAGGGGATGGAAGGAATCGTTACGTTACAGAGATAATGGCAATGCAACGCTATGCATCCACAGTCAATAAAGAAGAAAAATGGGCATTTTTTACCCAACACCTGTGTCGCGTCTGCCAGGTATCGCTGAACGTATGTCGTCGCGTGTTAACCCTTTCGCGATCGATATTATTTTTCATTAGAACACGAAACTTAAGGAACCTTGTAAAATATCCGTTACATACCCGTAGAGTCTTGACTCGAAATAAATGAATGTTCAGGAATGATATGATCGCAAAGGGTTAAAGAGTTCAAGCAGGATAGGGTACTTGCAACAAACGGATATTTTAGATCACACAGGGAATAATTAGTTAGCGATTAAGTTAAGCGACGAGTTAAGTAAAGGAAAATGTCCAGGTCTTAGCAGCTACATTAAGAGATTACACGTAATCGTGATAATTCGATCTCCTGTGCGCTTAGGTGCAACGTGGGTTTCTTTTTTAATTAAGAGAAAATGAAGGAGTATCCCATCAATCTCGAAATCAATGGCGAGTAATGGAACACTCCACCTCCTACGTTTACCCTTAACCAAAAGAATCCCTCGTTGCGGCAGAGTGTACAGCTTGCGACGAAAGGGGTGAGAATTAGGACACGGATGACGGTATTGTCGCGTGTAAATTGCGTTTTCAGTGGTTTAATTTATTCATCGTAGGAAAACGTTTCGTTTAGTAGATGTATGGATCACGCGAGTAGAAAAGAGATTAATTGGTAGAGTGTGTATAAAAAGAGAAGAGAAATGGAAGAGGAGAGTAAATAGCGAGATACGTAATATATAATAATGTACATGTAAAAATTGTGTATTCTCATATAATAATAGCTGTAATAATTTAATAAATCTTGTATATCGGATTTGTCTTTCTCTTCTTAATCTTTTATAATATTACACCACCCATTTATGCCACCAGAAATGAATTTTCAAAGTTTCCTATTAATTAGCGACTAAATTAATTTTTTTTTATTTTCGCTAATTACACGTGACATTTGCGTAACTCCGCTTGTTAACTTGTTAAAATATATTTTGACGATATTCAGAGTCACTGAATTTCCCTGGAAACAATAACCCAACAATATTAATGAAGGTACTGTTTATTAATTAAACACCATCTGGACATGATCTCCCTGATTTTTCAATTAACTTCATGATTAATGAAAATACGGATGACTCCAATTATTCATTTGTTTACGCGTTCCCTAAAAATAAGCTTTTTAAGACACCATCAATTATAAATGCCAATTCAACATTGAATGTAATTTTTCATTACACCAAACATCACGAGTATTCATTAATTTAATCACTTCTAATCGTTTGAACAGTCTTCAGCTTCTTTCTTTTTTACAACCGAATTATTCATTTTTTAAACCACTAAAACCCCTCTTCCTCTAGCTGGAAATGTTTAATTAAACCAGTCGTTCGAACAATAGGAAGTGCATCAAGGTTTCATCCCACGGACAAAGGAACAAAAGGTGAATCTTTTCCGCGAAATTGTAAGTTGCGGCACGCAGAACATCGTCGTTTATCATCGGAGGTAGAAATTCTCGGCACGACTAATGAGTTTCTCATAATTATTTGGTTTTTCACGAAAATTTATTTCTCAACGCAACCCTATAACTAGAATGTTTTTTTTTTTATATAAATTTGTCACGAATCGTCGCGTTGAATAAAAAATGCAAGTTCAAAGGATAAAAAATGTTTTGGCGCGCATCTACCCCCTCCCCTCTAGAAGGACAAAACATCGCGACCGGTCTTCAGTACGGACCACGCGGCCGAACCGCGCGGATGTATCCAAAGGGAGGGTGTACTTCGCGCGTGTTTTCATAAATAACATTTGCCATGATTAAACTCAAATAATTTTCAATTAAATATGAAAATACAGAAAGTTCATCTGTCGTGAGATTATTTATGCAGAATCGATTGAATTAGGTGAATTTATTAAATGAATGTTTCAGCTTTCAAAACTTTTTCTAATTTATGATGATAGATATTTTAATGACAGTAAATACTATGACCAGTTAAGTGCATCAACGCGAGCAAAATGTAATCTGAAACCTGAGAATTTGCGATTACCTCTGACGATTAATTTCGCGCGCGAACCCGTAGAATTACTCCCTTCTAAAAGATTCGAATCGTTCCATTTTTCTATCATGTAAAAGATTAAAAATCGCCTCCAGGGATGGTTATCTTTTAAACTATCGATCATCGTTCGATCAAAGGTTTCGCGGTAAAAAGTAAACGGTGCAGTGAGACAAGAAACGGTGAAAGAAGAAATGAAGTTCCAGAATCAGGGATGGAAAGGAAGACGCTGGAAAACGGGAAAATGTTCAGGTTAGTTTCGACGAATAAAAAAAGAAATATTGGTACATGAATCATGAATCGAATTATTCTTCTGCTTGCAAGGCTTTTAAAGAAGCTTTGTATGCGTGAATTGGTGTTTTCAAATCGACGCGAAATAAATTGGCCCAACTAGTATTGCGTGAAACGTGTTATTTTTTTGTGTAAAAGCTAAATAAAGTCTCCCTTTTTTCCACGCAGTGGTATACGAAACGATTGTACTGTAAAATGTACGAGCCTATTTATTTTGATTGCGTTTAAAAAAAAAATATTTTTTTAGGTGTATGGTTATTGAAGTATCTTTGGAAATTCATGGAGAAGAGATGGTACAAGTTGTTCATTAAGTAGCAGTGTCCTTTTTATAAAGAATTGAATTAATTTAAATTTCAATTGAAATTCTATGCAATTTAAAGTACATCTCAAGTATCTTTTAATTTAATTTAAAGTCCATTTGAAGTATCTTTTTATGCACTGTTCCATAATAGTGTAGATTCTATCATAACGAAGTGCAGCGCCGTGAAAACGAATCTGTTGCCCCTTTATAACCCAATCTGGCCCGGAAGTACAAGCAATTTATACCATCCCGTCGTTTATTCCTTTTTTGTACTCTAGTTATCGATGGAAATGCATCCTCCCGAGTATCATGCATCTCCTAGGCAATTTTCTGAAAATCGTGTTTTAATTACCCCTCTTAATTTCTTTTCTTTCGCGACAGAAGCGTCTGCCTTAATTGAAATACGATTGGAAACTCTGAAGAGAATTTTCCAAATTCTTATTGGAACCCCTTTCGAGATTATTAAGTGAATTATTCAGAAATTGAATGAATTTTTACGATACAAACTTTCAAGTCATAATAGACGTTATTAACCATCGAACGACGAGGCTGGGTCAATCGTGACCCAGATCTTTGAAAGCTATCATAAAGGAGTGTTTTAAATGAAATTGGAATCATACGTTCGGTCAACAAAGTCCGAGCTCTGCTGTTCTGATTAAGAAATAAAAAATTGTGGTTCACGATAGATCTTTTATTCTTATTTTTATATTATTTCGTATTCGAAAGTGCTCGAGCTGCAATGATCGGTGCATTGCTTTTGAAATAAAGTTTGATCGGTTGACAGCTCACTATACTGAATAAATGGATCGCAAGAGATTAATGGAGAAAAGAAACTCGATTATACAATAGAGCTTCTTAAATGTTGAACTGATCAATTTTTCATTTCCTCTGAATTTTCACGTGCGCAGACTTTTCATACATCAGAGAATCTCCAGCTGAATTTTCAACCAGAAATCATTACTTTCTTTAATTAATTTTTTCCTCGGAAAGACTAATCACAAGCAACCCTTATTCGGAAGAAAAATGAGTTTTAATAATTATTGGTGTACAAATACTGCGGTTTGCGGAGATAAAATATCCCTGCAAGAATTGAAGGTAAAATGAGGAGGTCGTTTGCGGTAAATGAACTTCAAAGCCAATTTTTTTCCTATGGCCAAGAGGGCAGTGTAAAAAAGAAAAAGATACGAGTGGTTGGGTTCGTTAAAAGTACTGCGTTCTTTTCGGGTCATCCAGCAGGGAAAGCAAAAATAATCGCGTAAATTAAAACCGCAAATTTCTGTATTCACTTTTTAAACAACCCATCCTGGAGAAAGGCTCGTTCCTAATTTACTTTAATTTTCCCGGTTCGGAAAAAAAGGATGCATTTCCCTCCGGGCGGCGTACTTTGGGGACTTTTACTGCCCCTTTTGTTCAACGAACATTTTCGGCCACGCGCGCTTTGCGCGCCTTTTTTCAAATCTCATTCTCTTTTACATTTTACATTGTTTTATACATTTGCCGTACTTTTACAATTTTTTGCTTGAGTCTGTTTGTGTGTCCCCTTTTAGTCGCCTCTTACGACAGGCAGGGGATACCGTGGCCGTATTCTAATCCCCCCGAGCCACAGGGGTCAGTACGTTCCTAATTTTCGATTATTAATTAATTATGGACACGATGGAAGAATAATTGAGAATTGAATTTCTCTATACGAAAGGCTGTCATTGGCCTTAGTAACCCGTTCCCTGTGTGTCATATCTTGTTATCGGGTCGTATTATTTTCCGTGTAGGCCCGTTAACAAATTACATCCGTATCTCGTTCCCATCGGTCGATGTCCAGTCAACTAAATCCAAGCTTTACCCCACCATCGTACCGACACTGAACGGCCGATGCACTTTGACCGTGATTATGTACGTTTCAAACGAATATTCCATATAGAATCGTCAAATAACAAAATCAAAAAAGGTGACGAAGGTTGTAAACGTATTGGTTATCCTCGAAATTTCCAAGGTAAAAAGATCCTATCTTAAAATGGATGATGTACCTACAAACTAGAACGATTTGTCGTCGCTAGCAGACCGTAATTCTTCCGACGTTTGTCCGGGGTATTACCCGGAAATGAAAAATCGCGTGAATGTAGAGAGAATAGGGAAAAGAAGGCGGAACACAATGTACTCTTCCGGTGATATCGATAAGACGAGGAACGAAGGCCGTAAAGTTCAGATCGTTCCTTTCTAAAGAACCATTCTTTTGGCTTTAAAGACAACAATCTCCTCTGATTCCGTTCGCCCTTTCAGCCCTGAAATTATCTGATCCAACATCCAATAAGTTAGATAAGTATTTTCAACGAATGAAAAAAAGATAGTAAATTTTTCCCAATTTAATCGTGTATTAACACCCAGGTCGAAGGGCTGATTATTTCGTACGCCAATCAAGTTCTGTAATCCTATAAACACGATTTTACGACGATACAGATCCGTGCGGATTGCAAGGCAGCTCCCGTTGAATCTGATCGCATTAATTATCAGAGGATGCAACAGATTACTAATTTACGTAATGAAATGAAGCAGCGATATGCTGAATAGAGGCGAACGAGGAGAGCTGAATAGACTGGTTCATGAATGAATGAATAAATAGAAGATTCTCTTCTCGCATGCTTCGTTAAATTTACTCATCAAAAATATTCGAAACGATTAAAAGAAAAATTTGATTTACCCTTTGAACAATACGTCGGAGATTGCGATGTTTCAAGGGGTTGAGATTAATGTCTGATTCGAGTTAATCGGAATTTTATTTCTCGATTATACCAGTGAGTGATACCAGAGGATTGAGCTAAGTATCTGTCAGGAGAAACGATTAATCATTTGATGATTCAAGGAAGTAAGGATGACACACCCTTGACGAGTTTCATTATCCAAGTGACTAGCATCAACAATGAAGAAAGCTTGTACGTGTCAGCTGAAGACATCACGGAGAGGAGAATCCGTGTCTTCTTACCGAACAGATTATCTCCTTGTTACAGAAAAAGAAAGTTCATTTCTTTCGTACTTGAAATTGAGAAATGAAGTATTTATGGATCACTTGCGCTTTGTCATCCTTCTATCGTTATGAAACTTCATAGCGAAGACATTTGAAGAATGCAAAAGGGTATTCTGACAATTCTACCAAGTTATTTGTCATTTCGATGGGATCTTTGACGTAATCTCTTGCGTCAATGGGTTGTTTATGGCGTGTCTACAAAAGGAATCGACAGAATCGTGGGCGAAGGAAAAGGGATCATTTTCGAATGGCTTTTTTATGCTTTTTGCGAAATTCAATTAGTTTCCCCGAGTATACGGTCGCGGACAGTGATTATTACGCCCTTTAGACGAAAATTACAACGAGCATTAATTAGAAACTGTTCACTCGCTATGGTTGATTCACCGTGAATGCAATATCCTAAAGTTAGGGGCTCTGTTGCTTTTAACGAAGTTCAGGGACTTGCTGTTATTCCTGCACGATCCACATTTACCTCGTGTCAATGTTAGACATCGAGGGTTAAATAAATTTTGCAAAAAGGGAATCTTTTCTTTTACCGTATTTAGTCACGATTCGACGAAATCCATAAATAGGGTGATTTTTTGTCTGCCTATCGTCGTACCCCCAGAGCGACCGTGATTTATCGAGATTCTTTGGGGGTGTTATACGTCGACAGTGATGTCACCTTAAGCTCGCCTTACTTTCTGATCGATGCAATATTATTATATCTATCTCGAATTCATCGTTGACGCGTGTTGAATAAAATATATCCCATTCCCTTTCTGTTTTTAGATTTCATAGGAAATGCCGTTTCAGTATCGGTAGTAAATGTAAGAAAATCCTATAGCCACCCCCGCAAAAAGTAGGATTACAGAAAGTTTGCAAAAGAAATGTCTCCTTAAATCGTGGCAGTATACATACTGGATGATCTGCGGGGTAATTCAATTCCTCCTGAAGTACCCTATATGTTCGAATCAAAGTTCCCTTACAGCACATCAAGAAAATAAAAGAACCATTCGAAACGGCATTGAAATGAAAAAGAAAAAGAAACATCCAATTTAAAAGTATCTTAGTTTTTCGAGACGACAAGGATCGTCATCGTGTTCCCAGCGGATCAATGTCGAGAAACTGTATTCCAGTTTTCTCTCGAAAACGATCCCCGATCTAATCTTTCCTCTTGGTCGAATATTTTTTTACAGTTTCGCCGGTTTCGGAGTCTCGTCTGGTTAGAAGATGACGAGGAGGTTCTCCGGCGCAAAACGAGAGGGGCTAATAATGCCCTCACGCAATAAATCGATCCCCCCCAAGGGAGAAGTTGAAACTGTCATCGTTTGTTCCAGATGGAGAAGAAGAGGTGGTCGTTTTCTGAACCGGAGGCAGCCGCTCGTAAAGTCGAAACCGAGGAATCCATAAACCGGTACGAGGAACCGGGATACCCTTCTGATGTCGTAGGCCGCCATCGAATTAAACTCCACCCTTCTTATCCTGATCGACCGAGGCGCCCCGAGTTTCCTGGTCTCTGGAATCGGAAACGATGCCGGGAATCGGACCCTTTTACGAGCCATCGTGCTCCCAGTTACTCGACTATTCGTTACACCACCTACCTTTCATCGTCAATTTGCCTACCGAGGAAACACCTTCGACCCGGCTTCGTTTCCTTCCACCTGCTGTATCCATCTCGGCTCGATGACTATGCGGGATAAAATACAAGTGTACTCGTTCGTGGAGAAAGTGCCGTAGGTCGATTCTTCGAACCATGGATGGAAATTTGACGAACGTTTGGACGGGGAACCTGACTGCCATGCTGCATCAGCTACCCTGTAACGACAGCTTAATTAGTTGCATGGATCAATGCGCGATCGACTTGGACTTTGATCATCTGTGCACCATCGACAAGGTCACCCTTTCATCCTCGATGACCCTGTTGTGCAGACCGTGCGATTATTCCGATTGCGACGTGAATGTTTCATTGGTGGTCGGTGGTTTGGAGAGCATCGAGGGGTTGTTCTTGTCGAGGATACCGAGGTTCAGGGAATGCAACGGGACGAATCTGGAAGATCAGGTGAATACTTAAATTTTATTAGCGTATTCAACCTGGTTGTTAAATAAAAATTGTTCTTTTTATAGATCCTCGAGTGCACTCCGTCGGAGAACTCGACGACGGAGGATCTCTCGGTCTCCTGCACCCATCGCTCGAAATGGAGTTCGACAAATAAGAGTCGCCGTTTCGACTGGGGCTTCCTGTTCGTCGCGGTGTTCATCGTGGCAGGTGGTTTGGGGAATATCCTCGTCTGCCTGGCCGTAGGTCTGGACAGAAGATTGCACAACGTTACCAATTACTTCCTTCTGTCGTTGGCTGTTGCTGATCTGCTCGTCAGCCTGTTCGTGATGCCTCTGGGCGCGATACCGGGATTCTTAGGTAAGTAAGTTTCAATTACTCTATAATGGCGTTGGAAAGCACGTCGCGTGGAAGATAACTGTGCTTTGGAAATAGGAATTCGCGACGATAAAGAAAATTTATCGAATACCGCAGTGATCCACATTTCGTGAAAATGTTGTTTCCCCGTTTAGAAGATTCAGTGTGGTCAATAAAATAGTAGCACAATCGAAAATTCATGTCGCAAAAACCTGGTAATGGTACACGATTGCGCCATTTCATCTTTTCACTACCTTCCTTTAGGCGAACGATGGGCAGTGATGGTTTGGAATAATGCCAGTCCGACGAAAACAAAAGGAATACGATTGCTTGATTAAATTCGACTAATTAGAGAGTTCTGACATAGTTACGTAACGATTCGGTGAATTCATTGGCCACGAAATTTCCTCAATTTCTGCCGATGAAGGTCCTTCGATTTTATTTAGTAAAAAATATATATCATGCAAAGAAGCTTGGATTTCCTTGGAAAAATTAATTATCTTTCCACTTTTGAAGAGTATAGATTGCATTTCAAGTATCTGGGATTGAAAAATTTAATGTGATTCCGCGATCGAAGGAACTCGAGGTTCGCAGAAGTGGTGGCGAAATTTGTCCGACCACTCGGAAGTTTGTCGCGTTAAGAGAAACGCCAGGGGTGAGTTTGCGAGAAGAAGGGAAATTATAAAGCGACAGAAACGTGTGGCTCGAAGGGTGGACAGGGAAACCAGACGATAAAGTTCGGGAAGAAAATTCAATGCGGTCGCGAACTTTTCGCATTTTCTTCGCGAAACCATTCGACGGTGCATAGTATCGTTTCCATTTTAGCAACCTATTTCCTATAATCGCGATCGCACATATTTGCGGCTTCTTCAAACTTTCTGTGAAAAAGGAACCGGCTTAAAATCAAAAAAAGAGAAAAAATTCCTTTATGCTCGTCGAAATCAAAGATTGATTACCGTTTCACTTTGCTCCGAGGAAATTACATTTCCATCTCTGATTCGTTTGTCAGCAGTTTGAGAAGCAGAAGGTGATCAGCAATTCATCGACTCGCCTTTGATTTCCTTTATAAAATTATCCCTCTTTTCTAAATAAATCAGCGACAAACGAGCCGAGTCCCCTTTTTAATTCTAAATGAGCCACGAAAGTGGAGGTGTAAAGGTGGCAATGAAAAATTCAAGTCACTCTCGAGGATGATCTGTCGTCGAAACGTATCCGGGATAGTTTGTCGCGGGTTGTCCAAATAAATTTACTCGAAGGAAGAGCAAGGATAACGCATGAGTTATACGTTTCCCCAAGGTATTTGTACTTTTGTGAGAAACGGTGAAAAGTTCCCATAGCCGGGGGCCTCGATAAACGTTGGAACGAATAGGTACAGTTCGCTACGGGTTACGGCTTCTATATGGTGTTGTTCCTTATGATTGAATGGCTCGCCGGAAATACGAAAGAAATCTAGCTTGAGAAATAACCAGAGGAAGGAAGTTTACCAAGTGAACTTTAAATGGGACACACACGAGCGAACTGAACGTAACTCGGCAACGCGATGGCGTTAACGCTGGGCACGGATGGGGGTGGTATTAGAGGGGTGGTATTGTGTCTGCGTCGATTTACCGTGGAATTTACTTCATTCTCGATTTGTTTGTTTAATTTAACGTTCGCCAGAGTTTCGAGTTGGTATGCTGCAGTGAAATTATGGGTTCAGTCATAGCTACCTGGGGAAATTCAGGATGGATGGTGTTTTAGATTCTACCAATTGCTTTTATTTTCGACGAATGGCATTTGTATGTTAAACACTTTGTCAACTTTGCATTGAAACTATCGAAGATATTAATTATTTTCTGTTTAATTCAACGTTGGAAGAGAAAATCTTATACGGATGAAATGGAAAATTAATTTTGATGGTGTGTTAAGGAACTTTTTCAGTATGATGGATATTTTGATTTCGAACGCAATATGCGACACAATTTTCCAGTAATTTCTAAACGTTAATTAACACCCACTGTTGCTCGCCCGCTCGTAAACACTCTAATGTCCTGTCCCCATAAACTTTCCTAGTTTCCCTGTGCAAAGCGATTTCGCATAGTTTCTCGATGGAACACCATAACGAGCGAGTCTAGAATAAATATTGCTTGGAAATTCAGCTTAGAGTGCTTTGGGTCACCTGGACTATATTGCAATTAAGCACGTGCACGTTTCATAAATTCTAATCTCTTTTTTCTCACGCTGGCAATCGAGGAGATGAGATTAACGGTGGCAAACGTGTGCCGAAAATTAATTTCTTATCATTTTCATCGGTGAAAACGAGCGAAAGTGTTGAAAATTTAAATATTAATTCTCCATTAGTGTATGGTTTTGCGATTACAGCAATTGTTTCCGGAAATTCGTGGATCCACGAACAGGCCCGTCGAAACTTGATAAATGGGAATGAGAGAAAAAAAAAAAGGAAAAAGATTACACCATGACAGAGGCGACAGCTGCGTTCGCCGCAATTGAGATATATTTCGTTTTTATAGGGCGGACAGTCGGCCGATACAGCGAGGTTCGGTTTTTGTGCTTGTCAAAAATGGAAATTCGTTTTGGCCATTCGGTAAAAAAACGCGGCTCAGTTCTACGGTGGATCCGTGCGGACTTGATAATTAATTTTTTCACGGTGCATGCTCCCTCGACTGTCGAGCTTCGTTTCGTTAGCTGACTTCGGGGAACGTTTCCCGAAAATTGTGAAAAATATATCTCCCCACGGTCGGAAATGTTTTCGATGGATGAATAAGTTAAATCGTCTGTATGATTTTGCTTTGAACTTCAACGACCAGCCGAACAATGTTCTCAAGCGTGAATTTCGACCACTTGGAACGCATTAATGTGCAATTTCGTGATAGACAGCTGTCGCTTGCTTTCACTCGAGATATTCGATTGTCATTGTCTGTATTGAATGCCCTCTGCTTGACGAGAGTGTCTATGTATACTTCCCCTTTGGCCAATTTCAGTTTCGAATGAAAGCTCGTCAGGAATATTGAATATTTGTTAGCGATATAACATCGGTAATTATCGAGTAATAAACCCTTCTTCGAATAATTCCCAGGGTACTTCTAAGAAGGCTTACTGAATTTAAGATAATGCCATCGTTACGTGTTCCAAACGCAATACCTCTGTAGACTTTGTTTCAACTTTGTTTCAACTTTGTTTCAACAGCACAGTTCGTGGTACGATTAAATGACCCAGTTCGATAAAAAGTTTTGTTACTGCACTTCCAACGAAACACTCCCACAATAACGATACATTTCGCGTGCTTCGTTATTTACAAACGTGTATTCTTTTATTTATAAATCAAGCAATTAACGAAGTTAAACGAATTTAAGAAACGAAATCGCAGCGAATGTAAATCACAGAATTACAATGCAGTTGTTTGTATTTGTTCGGCTATCAAATTCTACATGAAAAATCGGAGAGCGTGACGGAAACGCAATCCTACAATCGATTGTAAATATAGAGAGAAAACAGGTGTACAATACACCTTTTGTACGAACCAGAAAAGAGATGATCTCCCATTCTACGAATGAAAATAGAAGAAAGTTTAAGATAGAAGCCAGTTTCGGATGAGAAAAAATGATTTTTATAGTTAGATGAATAATAGATTGTTCGACTGGTTTGTTTCAGTTTTATTCAATTAAAAATTTCGTCGAATTATGTGGGTGGAAAGTACGACGAAATCGTGGGAAGAATTCCAATAAACGGGCTATAGAACTTTTCTGGGAATATTTATTTCAGGGATCGCTAATTAGAACCATTTAACAAGTTCAATAATTAGGGGTGTATTTGTGACGGAAAAAAGATAATCGATTGAACTACTTTTGGATATGGTTGAATTTGGAAAAATTCGATTCCCTTATAAATTTTAAACATTCAACGTGCGAATTATATCTTAATTAACGATCGAACCCGAGTTTCCTACCTCCTAGCTCAAAAATTCGTGCAGCTTTTGGATTTTAAAAGTTTCCTGGTTTCCTCGTTAGAAACTTCGAGCTGAATAATCATATATCTTTACTTGAAACTTCGAGGAATATTTTTTCCTTACACAAACGAGCACATTCTTACGATTTACTAACTTAAAAAAAAAAAAGAAAGAAATTGGATGAATTGCGGTTTCGAATCCTAGACACTCGTTAACTAAAATTCAAGCCAGATTGTTTTTCCCCAAAATCCATCGTTTTCTCTTTTTCAGTTCACAAATTCTCAAATGAAGAAGTCAATACCGAATATTGTACCTTTAAATTCTAAAAGGTTGCTGGAAATCAGCGTCGCTCGTTAAAAAATCGAGTGGCGACGAGTGGGGGCGTGTTGATGATGGTTGAACCGTTTCAACCATTCCAACGAATAGAGTTTTAAAACGTTCCTTGCCTCTTTCAGCAAACTCGTCCTGGCACTTACCGAGACTTTTCTCGAATGTAGCGACAGTATAGAGCAACGAAGTATAATGGGCACGTTTAATGGGGTCTGCAAAGGAAGGATGGCACGGGGTTGATTGGAATCGTGTCACCTTTGAGAGGTCGTAACTTTTTAAACACGAAAACTCTCCACTTGTTTTTTAATACTTTGACGGGGATCAAGTTTGTCGAGGAAAAATTACGAGATTTATTTTCGATGAAACCCTATTTCTTTTTTTTTTTTTTTATTGCTAACGAGCAGTGTTAAAATTTTTTTCTTCTTCGTTGGACACTCCAAGCACGAAATAACTCTCAAGAGGTTTCTTGATGTTTATTGCGTTCGCCTGAAAGTTATTGCTAACGCGAGAATATTTTATTCGTTTCCACCTTTAAATTCTTTATAAGATGTTTAAATTTTAAAATTTCGTGTGGAAGATTTTAGTGGATAGGAGCTCTAATCTTGAAAACTGAAAATCAGATTGTTCTAATTTTCAGAAATTAAAATAAGATCGAACGATTAATCTTTTTTATCGATGAACCATCTTCCAATACACTTGTCCTTTGTAATCAACCTTTTTAAACATCTCCATTCACTCGCCCTGTTCCGAATCCTCTTCAGGATGTTCTTCAAGGAGCTCAGGTTCGAGGACTTGCCTACAAAAGATATTGGGGTAGTTTCAATTTCAGTGTTCGCTGACGCAAGCAGAAGGGCAGTAATCGGTGATAAGATGATTCTTACGGTGATTTCTTGATTAAAAATTCCACTCTCGTCGAGAAATACTCGAATGAGTGTTGTCTCTGAACGAAGAGAAGTCTTAGGGTGGATAATTTTCTGAGAATTATGATTATCGAGGGTCAAAACGTTCGAGGGCTGATATTATTATAGCTTCATTCGCAGAAAAAAATCATTCTATTCTCTCCATCTTCCCCTCCTTTCCAGATAGAACGTACGATTTCTGTTTCCTAAGATGCTTTGATATCAAATACAAGATTCTTCTGGTCCGAATGATCTCCGAGATTGCTTTTCCTCTGTGAAAAGTTATTTATTTTGTACATCGAATGTTGGACTTTGAAGTCTGTTCATTTTATTATTTCAAGAAGAATTTTTATTGACTCATTTTCGACGGGCGGCTGAAAAATTTAACGAGTTCTTTTGTATTTAAATTTTTATCGCGTTAAATGCTGTGACAGTTGGAATTGAAATTCTATTGGATCCATTAAATAGGTCGTTATCTTCTGAATAATAAAGAGGTGAAATATTTTTCCGTCATTTCGTTCGTTTATAGAAAAGGGAAGAAAACTTTTGGATAGCGTTAATGCCGACCCTCTGAGACAGCAATTATTCAAATTTCATTATCATCGTCTAACTTTCGTATTGCTCGTTTGGACATACAATATTAGCTTTTCAATATACCAAAGTGTTTCGTTTCAAAATTGACTGTTTAATTTAAATCGAGGCACCGGCTGGGTCGCCATTGATCCGCCACCACCGAGGGTTAATATCAAAGGGGTAGCAAATTGAAAGCTCGAATCGGTATTATAAATCGTTATTATAATACGGCTTGCTAGGTAGAAACGTTTAACCGCGCCAGCGAACGGTCTGAATCCTCTTGTCTGACCACATACGGACTAATACTACTTGCTCCGCAAGGCGACGCCTATTTGTCTTGCCTATTTCCGTGAAATTACTTCGTAAAATACTTCCGCGTTCGAAACGGAACAAATGTGACTGGAATACACTAAAATACGATTTCTTAGGAATATTTGTCATTCCAGTTTCATATTTAAAATTTCCGATTATTCGATTATATTAACTCGTCCACTCGGAAGATTTAATAATACAAAGAATACAGTGTATCTTTCAACCTGAATTTAAAAACAGCAGGGAAAAGAATGTTCTCCCTTCTTTAGAACATTGTTTACCATCCATCCAATAAACCGAGAAGACTTTCAGTGTCGAAGAGAAAACAAACAGCTTGTTTGAAAATCAGAAAGAAAAGCATCCTTAGTCGATTTACAGGGAAGCTTGTCGAGTTATCCTGAAGGATCATTTTTTATGCGAAACGATGATCTCTCTGGTGGATTTATAAATAATTCATGCGACAATTTATAATCGCAAAGAATTGTGGATGTAGAGGAGATTCTTCGATCGTTCGAGTGATCAGAGAAGAGGGATGAGATAGCTGAACGAATCCGTGAAAATTTCTTTCGATTAACGAGATTCCCATCGAATTCCGCTGGGTTAGTTTACAATCGAACAGAGTAGAACGAGTAGTTGCAACCTCACGGTTTTTATTGAAGCCGAACAAACGGCTTTGTACATCGGGATTCGTAAAGTTTCGGGGAAATCGTGGAAATTTAATCTTTCCTCAGTGCGAGGATACGAATTTTGGTAATCAGGATCAGGTTGGCTAATGGAACATAGTTTTCGGTTCGTTTCGATGGAATTCCGAGTGAAGGCAAGTTTCACGGCCGAAGTTTTCCCTGGGAGCTACTTGAAATTTATTGCACTAACTTGTTTTAATAAATCATCCTATTAAGATGTAATGATAATCATTGATCGAAGTTCGAAACTTGAAGGCTCTAGGGAAGTGTACTTCATGCAAATTGGAGATGAACAAGTTTGAAAAAGATTGCAACTTGTGCCATTCTAACAAAGCTCTCCGATGTTGCAATTTCATGTACAGAGATATTTTATCGTCATTTATGAATGTTGCACGAGTTATTTGATCGTAATTTACATAATCAAATTATCAGATCAAGTCGCGATAATCTAGCAAATTGAATTTCATTCATTCGGATAGAAATGCGGTGAAACGATCGCATTCAGAGGCGAATCAGTGTAAACAGACGGTCGTAACGTTGACGTTCTTTGATCTCCTGCCTTTTCATACGGCTCATAGCGCGAGTTAAATTGACGGATTTCCGTGTTACGTTTCGAAACCGCCTAAATTCACGAGATAGATCGAACGAGCGGACTGTTTACAGGAGAACAGCAGGAAACGAAGGCAATCGATCATATCGATTACTTATAAATCGGGATGTATTGTTACTGAAAATAACGAAGCATCGAAACGTTCTGAGTTTCTAGTCGTTGCACGTGTACCGAGAAATAACATTGTGGCATTGATCTAAATTGATCTAATAGAAACCTTGTTTTCCTATGCGTTGGACTTGAATGCTTTGCATTTTGTCCTATTGAAATTATTTCACGCTGCTATTGAAAAGAATAATTGCGATTGCATTGAGATCTATGCGTTTGCAAGTTGAAACACTTGCAAATTTCAGCGCTTGTAAATTTCAACAGTTGCAAATTTCATCGTCTACGAATGTAAACGTTTGCAAATCTAAATATCTTACAAATCCAAGAATCGAAATAGCTGGCAACCTCGAATCTGCTCTTCTTCGAATGCCGTTTTCTAAATTTTCAAACGTATAGCCCGCGGTAAAGAAAATCCATTCGTTCTTCGAACGATCCTGGAAAATTCAGCACCGACCATCCGTAAACGAATTCGATCGAACCGAAACACAGAAATGGTAGAGGCGAAATTCGGTATTCAGTTGAACGCATTCGGACCGTGTTATTTCAAGATACCGTCAAGCTATTCAAACTAATCCGGTTAATAATAGGTTCACTTTGAAATAAGGAATTTCGAAACGAACAGGTCAGGCAGGTCGGCTGATATAACGAATGAGTCGAGCGAATCAAGCTTCAAAGAGGAAAGAGTTCTCTCCGGTGTCATTTAATTAAACGTTTTCACAAATTCTTGCTCTTTACGGTACCACCCTATTCTCCATCTAGGGATTCTACTGAATTTTCAATGGAACTCCTTTCATGGATTTAATAGCTGAATTTTACGATATTATTTGATCTTACCACTTTTCAGGATGCCCTAAAATCCTCAATTTTCATTTCTCTCGGAAAATTTTGCAATTTAAATTTTCCCTCCTCGGTCTTACAGCGTACAATGAAATCTGTTCCGGTATCCTCTGGAAATTGATCAAAGTATCGAGAAATAAACGAGTCTCCTGTTCTCCGTTTCAGGGTACTGGCCATTCGGGGTGCTTTGGTGCAACGTTTACGTGACCTGCGACGTGTTGGCGTGTTCAGCGAGCATCATGCACATGTGTTTCATCTCGCTGGGTCGTTATTTGGGCATCCGGAACCCGCTGAGAACACGGCACACCTCGACGAAACGAATGGTCGGTTTCAAGATCGCGGCTGTTTGGCTGCTCGCCATGTTGGTCTCCAGTTCCATTACGGTATTAGGTAAGAAATATTTTTCCCTGTCATAGGAAATTAACCGGAATACTTTGTCATTTAGGAGGTTCGTTATTTTCGAGATTGTGAGTAAACGATTGGCAAACTTTTTACCTTGCAATCGTCTTGGCATGGAAAAGAAACTTGAGACTATTATTTGCTCCTCCCTCGCGTCTTTTCTTACGATAGGACACTTTCAGAAACTCGGCTCAGGATCAGCCGTTTCGTAAGCGAAGGAATTGATTTCTGGAGTAGGAATATCGTTTTTTTTTTGCGCTACTTCCGGTCCAGCGACAGGGTAAACGGAAAAGTTGCGCGAAATCAGCCTTCTTGCCTTCGATATTCGAAACTATTTCCGATACTGCGACCCAGGTCGATAAGCGATTACCTTTTTGCACGAGCCCGCCGGTTGTCTGCGCTCGTTTCTGCAATCAAATAATCGGAGAATAGTAAAAAAAAATCAACTGCGACGTGATCGTACTGGGATTTCTATATCTCCTCTTCAATACTTGCGAAAACAGTTTTGCAGAGAATTTTGTAATTCTTTCTGTACACAGGTATAATCAATCCGTTGAATATAATGCCACGACCTGGTACGTGCGTGATCAACAACAGAGCTTTCTTCGTGTTCGGTTCCCTGATCGCCTTCTACATCCCCATGATCGTGATGGTAGCCACGTATGTGCTGACGGTGCAACTTTTGCGACAGAAAGCTCGTTTCGTCGCCGAACACCCTGAAAGAGATCAATTCCGAAGACTAGGTGGTAGATACTCCTCGACCAAGACGTCGACAACCGGAACCACTACTACAGCCTCGTTATCCACTCGACACGCGTGGAGAACTTCCGGTACCGGTCTTGGAAGCGAAAGGTACCTTATAGAAATTTAAAAATTTTTAAATTTTCTTCCGAGGAATCGTGCAATTGATTAATTATTTATCTTACCATGCGCCCGGCTCCTTGTTCCAATTCGATCGGTTCGAGATCCATGTTTTATTAATCAACGACGAGGCCGCGTGTCGCAATTCGTGGTGCATCGAGCGGATAACTTGTTTGCGCGAAGCATCGCTCGGTTTAACATAGTTACAGTCTAGCCTTCCTGTAAATATCACAGATGCAAGGGTGCAAGAACGGGCAAGCAGCAACCGCAGTTGAATTTCACTGTGAACGGGGCGGGCAGCCCGACCGGAAGCACCGTCGGGACGAAACAGGGCTCGAAAGTGGATCAGGCCACTCAAACGCCGGAGAACATTGCCCGGGAAACAAGAAACTTCACTCTAAGAGCTTTGAAGCTGCAATTGAACGTCACGCCTACCACCCTCAATCTCAGGTGAATTTTTTCGTCGGCTCCTTTGCTCCTTTCACCATTACCGTCTTTGATTTCAACGGACAAATAAAAGGCTGGGGTGGTTTTCTATTTGAGACAGCCTTGGGAATGATTTCAACCCTTAAACTTGAATATCTCCAGATTAAAAAATCACTTGGCTCTTATTTTTCATTGTTCCATCATATTGCAAAGTTTCATCAAAATCTACAGGTCTGATTCACTATTAGAAGAGCGGTATTTGGTTTAAGTAGTATAAGTCAATGTATAGTCAGACGCGTCCAATATCCGCACCAATATCGATGGATGGATTTGATTGTTATTAAATTTGTTCCGGCCACATCATCACGAACAGTGTCCAAAATTCGGGCCACAGCACTGAACGTGTTAATCGTTAATCAACAGGCGAACGCAACGTATGAAACCAAATTACCTTCGATCGTGTTCGTCTACCAAAGTTAACGCGGTTGGTGGTCGGTGGTGGTCATAGAAAACCCTCGATTTTCCTCCTGGTTCTTGTCGCGAGTAGATTGATTTTCTGTCAATGTTAACCAACGACGAATTACACGCGAGCGGATAATCCGCTCGCGTGTGAAAACCCATTTGTGAATGCAAATAACGCAGCTTGTTTTCCCCCCGCGAGGATTCGACAATGATTGGAAACGATTTCACTAGGTTTCTGGCTGGGAGAACCAAGAGAAGATCCATGGCCGCGAATGCTGTGGCCACGGAACAGAAAGCTAGTAAAGTTTTGGGTTTGGTTTTCTTCACGTTCGTCTTGTGTTGGGCGCCGTTCTTCCTTTTGAACATCTTCTTCGCCGCTTGTCCCGAGTGCTCGGTGCCGGTCCACGTGGTCGACACGTGTCTCTGGCTCGGTTACGTGTCATCCACCATCAATCCAGTCATTTACACCATCTTTAACAAGACCTTCAGAGCTGCGTTTATTCGATTGCTGAAATGCAAGTGTTCCAGGTGAGTGAAACTTGGTTTAGAGAGATTGATCATTTTTACAAGGGGTCATTTCGAACTCTATGTATTGTATACCTGCTCCAGATCAGCAAGACCGACTAGATATCGTTCGGTGACAGAAGGTGGCCGCAACACTATGAGTCTGTGCACGCCAACAGCGCTTCCACTGGCCATTAGTCTTCAGGGTACGCCGTTGTTGACCCCGACGTCGAATCCTTCGGCTACACCGGCTTCAGGAAGCTCGTACATGACGATGATGCATCGCACACCCAGCTCCCTATACCGTGACACCTTCCATCAAGTCGAGCATGATCAGAATTGTTGAAGAGTCCTCAGCTCCTGTGAACAAACATTACTGAAGTATTAGTTATGGAGAAATATAAATGAACATATTCCTGGTTCAATGTTAAATTTGGTTTTGGTAGTCGTGCAAACGTGTGGCTACTTTTAAATAGAAAAAAAGTGAAGAGATGTTGGAGTAATGGTAATTGTAATAAGCGTACTGTTTCTGTTCTTCCCAGCAAAAAAAGAAAACACCTGTAGTCCCGAATTGCAGAGAGAAAATTTTTATAGTTTAATGAACTATAAACCAAAGATTATTATTAAGTCGAAACCACGATCCTGTAGCAAAGTGACTGTTATAAAAAAGAAGAAACTTAGACGTAAAAGTTTGCGATTGCATGAAATAAAAACCAAAGAATAGCGGATACTATTTCCCATCGTGAAATCATGTTGAACTTTCCTCGCTAACCATCCGAAATGTACTATTGTCTGTGATATCGACGAAACAATCCCCTGCGTTTATTAACGATTGTCTGTCATGGTGTAAATTATTAAACAATCATACAACATTATACAGAAAAATGATACACGTTGATACATACAGTATATGAAATAAAATAGTAATTTAAAGATATAATTGCAAACAATGGCCTATTCCTATCCCTTAAATCACTTATAAATGAAAATTGCAGTGTTTTATTACATGCTACATAAAAATAATTGAATTATTTCGCGCTTTTTAAAAAATGATCGTACTAGGGATGATCGATAGAACTAAGAAAATGAAAAATTGCTTTTTTTCGAAAAATATGTAACTTTTAAGATTTATTGCCGTCAGTAAAGTATTCTATGATCAAAATGCAATCTAAATAATTGCCTTACATTTGTCTGGAAGCCTTAAAATGGCTAATTGAAAATTAGCGCGATTCATGGACCGTAAAAAGCCTAGCCATCTAGCGGTGGAACGGTGGAACTAAAAAAATAGAAAATTGCGTTTTTTCGAAAAAATAGCAACTTTTGGGCTTCATTGTCGCCAGAAAAGTGTTCTATGATCAAAATGCGACCTAAATAATGGTCTCATATCGCTTTAGAAGCCTTAAAGTTGATAATTAAAAATTAGCGCGATTCATGGACAGTAAAAAGCCTAGCCATCTAGCGGTGGAACGGTGGAACTAAAAAAATAGAAAATTGCATTTTTTCGAAAAAATAGCAACTTTTGGGCTTCATTGGCGGCAGAAAAGTGTTCTACGATCAAAAAGCAACCTAAATAGTGGTCCCACGTTGCTCTAGAAGCCTTAAAACTGATAATTAAAAGTTAGCGCGATTCATGGACAGTAAAAAGCCTAGCCATCTAGCGGTGAGCTGGTGGAACTAAAAAATTTAAAATATTCAAAAGCTATCGCCTTCCGCAATCAATAAGGGTCTTTTAATTTTAATTTTATTACTTCTATTGTAATGAATACCTTGTGATGCTTTTGCCAGAAACATGTGCGAACAATAAACTACTATAGAAATTTACTAATTATATATTTATTTAGAATGTTAGCTTTAAAGAGGAAGTAGTAACTTACCTTGATTTAAAGTCTTTAGATAATCGAGAAGTAGAAGCAAACATTCTATTTCACCTTCATTTGTACTAACTTTTATTTGACAAATAAAAAGTATCCATTACAAATAATTGTAAACTGTATATCTTATATAATACACACATCGTGATACGAGCGAGATTGTGTGTCTCTTTATTTCAATCAGCCATATATTTTCATTTCACACGTACACATACACACCGATCCTTTCTTTCTCCTTTTTCCCATATTTAATCTTTAACGGATTAAAATTACAAACAATCTCTACCTCCCACCTATTTTTTTCTTCTTTCACGCACGCATACATTCAAAAAAACGGCACCTATTTATCTCTCACGCATTTCGTGTGTGTATAATATGTATGTATGCATGTATGTATCTCTGTTTTACATGTTTCTCGTGTAATCCTTATTGCGTAAATTGGTGTTGGAATTGTTGCAAAACACCTGGTTCCTCTTTCAGTGTACACCGGAAGAGGAAGATCATTTTCCAACAACCTCCGCACCACAAAAGACGGTACGATCGTGAGTCGAACGGAAATGCACGCGCTTTTCTCTATTTCCGAGATCACGCGCGGACGTCGAAATTCCCTTTTTTCTTTTTTTTTTTTTAATTGATCATGGAATAAACACAGCGTAATGGGAATAGACCGTCAGAAAGAGGAAGAGAATGGTTCTCCTTTTGTTAAATCTAAAAGAAAAGGGTTGGTGAACGCGTTCGTTCGATCGAGATGCATTAAAAGGAAAAAAAATAAAGAAAAATGCCCTTTGTAAATTATCGACCCTGACGACTGTAGGATCCCTGGTTCTATGGTTCTTTGTTTCCGTTTTTAAACCATTTTAGAGACTGAGACTTTAATATCAGGGGACAGAGAAGGAGAATGTAAGGGTGCCGTGAAATTTATCCTCTGGATACACGATGTTGGTCTTGAGGAAAGGGAAAGTGGACGAGTTTGGACTTCAGGATGGTTTTCATCCACGCGGTTAATCTGTTTGTTATATTTGCAAGCTTCTTTCCGTGAAACGATCCCTAAAAGAGAACACCAGCTACTATTATTATTTTTTTTTTTTTAACATGTATAAAGATTGAAGAGACTCAAGAAACTTATGGTGCTCCCTTTCAGAAGACGTTCAGAATTTGATATTCGATGTCAGACCACATTAAACTTTAATAACACTGAATGCACACGTTCTCGAGAGGTAACAAAAATGATCTCACTCCTGTTGTTTCGTCATCAATGATCGTTTCATAAGATACAAACAGATTTTGTACGCGAATATAGTATATTATTATATATATATCTATATAGGTTCACTGTTCTTAAAGTTTAACATTCTCCCAAATGGCTTCAATTATATACTTTCTAAACACAATGTATGCATCAGACTTCGTTGCAAGTTTCTTTTGATTCCACGTGTCGTGACCCTCTCTTCTTTCACTCACACATATTTATCTTAACAATCTATACCGCGAGAAAAGAAAAATGATCAGGGACACCCGTGGATTTACACGCTCGATCCACGAAACTGAGTGTTTACGTTTTCTTTGTATCATTAGTACAAAAGACTCTCAGGTGTATTGGGGATTACAATTAATGCAAAAATTACTCTTATTAATAATCGTACAATAGTGATAATAATAGTAATTAGAATAATAATAATAGTAATAATAATAAATGATGCAGCAGCAGAAACGTGGTTTACGTGGCGATTAAGGAAAGGGAAGTGATACTTTCAATGATTTCTCTTCTCCTATTTTCATTTTTCCTTGCTTCTTACACACGTGTATGTACAAATTTCGATTCTGTAAAGTTATTATCACCGCTACATTTTCCACCGATTCTTCAGCTCATCGAAACCGTCCAGAGAAATGAATTCATTTGCGAAATTATCAAAGATCATCGTTCCTCTATATCATCGATCCCGGGAGTTTTTACTTAAAGTCTCACGAATCGTCATGGTGCAGACATTTCCTCTAAGAAAAGAAAGGGAAATCACGTACCAGGAAGATTTCTGCAGCGACAAGAACGAAGAAAAGAAAGATACAGGCAACGTGTGCGCTTCGAAAATTGGTACCCGGAAGGATCATCCAGTTAAGAATAGACGGGAAGGTAAAGGGGGGAAAAATATATATATTTATATATGATCTTATCAAAGTTGGTCCGTGACAAAAAAGCACGCGATACAAAACGATTAAAAAAACGCAGAAAAATATACTAATAATAAGGCAGGGGAAAAAATGCGCGAAGATCGAGAACGACCTCAAAACTATGCTTTCTCTTTGGCCTTTCTTCAGCACGAGGAACACGCTGCTCCTCGACGTCTCTAGTGCCAATTCGAGTTTTGGAATTCTCGAATGAGTCGAATGAATCGAATGGAAACATGTCGCTTCGTATTGAAAGAGGATTTCGTTCTTTATCTCATTCTATTACGTACAAGGAGAGAAAACGGGTGTGCTGTTCGCAGCTTTTAACCCTCGGAATAGGCCATCGCAACCGTAGGGCATAGGATATTAACAAATTTTCGGGGTCTCTTGGATTACAAATAGCGGTGTTCTGGGACTGGTCTGCAATTTAGGCGAGTGTATTATTTGCAACTCAGTTCCTCCACACAAACTACCCTTTCCTAAACTTTATTACAATCCTGTTCACTGGTCAGAGTGTGGAAATTGAAAACGGGATCTCTACTCACACAAACAGTAATCAGCAAGCACGAGACCTTGGGAAAGATCTCGTGGATCTCCTCGAAAAGAAGATGACCCCCTAACCGCGTGTGGCGATAGCGTGGAATAGAGAATAGAAACTGTGTGTAACAAGGAGTTCTTTGAATTGCTCCAACTAGCCTTTTTTCACGTACAAGTTAAGAAGTTAATGCGAAAGAGCAGCAGTGTGTCTGAGGCTGCTTTGAAAAATGACTGCGTGCTTTCTTTTTTTTTTATTATTTTTGCTTCTGAACGCGTGTGTGTGTGGTTCCTTGGATGCGGCGGCTGAAGAGTTCGTCGTATCATCGAAGGTTTCGGTTTTCCACTTTTTCGCACGAATGTCTGTCCATTTGCGGAGAAGTATCCTTAAAAAAATTACAAACGCATCTTTGGCTCCCCCTGAATGCTTCCTCTACCACGTCCTAATAATGGTCTGCATTCTCGTGCACGCTGTAACAAAAAATAAATAAACCCCAATTGTATTTCATCTAGTAATTTCATACTCGTTCGTTCGGGCAGGATGTCCAATACATTTTCGAAATACACGCATCTTCACCTTACTTTCTAACTCTTATTTTTTATACATAACATAGAAAGAAGCGACAGTAGAAGAGTTTCGAATTCGTTAAGACGCAAGAATCGCACGCGCAACAAAGTAGTAGCAGAGAATTGATGGTTAGTTCCAAAAGAAGCAGGTCACAGAGGAAGCGGACGACGATCGTGAACGCCTTTGTAGGATGATTAGTGATTCCTTGTTATATCGAAAGTAGAACAACAAAATCACTAGTCTTCCATGCAACGGCGCTCCATTTTAATCCCCAATTTTCTCACGGTGAGCTTCGTGTGTCCTCCGGTCAGTCCACCATCGATTTCGATCCTCCACCTTCGTTTAGTACCCCCTCGGTCTCTTCGATGCTTTGGTTAGTCGAGGGTGTGTGTTAGTTCCTCGTGCGGGATGTATGATTCGATGCGAAGCGACGAAATTACGAAGCGATTTTTTAATTACCATACGCATTACTTATTCCAATGATTAATAAAATAAATAAATCAATATTCAGCCGTTTATAGAGGGATTAAGGTTTTATGTTGTTAGTCTTTCATATACAAAGATTTATACAATGAGTTTTTGCAGCCTATGTTATATCCATATAAATGAGCGATGGATGTAAATCTGAGATTGTTTGCGCATATATTATCGGATGGAATATGTTAACTGTTAATTGCTTGGCTAATAGTCCGGTTAATTCTTTTAGTAAGAAAAACGTACAGACATACTCAGTTAAGGATGACGAAGCGATGGATAAACAATTACCTCTGCTGAAGCAGGTACTGAGCCATCTGTATCTGACTTGGTAACCCGGTTATAGTAATAATGCGATCGTTGCTACCAGGCAAAGGTTCGTCTATGGTGATCCCAGCACCGCTGTCTGATCTGATTTTCCGGATTCTGGCTCCTCCTTTGCCGATTATGGCCCCCGCAAGCTGTTAACAGAAGAGTAATTAAAAATCAGCCGATACTTACCCATCAGCTCACTGTCAGCTTCTTTACTCACGTCTTTAGGAATGGTGACTTGAGTGCTGGTCTTGCTCCCTCCCATGTTGCCCTGATTTCCTTGATTGTTACCACTCATGGGTGGGCCACTCATTGATGAATTGGCACCGCCACCGCCGCCACCGCCACCACCTCCACCTCCGCCCAAACCGTTTGGTGCTCCTCCTTGCATTCCCCATCCGTCACCTATACAGAAGATTTAAAAAAATTCGCTATAAGTATCTGTGTATCCAGCTGCTACATTTTCCCTTCGTTCTAAATAGCATCCTTAAAGTGAAACTGTTTACCGTTATAGTTTCCTCCGCCATAAGGTGGCGGGCCACCCCTGTTTCCTCCATAACCGCCTCGTCCACCTTCATAACCGCCCCCGCCACCACCTCCTCCGCGCGAATTACCCCCGTAGCCACGGTCTGCTGGTCCACCGGACATTCCGCCACCGCCACCGCCTCCGCCACGTGGTCCACCCCTCGGTGGGGGTGGGAAACCGCGATTCATATCGCCGGGTCCACCGCCACGATTGTCCCGTCTCGGTGGCATGCCTCCTCCACCCCCACCGCCGCCTCCACCACCACCACCGCGACCTCCTGGACCGCCGAAACCACCTCCTTTACCTTGACCACCATCACCACTTCCATAACCGCCATAGTCATCCGCATAATAGTCGTCGAAGTTGTGCGGATCGTAGGGGTTGTTCACACCTTTCAATGGGGACTGAAACATGAATTACAAACAGTTGATTTAAGAAAATAGGGCTAAAAGGAGGCTGATTAAATCTTGAAGAACTTTATTCACAGTTTTAATGGTGGCGATCAGCTCACGGATGCAGTCGATGCAGGTGGTTGGTTTTCCGCAAATACTGATCAATCGATCGGTGCTGTGAGGGCAGCAGTGGGAATAGATTTTGATCCTGGCGCCAGTTTTCTGTAACAGAAAAGAACGACTTCAAGTTAGATCAAATTTTAAAATTACAACAGAGAAAAATCCAAAGATTTTTCCAAGGTAATTTCACGTGGTCGAACGAGCTCGAGTGGACAGAGAAAGTGAAACTTTAATCGCACGATCAGCCCCTCGGCGTTTCTTTCGTTCGATAACTCGACGCGAAGCGATTGTTAGGCGCGAATGAGCGGATTGCGTGCTCCGAGTTGCTTAAGCTGACAACCAACCCCTTCGTTTCTCGAGATATTGTTCTCGCAGAGACAGTTAGGGTTGGCTTGAAAACCGACGAAGCCATTCGGTCACCATGCGATCTTTTCTCCACACAGTCCAGCCGTTTTTTATCCCCTTTTTTTCTTTCAAGAAACTCACGCTTTAATAACGCATTTACCGTGCCGAGACTCGCAGAAATATCGTGGCAAGGCTGACAGTAATTAAAATTAACCCTCGCACGAATTCAACTTAACTTCCAGTTGAACCGACAACATCTCTTACAAGATTTCGTTTTACCTTATTTTTTCTCCCTTTTTCATCTTAATAAATCTACAAAAGGATGTTAAGAACGAGTTCGAAACAAAGTTACATCACGTAACCACGATTTCGATGGAATTAGCGTAATTATTTGCGATGATAAGAGCGAGGGTTGTGCATTAGAGGGAAACAAGAGGGTGTAAAATATAACTGCTCGGGTCAAGTTTAACGTTTTATTTTTCAATGATATTAACTCGGCACGAAGTATGAATATACTAAATTCTTCTAATCCCAGCTAATTGTTCTTTCGCGAAAGAATGATTGCCGGACAACGTGATTAAAATAATAAGCAATTTTTCGTTTGAAAACGTTTACCAAAGACACAGGTAACATAGACGCGGAGTAATCAGCTCGTTGGAAAAGCAAGCCATCGATTTGACACAGGCGTCGTCTGCTTGGGATGAATGGAACCAGCACTCGCTTTGATCTACGTAATTAAACAGTGCAATTTCCACACAATGCTATATATTCACTGACTCGTTTGTATCTACAGATTGGATTGCTTTTTCGCCTATCTTTCGTGAACATTTATTACCCGCTTCTCTGTCTTTCCTCGGGGTATAAACGATACTGACGTTGTTTCCTCGACGAGAAATGGAATTTTAAGCGTGACAGAGACTCAACTTGTTCGAACGTAAATTAATTTAAGTGCCAATATACGAAATGACTAATTTACAAAATTAGAAAGGTGAAAATTATAGTTGTTGATCGCTAGATTTTCCAGTCATACAAACTAGATCCGATGACTTTGTGACCGGCAACTCATCAACAATTTATCGATCGCTAACGTAATGCCATTCTATGCAAATGAATATACTCATGAATTCTTATCAAATCGGTGTCCGAAGACAAGGGCATGAGCAAGGGGATTTGTAGTATCAGTTGATTTTTACCTTTCATTCGATTCGCATCGAGTATTCTTCAAGTTGTAAATTCGAAAACGCAGGTAAGTTTCTTATGAGAATCGAAAAGAAAATCGCGGGAAAATGCGTGACGAAGAGAGAGAGAGTCGAGAAATCAACTTTCACTGAAGCAAAGAGGAGGAAAAAGGGAACATAGACTCGTCGAAACGTTTCGCGGTACTCCATTGGTGATTTTCCCTTTCGGGCACAATGTCACGAGTATCGAGATCGAACGCGCGATAGATCTCGTTCAAGGTCGGTGTTCACGAAATTTTCTGCGATCAATCGATTTTACTCCACTTTCGACTGTGAACGAGGGGAAAAGATACAAGTGAAATCGAATTTTAAAGTGTAATTCTCATGGTTGCGACTCGAGCCTCGGTGCTTATCAATTCGAAAACGTTATTTCTGTTGCCTGATTTCTAATCCCGACTCTAGATTAATTTCATACCCTATAGAATTTTGTTTTAATCGTCTTAATTTGATTTTTCAGATTCACAAAAATGTCGAATATTTACACAGCCGAGGAGGTGTCGAAGCACAATAGTGAGAAAGATTTATGGATCGTGTACAAGGATGGTGTGTACGATATAACAAAATTCGTGAAAGAACATCCAGGTGGTGAAGAGGTGTTAATCAATTTAGCTGGAAAGGATGCTACCGACTGTTTCGACGATATAGGACACACGGTGGAGGCTGTACAACTTCGAGAGACCTATAAAATTGGAACAGTGTCCGGTATCCTTTCCAGCACACCGGTTTCCGATGGTACGTGCAACAAGGTTTTGTAAATTAATCTCACTTTTCGATTGATATTCGAGACTAGTGGAAAATTGAATACTCAAACCGGGAACGATTGAAATGGTCGAACAGTGCATTTTTCAGTTTCTTCTTGTGGTTCAGTAGGTGCACAAGACACGACGACAGACGACGACAACTGGGAATACGAGCCACCGAAACAAGAAACGTCACCCTGGCTTCCGGTGTTCATCGCAGTTGGTGTTGCCATATATGGCTACATGTTTTATTATTTTTCGCTCTCATTAGAGCTAGTCTAAATGTAATTATATCGGGTTAATAGAACAAAATGCTTATTTATTTCTAGAAATATTGAATATCTAAATTGCAATAAATTTATTTTCGTGAAAGTGATTTTCCTATTATTTTACAATATACGTGCACTGAGCGTAGCCACAGAAAATTGTGGATATAACGTGTTCGAAGCAGCCGACGAGAACAAAATTTCCTTGTCATTGTGACTGGCACTTTTCAACGAGCCGCGCGCTCCACATTCTATCTGAATCTGTTTCATTGCACGTTTCCGCTTGCATTATCTATGCGTTACGAAATTTCATCAACGCAGACGAATTTAAAAAGGAAAAAAATAAAAATATTCTTGTCACTTTTATCAACTTGAAAACATAGAAAATCTGACAGAATTTCGTGACATAAAAGTGCCAAAAAATGGCACTCGTGGTACATCAATATAATGAAAGTTTTAAATAAAAATTTGTAAAAAAATGTAATGCTTGTTGCAGGTACGTCATTTCTATTAATCGTCAGATAGATGACGCGATAAATACCTATTTCATTTGCAATTAGCAATCATCAAACACAGAAAGCGGAACTTTCATCAGATATAACACAATGCGTGTTCACGTCTCATGAGAACGATCCTAACAGTCGAATCGCAAAGCTCTCGGATGCATAATAAAGCCACATTCACAGTGGATGCGGTCATAGTACACGGTCAGCGCGTTCGCATTGAATGCAGTTGCATGCGGCTAATGCAGCTCCGCATGCAATGATGCACCGGTTCGCGATCAATACGCGAGACGTTCAAATCCAGCCTGATTCGTCGTCTCTCTAGAATCCTCCGGCTCTCGTGTGTGAAAACGACCCGATAAGAATAGTTTAAAATACAATATCGTCAACTGTAAACGGTATCTATTCGTTCGTGTGCATTCGTGGTGAGTCATCGTGATACTAATATACCTAGTGTATAATTTCAGGAATGACTTAAGGTTTCGAAGTGGTAATAACAGTGTTAGGGGTTTTTTTATTTGTACTTCGACACTTTAATTTTGATAAAAATTTATGAAGTTTTTAAATTTTAGCTGATAATTTACAGAAAGTCGAGCTGACTAATTTCTATTTTCAGGTATTAAAATTAGTCTAACGGTATAAACTACGTTCGCAATTACTCAAGGAACGAGCCGGTGATAATTACAATTTCAAAACGTTACTTAACCTTGCTGGATCCTCTTTAGGTCGCTAGGGAGAAGAAGAAAGCACGATAAATATCTTTCATGCAGAAGCAGAAAGAAATATTTCCAGCGCGAAAATGGCGACGTCGTAACCCAGTTTAACGTCGATTCACAGGCGGCCAGAAAATCTTATTAAACGACCGCTAGGATGAATACCAATTTCATAGTCGCCGTTGTCGCGGCAACGTAATCGTCCAATTCGCGTCTTATCGACGGCAAAATTGTTGGTCTTTATGTATAGGACGACACTTGATAAGAAAATTGCGCGCATTCCACCTGCCCGGTTGCATTCTTTCCTACGGTGAATCACAATGATTTTGAAAAGGACTCGTGTATTAAATTCTTGAACGTGAGAGTCACGAAGAACGATCATTTTTTAGGAAAAAAGAAATGTGTTGCTTTCTGTCAGAAAAAAACACAAATGATTTGTTTAGAAAATCATCTTTTGCCATCCAGTGACTTAGAACACCTTTTTGTTATCTTCGGCTATTGAATATCTTCAGAATATCTTTAAAAATGAAAATTTTTCGTGGATACAATGATAGTAAAATATTCTAAAAGCCAGCGAACGTGCTCTCATCCGCGAGAGTTGGAGCAGAGCGAGCTGGTGTAAGCAGTGGGAGCCGAAGATGATAAAAGGGGCCCATGTGGTAGGGGCAGCATCTAGAGGGGGCAAGGATAAAGGTACTACGAGCTGACCTGAATCGAGCAGTGTTTGTGCTGTTGCAGCTTCACAAGGGATCTCGCTTGTGTGAATAATTTTTAAATAAATCGTGTTCATTCCTCGCGAAATATAAATAATAAGATCGCAGGATCTTTAAAAAGGAATTCAAGGAACCTGGAAGAAACATTCGCAGAAGCATCGTCCTATTTATCGTGCGCGTTGTCGAGCTGACACGTAAGCAACAAGGTACGTCGTTGGTTTCAGTTTTAAACACGACCGGCATAACACAGTTCGTGTTAGAGAAACCACAGTGTCAGAGGAGTGAATATGTAAAGTTAAACGTGCCTGTTCTTCGTCTACTTCTTTTTATCCGTGAAAAATGTGTAGCAGTAACATTCAGAACGAGGCTGAGAGGAAGGCGATTGATTTTCTACGAGAACACACACGGTTCGATGACGACGACACGTGTTAGAATATCTCTGGACAAATGTATTGCGCAGTTGTGATTAACTGAGACGAGATATAGACGTGAAATAAAATAGCTGAAAGAATTTAATGGTTCTATAATTGAAGATAGTATCATGGTTAATTTAAACGTTCCAAGATGATATGTTTCATTTCACTCTTCCTCCAATTTTTATTTTTATTGGAAACAAAATTTTTAACTTTATTTTGATGGAGGATTCAGGTGAATATATGAATTAAAACATGTAGAAATAATAGAAATGATCGGTTTTTCGAGAAACTTGTGTAGGTTTCTACATGGATCAAGACATATTTTGGGTTTAGTCATTAAATTCTTTGGTATAAAATGAAGACGAGTTGAGAACCATTAGAGATTCCTTTTGCTCCAGTTTGGAATTCTTCAGACAACTGGTCGACTCAGTGCCTCCTCGTGCGTCTTTCTACGCTTCTTTCTAACCATCCTCGTTTCAAATATTAAACTTCCAGAAGAATATCCTTTAATATCATGCTGTTATCTGATAACTTTGACTTGATTTTCTTTTTTACAGTTTGAGAGTTTCCATTATTTATTTTGGTCTCCTTTAGGCTCTTATTAGAATCTAAGATTGTTTTATCTGGAAGATATTTTATAGAAAACTATAGAGTTGGAGGGCACGATGAGAAACTAAATACAGCACTGGTGCTCGAAAAAGCTAAGAATCATCGTTCAACGTAGGATGATTACGTAATCCCGATAACCTTCGTCTAATCATGCCCAGTGGCGTCAAAAATCTTTCAAACTAGTTGAGAATTATACATAAATCTAGCAATTTATAATTTTTTTCCTGCTTTCTATTTTTCTTTTTAAACACTGACCAATAGATTTCGTGGAATCTTTGACTCTTTTAATTATAAATTCCTGTTGATTTACAAACAAAGGATGTCAAATATTTGTTCCAATAAAATAATTTTTTGTATGACGTAAGGTGTGTATAATAAATTCAATTGCATCTCATTTACGTAATTGCCTGCTTGAGTTATCACTCAGCACTTAAAAGATATGTTAATACCGAGTAGCAGTAAAATTAAAAAAAAATTTTTAAATATGGTATAAGTAAATAAAAAACTGAAATAAATTAATAATATAATCAACTGACAAAGTTCAGTCCACGTGCTAATTTTATAATTAAAAATTCTTTAAAAATCCATTTACCAATTTTGATTATTATTAGAACGAAATCTCGCCCCTTTTACTGCAGTAATCTCAATCTAAAAAAAGATTAAAGTCCAGAGAAAGTAAATGAACTTTATCATCCTTGTCATTATCTGAGAAGAGAAAATGGAAGGGATTGATCGTTACATAATAAAACATTTTGCGAAATGTTTATCGCATCGTGAGTTCTCGAAACAAGAACAATAAACTGTGCAAACAGAGAACGATAAAATCGTGGCTATATCGGTTATTTGCCGAAAGCAAGGTACGTTTTGCTGACTAACGAAATGAATGAAAAACAGCTAGAAAAACGAAATGATTAAACATTCAGTTCGACGTTCCAATTTCTCTTTAATGCAGACTAAAATAAAGGAAACTAGAAGTATTTGATTGAGGACAAAACTAGTTTAGAGTGTGTATTGGTAAGGTTAACGAACCTGAAACTGTCGTCTACAATAAAAATACTTTCATTCAAATGCTAAATCCAGATTGGAAATTAACAATTAATTTGTAAATTAACAATTAATTAGAAGATCCACAGATAAAGTGGAATATAATTTAACACGATACAATGAAACTGATCTATTCAATTCCCAGAGATACTTGCTATAAATAATAATCAAGGACTAAACGTGACATGACTGTATACATTTCAAGGATGACTGTTTCTTATATTCGTTGACTATCAAAGGAAATCACACGTTCGTGTCAAGAAATATTCTTATAACATTTCACACAATCTGGCTTTTATATATCGTAAATGTTTACTAGCTATGAATTTTAAAGCTTCAAAAGTTGAATATCTTATGATTAACACGGTAGTAATACCATTGTAATTATGTACTGAATTTAAAAAATATCTTATCCATAGCAAAGCTTTCAAAGAAGAGATAACAGAAAAGTAGATTCAGCAGAATTCAATCACCGATGATTATCTAATTTCACGAATACATTAAGTGTATTCAATGCGTTTCTTTTACAAAACATTTTCCACTTGTATTCTATTTTTTTTCTTTAAGACCAATACATATTTATCGACGAAGGATCAAAAGGTGGTGGTACGCATATCTCATGTTTCTATTGTTAGATACAATTCTTTAACACAATGAAATAGTACGAATCTACTGAAACTGATAACTGACAAATGAAATGCGGCAGTGCATGCAGACATAGATATATTTTGATGAAACATTTATTTTTTCTATTTTTAAATAATTTAAGTATCCAATTTTCTGATAAGACTAAGTTATGAAATTGTGAATAATTATGATTAGATAGTAGAAACTATTTTGCACGAAGTTCTATTTTTAAAAGAGAATTTCTAACAAATCAACAAAATATTCAATCGTCGTTCCAGATAAAAAGCGTACAATATGTCTTGAAACATTGAATTAGTGTCATCTTCGCGACAAGCATTACGCAGCTGTCATCTAGATAACTGCAAACAGTAATTAACTGCAGGAATAAATAACCAGTTGCTCCGGAAAGCCAGACAACCTCGGGAATATTCATTCGCTTTTAATAAAATTCGATCGCTCCTCGTCGAACAAAACTTTTTCAACTACCGATCCGTTTCTTTGATCTAACTTTCGACGCTGCTTATTAAGATCCTCGTGAATATTCAAATTTTCATTTCACCTTGCCTACGAACTACCTGACTTCTCAATTTCGACCAAGAAGACCGTTCGAAAGAGACTCGGAACTATTTCTCGAGAAACGTTGAAGAAATTAGGAAACGTTTATCGAATTAATGACAATTTTTTAATTACTCAAGATCCTTTCGAAACGGTTTAAAAACTGAACGACACTAAAGATTTTCAATTAATATTATAACAAACACCTATTAAATTGATCTACCTTTGCTCACAGGTTTCTCATTGACGTACAAAGTACTCCAGGCGAAAGGATGAGCAAGCAGCACACGAGGAGTGAGGTTGCCAACAGCAACGACAAGGATAAGACTCTGATAATCGTGCACGACAAGGTGTACAACGTAAAGAGCTTCTTGAACGAGCATCCTGGCGGAGAAGAGATCCTGTTGGAACACCAGGGTAAGGATGCTTCCGAGGATTTCGACGACGTGGGCCACTCTAAGGAGGCGTTCGAGTTGATGAAGAAATACCAGGTCGGCGAGTTGATCGAGTCGGAAAGGTCGAATACGACCCCGAAGCAAAATTGGGGAACATCGAACGACTTGAAATCGGACAACCAGGATCAAGGAATGTCTTCGTTGGTGGCGGTAGCCTTTTTCGTCGTCCTCGCTGCTATCGCCTACTACGTTTATTTCTAATTAACCCTTTCGCTGCCATCACGCGCCATTATCAATGCCAAACGTTCGCTGGTGATATCGCGAGCACAGCAGCAGAACTTAGATTATAATTTAAGCGAGAACAGGCAAATGTACGAAGAAACTTACAACTTGTTAGTTGTACGCGATCGATACCTGATTGATTGATTTACTTCTGCCTTTCTGTGGTTCCTTCTAATTTTCCAGGAATATTTTAGGATATTTGTAAAATAGGAGTTGCGTTCTTGCACGTTGATGTGATTGATATTGTATCGAGGAAGAAATATAGCTAGAAATAAGCGATTCTTCTCTATGTAATGACTGCGTCAGAGGTTTTTAAGGTCTGTTATATTAAGTCATATGCGATGTATTAGCGAAATAAATGCACTTTTTACGTTTACGATTGAGAGTTGATGAGATGAAAGCTAAAATTCACGGTACATTAAGATTTTTAAGAAAAAGTCAAAACAGAATTTGCGTAAAAAGAAATAATTTTGCATTTTTTAGTCTGGCTTCAGCCAAGACTGGTAGAAAGGAAAACCACGATTCCATTCATCGTGACTGACCCCGGAGGATAAAACGAAATTCGCGATTGAACCACGGATTCCTCTCGAGCGGTCTTAATCGTTAAATCGGTCGATTCCAAGCAGACTGTCAAGAAGAAACATCCCGACGGGCATTTGCATTCGAATGGCTCCTATTACAAAAGCCTCGTTACAGGTTTTCAATGAGCGGAAGAACCGAGAAAGCGACGAGATACGATCGATAGAATTCTCCTCTGCTTAGAAGTTCTATCAGTGAATACTCAACTTCATATTACTCGTGAAAATTCATGATCCTTAACGCGGCATTCAAGTATTAAAGAAAATTCTCCGGTCATAGCTTTTAATTAAAATTATCATCAATTTCATTCGCAAAAAGTATCAATCATCCGATGAAATCAAGCCATCGTCCTGACCTGTTTGTCTTCGCGAAACCGGAAGAGACTAGTATACATGGCAATAAGTAATTGAATTTCCGGTGGATCGTGAACGTAAACAGGTTCGATCAATTCCCTTTTACTTTATCTGAGAAAAGGCAACGGGGTGAGTCTCGGACAAGAAGTAAGGATAATTGAGAAACGAGAAAAGCGGCTTCATCGTGTCTCGAAAACGTGGCTATAATCGATCGGGGATGTTGTATCGACCCTCTCTCGATTGCAGAATGTTTAATAATGCTTTTTAACCCTTTGTCACGCGAAGAATCCATCGTTCGTCTTGTTAATCGAACGGTTGACATCGATTTCAGGGTAAAATACACGACTCTCGTCCTGTGCAGCTCGTTTGCACATGAAAGAAAAGTATCGAAAAACCTTACTTGGAAATTTGTTGCCTTTCCAGACAGGATTCGTTATTCTATCTCGCGTCGAGAGGATAAGACTTTAACCCTTTGCATTGCGATCTATTCTTGTCGTTAAATAAGAATTTTAACTTTAAAATAGGTGATAGAATTTTTTCATGATTTTTCATAAACAAAATAACACATTCTTCTATGAATCTAATGAAAAATGAGATTGATCAGAATTAAGGATATCGAGAAGATAATATCATAAGTGCGATTTCACGCTACTTTTACGTCATAAAATGTGTAGGTGCGATTAAACAGCTATTAAAGAATAAAATGAAGTTTCGATTCTATTTACCGTCGCACATTCAACGGGCGAATAATTTCAGCCGACTAATTGGTAAAAAATCAAAGGAAACAAACCGAGCGAAGGCATCAACTGAAGCGAGAGAATTTAACAACGCGACGAGTAAGGTCGAAGAGAGGGGTGGAACATCCGAGGGTGGACAGAAATCATCGAAAGAAAAATGATCCTACTACGTGGACGGTAGATTTCTTCTTAACAGTTTGATCCTAAAGGTCAGGGGATCTCCCCTGTTTACTATTACAACTTTATCTTAACGATCTGATGGCCGCATGTTTCCTAGAATCTAATAAAAAGGATTCCGAGAAGGAAACCGTCGAGTGTACGGGGGATTAAGAACCATTGATCGTGGTAAAACGAAATAGGAGGAAGAAGAACGACGATCGGAAGAGTCGATTCGAACATCGGTCGGAAGTGGTCACGGAAGGCAGATGGTGTTCGCCCGACAGGAAGGATGTGTGGTTTTCCACATGTGTCAGCCGTTCGATCGGCATCGGACCATACCCGAGGGTCGAGGTGGCCAGTTCAATGAAACGATCGCTATGACGTGGTTACATTAGCCTTCTATGAGAACGGTACTCATATATAAATTCAATAATTAGCACCGTTCAACGAGATTTCAATTTACCGTTTCGCGATACGTCGACGAAAGGATAATGTACAATCAGATCTGGATAAAATTTCACGGTGTCCTGTTTCCAGAAGGAAACTTCCTCCGTGGACAGTCTAATATCGCTAAAAGCTTTTTAATAAACAGTCTTTGAGCTGGTTACTTGCGTAAGAACACGAGGGGTTGCCTCGCTCGTGAGAATCTCTCTATCGCTCTTCCTCTTACAAAGTGGAACAGGGAGGTGAATTCAATGGGGTAACTCGGAAGAAACCGAGAAGCAAGGGGAAGAATTTGAAGAGGAAAGGGATAAAGGAATCTAGTATGATGGAAATGGAATTAAAATAAGGGATGGAGAATGGAAGAAAAGATGCGCGTTCAGCTACGAAGGGAAGAAACAGAACACGGAAACAAAGGCATATATAAACAGAAAATTTTTGACAGAATATCCGGAAAAGAATTTAAACTAGCTCGTAGAAAAGTAAAAAGGAGCCCAATGTAGGACTAAAAAGATACAATCAAAAGGAAAAAAGGTAAAGATTGGGGGGAAAAAAATAATGAAAAAGAAGATATCAGAATGAAAGCACGTAGCCAGAGTTTACCCTTAGCGAGTAACCGCCGCAAGGGGTTGCAAGGGGTTCAAGCAAGAAACGTATGAAAATGTGTAGCCCCGGAAAAGCGAAGGAAGAAGAAGGAAGAGGAGTGAGAGGAGGGTTGCTGTTTATTTTACGAAGTAGCTAAGACATACGATATTGTCCTGGCAAAGTGGTTCCCGTTTCGTCTCTCACCCCCTTCCACCCCATGTCTGTCTGTCTTTAGTTTCCCACACCCTTACAGTAGCTTTTCTGCGAAAAGCATAAATTACCGTCGAGAATTATGGTGAAATGACACGCGAGATCTCGTTCGCTTATCTCTTTCCTCGCGAACCCACCCTCTCTTGGGGAGTTGGTCACCAACAGGGTGCCAAGCACACTTTTTTTTCACCTTCGCGACTTTACGTTTCGCCGTTAAAGGGTGTACACCGCGTATTATGTAATTATCAGAGGGAAAACGCGTCGAACGAGATCTCGAGATTACAACAGCGTGTTATTTCGCGAGAAACTTTGAAGAAAAAACACTTTGCTACCTGTGAAACAATTGACATGTTCTTCCACGAATCGAATACAGGGTTTTAGGGTAATCTCAGGGTAACTTTTGAAAATCGTCCAAGGTAAGAACGTGCGCGCTCGCAGGGATGCTTTCTTGAAGAGAATTTCTGCTATTGCAATTTCAATTACCTCTGAATAACATACCTTGTGATTGTAAGTGAATTACCGAGCTGTTTTTAGGGTGTGTAGTTACGGGTGAATTTCCGTCAGTTGATTTAATAACAAAGTACGTTCGCCTTTTGAAAATAAATAGCATGTTAAACGAAGCGACTAAGCACGGGGTTACACGGGTGCATAGGTAATCCAGGTCCAAGTAATTTTCGAACAGACATTTCATCTCTGAAGTGGCGTGCTTTACGATTCCACGAAGCTGCACGAACGACCACGTGGAATATTAGAAATTTAGCCGAGCTCGTTACGAGATGTTCATCCTCCAGAGGAAGCCAAGAAACTCGATTCGAGAGTTTCATCTAGATGGAATTCATAAGAATAAAAATACTACCAGACATTTCCCAACTAAATTTCTCTCCAGGCACAGCAAATTCCAACGTCAACTCGGTGACGTTTAGTTTGAAAAAAAAATTCAATCCTGAATTTCAATTTCAACGGATTAAACGAGATCTGTGACAATTTTTAAAAAGAATTTAGGAAATCCAAATGTGCGAACGAGAATGGAGGAGAATTGGTAGGAAAACGTGGCAAATAGAAAGTGGGAAGTTTCAGTGGAACAGAGGAAAGCGATAAGATCGAAAAACCTCCCCTGCAAAGGCCGTTTCTTCGAGGAAGGTTTCTCCTTCGTTTTACTCCTACGTGCTTCTGATTCGCCTACTTTGACACGATTAAATGAATTACATCAGGAATTACGCCATCGTCTCGCTAATTTGTGGAGGATGAATTTAATTGTGTCGGTGATTATGAAAATTGTGCCAGCCGCGTACTTCACAAAATTGTACACTACATTTTTAGGCCAATTTATTCACACGTTCGATTTAGTAATTTCCCAGCTGTCGGGAAATAATAAATATTCAACTTGAAATGAATAATATATCTCGAAGGGGCTTTATTCCGAAGAATCCACGTGGACGAGTTAAAGCAAGAAACAGTTAAAAGAAGCATTCAACTGAAAGCCTTCACTGCACAGAAGAAAGAATGGTTGGAGCAATTACAACGTGTTTGTTTCGAGAAACTTTCCCAGTTTCAGCCAATCCCGCCAACAGCAAGAGAAACCCAGAAAGAAATCTCTTAAAGACTTCTCCTTTTTCCCTCCCAGGCAAACTTCCAACCGCCTACCTCGAGTTAAAAGAAAAATCCGATCAAAATCAAATCAACGTGCGAGCACTACCGGAATGTAACACGTGTTTCTGTAGTACCTTTGATAAAACAGTCTCTTTTCCCAATGGATTCAAAAAGGGATTGAAAAATTATTGCAAATCAACAAACTCAAAAAATGAAATATAAAATCTTTTTCGAGAAATTGTGTGATAAATAAGAAAAAAAAGAATTAAATTGAAAGACACGTACCCATTTTCGTGGAAAATCCCATGAAAAACGAAAATTCCAATCGCATGACGACGATCATACAACGTTGATAAGGCACCAAAAGAAACGAATCGTGATAATTGAAAGAAAAGCTGGAATAGTAAAATGGAACACGAAGAGGTCAGCTGGTGGATCCTCTCGCGTGCACGACCGACCGGCGACTGAAAAGGCAGAGGGTTCGAAGGACTGTCATGCGCCCCTGATTCCGCTTCGTTCGCTGTTCAGACTCCACCCACCTTCATTCATCCAGGAAGGGAATTACCAGCGGTTGCTTTTCATTATTCCAGTCTTAACGTGCAGCTTTGCAGCCTGCCCTGAACACCATAACCCCCGGGAAAAGGGAAAGTTTTACCCTGACGGTTATTGGGGGGTGTAGAGACGGGTGGTACTTCCTGCTTCTTCAAAGTACTAAACATAACATCCTTAGGGTGATGTTTGAAATTTCCAACTAATTTTGGTACTTGAATTCACAAAACAAACCCGGTAATTTTGGCGCGTACTCTGTTATATAACAAGAACCATGAACCCCATAAAATACGAACGAATTCCAAAATGAATTCAACTGGCAAACGTGTTAATCTTATCCTACGACATTTTTATTACAACTTGCCCCAGCTGTATGGGACCAGCGTGTAAAATGAAAATTAGTAAAGACCACCAGGTTTCTCGGAACGAAAAGGCAAGCAGGGAAAGTCGAAGGAAGGTGGTCGCACGTGAAAAGCTCCTGTCGCCGCGTGTCACAAGGTCCGAGAGGAGGCAGTTGCACCTGGCGATAGCAGCTGTTGGAAACCGTCCGTTACCTGGTTCGCCAGCAGCAGCACCTGTTCGGATTGCGTGCCGCGTGGACCTTTGAGAACTGGCCCATAGCAACACATGTTGCTGAGGAAAAGCTGAAGCCTGTCCTATTAGGGAAGCCACGATAAATATCCTCGACCATCGAAACCTGATACTTCTGCCTCTTTTTTTCGACAAACGAAAAAAATACAAAATGACTTTCCCGGAAAATTTTCCACCCTACGTGTATTTTGTTTCTCGATAAATTTGAGAACGGCCCTCGAGTTCGACTCGCAGACAATACGTCGCCGCCAGATAATAAATGTATCGCGTGTGTATAATTATGCGGCTGGTATTTTCCTGGAATTAATTTCGAGCTTCCCTGGGAAGAGGCTTTTTTCACCAGCTGCTTCGCGAACCACGCGGCCAACCCCTGCCGTGTCGCGTGGTTATTTAGGAAGCACGAGAGAAAAGCCACTCCGAAGGGGGTTGAAGAAGAAACGCATCGCGACCAGCAATTCCGTGCTTTTTACGCTCGTTTCGCGGTTCCCATGGAATATTTCCAGCTGGAACTTCGACCAGACGTTCGAATCGTCCTTTTTCTTTTTTCATTTACGTTACTCGAAGAGCGTGTTCGTCTTGTTAAATAAATAAGGTGATACGAGATCGAACAGTTTGAGACGCTTCAGAAACGCAAAATAGAAAAGCAATTCGTATTCACCTGTGACTCGATGTCGCTCGAAACAACCAATTTCGTATCAAGAAATCGAGAAGAGAGTCTCGTCTCGCAAACGGCAAGTTTTATTGCTAGCAACGGCAAAGATATCCGGAATCGGTATCACAATAGACGTCTCTATCGATGCAGAACTACTCGAAAGATTGCATGCGTGTTAAGGGTGCGTCGGTTATTGTTGATAGACGCTTTGGCGAAATTGAAAGAAGAGAGTGTTGCAACCGATCGACGTAACTAGCGTCGAGTACAAAAGGGAAATGTACAGACAACGGTATGAAAACGGATCCCAGAGAACCGCGAGGCCATTAAAGTTGAGATTAAGTTCATAGCTGGCTTGACACGGATCACCCACACCCCTTCTTCCTCTGACGACACTCTTCGAGTTTCCTTTGTTTGCCTGGAAATTCCTTCGAATTTACCGAAACTAACAACCCCCTTGATTGTTTCCAAGCACGAGTACCCTGATCTTTACATTACGCGTATTACAATCAGAGTATCAATATCAATTTAACGCTTTTCGATAAAAGATTTTTCAGTCCATATTTCGCTAGTTTAGGGAAGAATAGGGAATGAAATCTTGGAAGGAAATAAAAAACAAAGAATCATTCAGAGTCGATAAAGTTACCCCTTCCAAGTAGCGATCGAAATAAAACGATTCGGCGACGTCGCCGAGTGGCGGTGCCGCTTCTTCATCCCCTTACCCTTAGAATAGCAGAACAGGGGGTGGTTATCATTTGCAACCGCTGCTTTCATTATCTTCGACACACGGTTTTCGAGACACGTGTAGCCGCTAGTCTTGAGAATAATTAATTCAGGTCGCGTGAATCGATTTTACGTCGTTCTAAAGGAATCTCGAGGGTGTGAAATCTAATGGCACAAGAGGGATATCGAAATCTTTTTCAAATATAGTTCAATGTAAAGAGAAAAGGGATTAAGAGAAATCGTGGAAACACTTTGGGTGCTCGAAAAAATCGCGGCGAGTGTGTCAAGAATCGAGGAAAGAAACGAGAGAAAAGGGAGATGGCGGACGTAGTTTAGAAGAAAAGTCGTGGCACTCGAGAATGGCCAGGACAAAAGGTCTGCATCGTTCGGTTTTACCTCTTCTCTGTGAAACGCGAAAAAACGTAACGAGCCACTTGGCCACGTTGCATATTCCACAGGCCGGATATTCCAGCCTCGTTGTTACGTAAAATCTGGCCACCATTCCTACCTGAGGACTCGCTAATTGAAAGGGGCTTAATTGTCATTTTCGACTGCTTTGTTTGTCAACCTCAGACTTTCTCTGTTTGTTTAAAAAGCTTCGACTCGGTCTTGGAATTCTTTCAAAGATAGTTAAGACGCGTACACACGCGCACACTCTGATAAACTTTCATTTTAATTCATCCACTCATCAGTTTTTATACCATGAACATCTTCAATTTACTTACTTACGAATGGAAAAACATCCAACGCCGGGAAGACTTATTTTATTTTATTTCTTCCTTCGAGTTTTATTACTATGATTGGACATACCTACGTCCATTAAGGTTCCGCCAAATTTTACATGCAATGGTAATTGAACGCAAATCGAATGAAAGAAACGGTTATATTAAGACGTAAAAATGAGGAAAACGACAGGAAATGTTGAACGATTTCCTCATTATCCTCGTACTCGGTGAATACTTAGATTTATTAGCGAGTCTTGTGCAACTGACTGTTGAAGTTGAGGCAGAAACAGCGAGGAATCTGATTCCTTAAGCAGGAAATACCGATCATTCTGAACATTTACTCGTGTCAAAATCTTGAAAAACGTTCTTCAGTTTTACGAGGTAATATTTCGTACTAATATCAAGTAAACTCTACTCTTTTCTGTATTTAAGATAAAATATCTATGGCCTTAATTGTGTATACGTCGAAGGCCTTGGCACAAGTCGAACATAACAATCGCAAAAGCTACGTTAAATGGAAAATGACTCACCTCGCGAAGCTCCTTGATCTTTAGCCCTCCTTTGCCAATGATGCATCCAGCTTGGCTCTGATGCACCAGCATACGTACGTCGATTTCATCGCTGCCATGGCGCGATCCATTCTGAAAATTAATTAATCAAATACTATATTAAGCTGAAGAGAAATTAAGATTGCAGCTTTGTCTCGAAATGCTCGTTAATTCACATAACGCAAGAACAATGCATCAACCTTTTATTAAAATGCTTCAAAGGAGCACACGCATTCACATTCTCTTATCAAAATTTCATTAACGATCGAATGGAAATTCTAAAATTGCTACCATTGTTCTAATTGATTCTATTATTCCTACACGGGCATAGACTAAGGACATCGTTTGTGTTTCAATGGTCTGTAGTATAGAAATGTTCTATTTTTCTTTTCTTGACAATCTACGTCTATCTACAGATCAAATACAATCATTCAATTATCGAACATGTACAGGATGGATCAGTATTTTGACAGAAAGGAAATTAATTAAAACATATTTAAAATGAAAATTGAACTTTCATCCTACATGTTATCCTTTGATCACGACGCTTTAAAAATTAATTAACATGTTAATTAATTACTGAACCAGCCTGTATGCAATTTGTCCCATGCAGTTGAACCAAGCTTCAAACAAAAACACAAAGTAAAATTACCTATTTTCTTCCATAATTAAAATTTCATACTCAAAGTTCAAGCATCGTCTAAAATAATAAACATGAGAAATTATAAAATGAAATTTCAATGCTGTATGATCAGTTCAAACCGCACAGGACAATTCTCTAGATTGTGAACGACCGTTTGAACGAGAACTCTACTAAGATAAGAAGAAAACAATGTGAAAAGTCTCACGATTGAGTCATTTCTTTTCCCGTGTGATCCTCTTCTGGTAGCAACACTCACCTCCTCGAGATTAGGTACGACCTCGTTCAACACCTGAAGAACAGTGGGCAGATCCGAGCTGATTGTAAGCACCCTAGAATCAAAAGAACTCCGACAATCATTCCGGTTCTCGATCAATTAACACGCTTATCATATAATTGTTCCTTTCAATTTCATTTTATTTTAAGCCAGCTTTATCGAATCGCGCCAATGAAATTTCACGGAACCCTCTTCTCCCATTTCGTGGAAAATCAATCGAGGATTCAGTATCCCTTGAAGAGGTTCGTAAAATGATTAAAATTTAGAAAAATTTTTTAATTTTGACTGATACGATTATCGAATGGTATTGAGAAGTTTTTCAAACCTGAATTTGGAAGGAGAAACAATCTTCTCACTGGAATGTTTTTCAGACAATATCGAATAACAAAAGTTGTATTTTTGAGAAAAGATTTTTCAAAATTGAATTTTGAACAAGAGACAACATTTCATATGAATGTTTTGAGTATCGAGAAAAGAAGATCGATCAGTATTTTCCATGCACCCTTTCGAAATTGAACAGAACAGCGAGTTTTATCAGAAAGAAATTCGAAGAATTTTTCACTGAAGGGAGAGAATCGTGGTGATTTTATTATTCGCGATTCGATAAATCGCGAAATGATTTTATTTGTTGCTCTGAATTTCAAGATGCACTCGAAGGAATACAAAAATTTGATTTTTCTATTTAGAAAGATCTGTAATGATCTGACAATTTTGAAGTAAATTAGTTTTCAATTGTTATTTCTAATAATTACTATAATTAGAAATAGCTATTAACAAAGTTATCAAGACTGATAAGGTTTCTTAAAAATGCAAAATATATTAAATTTGTAAAGCTAAACACTTTCAATGAATTCCTTCAAACGCATTGTTCATTTTCGCAATCTTCTTTAACACCCTTTCCTCGATCCCTTTTCAGCAAAACCGATCGAGAATCGCTTCGAGATCGTTTCTCGTATCAAACGAGTAAAAAAAACGTGAAAATCGTTTCTAAATCTCAAGCTTCGAGCACTCACGAATGGTGTACAATTTCTCGCGTGGTTACTTGTTAATGTTAACCATCGTCTGGACAAAGACTAGCGTTAGAACCAGCAACCATGTACCTCCAAAATTTCTATGCTTTACCTTCTATTCATATTCTATATGAAATCGATTCTGTTTCAACAATGTCTCGTTAATTCAGTGTTAATTCGAGTAGTCACGTATTCGATGAAAACAGAGGAAAAATATGGAATAGTATCGAAGAAAATTCGTTTTAAATCGAAACAGTTACTTTAGACAGGAAGATTTTTGGCGAAATTAAGAAACATTCGAGCATCGAAATTAAATTACAATTTATTGCGAAACCTTTTGGGACGCATCGAGATGAAAAACTGAACTGTCCCTTTCTTTTTTTGGATCTGTTCAAAGATTCTTGCTGATTAATCTGTAATGAACGTGCTCGGCTATAGACAGCCGCTAATTGGGTCTGATTGGATCTTGAAAAGACTTCTTTCGGATCGTTTATCCGGAGAAGAAATCCTTGAGACTGGTAGAAACGATTGAATACTGGGTCGATGGATCAATGGCAAAGAGTTTGCAAATCGTTTTAAAATCATATCTGATATATTCTGAATAAAATTGTCCAAGTTTTTAAGAAGTAGTATTAATTTTACAGACTTGTTGCTCTCCTTTTAATATGGAACAAGTGAATAGAACGAGTCATTACATCGAGGATTTCATCAGTAATTGCTCTCATCGACCAATTTAATTAAGTAGGGCATTTGTAAATTGATGGCTTATTTTATTGACTGGACAGTATTAAGATATTTATCGAAGAATTTACAGATAATTTAATTCGCTTATTACTGTAATTCCACGTGTTTATAAAATAATTAATATAATTATTGTGATTACTGCTGCTGGCCTGCTGTTTATCGACGGAAAAAAACGTATAATTTCCAGGCAAATTCAATCGTGTCTACCATTCTCGTAAATCCCAAATTTCCCCACAGCGATGCGGAAATCCTCTCAAGAAGGATTAAAACTCGATTGAGTATTCGCCACGTTTATGGTCCCCCCAAAAAAGAACACGAAAACAAGCGTGCATTATTTTCAACCCTCTCGTTGCTGCTCGACTAACCCTTCTAATTGCTGCTCAATGAATCGTAAGATGTGCAGAAGAAAAAAAAAAGATGCCTAACACTTAATCTACCGGAAGCTTATTAATAAACTTTTCGATACCAGCAGTTATTGATTGAAAAGGCAATTAACAGATGCTTTGGTTATTAACCTTTTAAGCGATGTGGATGTATACAGGGTGCTCGATTGCGAATGGAAATCCCTTGAGGGGTTGGTAGCTGGGATGATGTTGAATAATTTCTTCCTTTACCGAAATGCTTGTTCAATATTAATATTTAAATGATTAATTGAAAACACTGAATAATCAAAGCACGCATAGAGCATAGGCTCAACTGCGCGAGTATCAGCTACGAGAACCTGCCTCGGCCGTAGTTGTTTACAAACTAATCGGCGATGCGTCGCGCTCGGTTCGCAGCCAACACTCCCGTGGCTGAGCATGCGCGCTATGCTATACTCGGTGTGTTTCATTAATAATTCGAAAACTAAGCTCTAATGAGAATTTTGGTAAAAGAAAAAACTGTTCAGAATCACCCCAACTACCATCCGTAATCGAACATCGTGTATACAGTTATCAAAAAATAACTATTTGGCAACGAAAGGATGAAACACTATCTTTCAGAATAAATATTATTAAAAATATGAAATATTTATCCTGCATACTATTTCATTTCACAAACCGTGAATCGTTTGTGGCACCCACATGGCACCCTTTAAGTAAAGGGTTCGAATGCTGTGAAAGCACGCACAGACATAACATGTCGTTAATGACTTTTAACTGTAGGATGTTCGTCAACCCTTTCATCGCAAACCGCGTATATATGCGTCTTAAAAAATTTGACTAACAGCATTGCAATCGAAACGAAAGTAACGAATGATGTTTGGCCGATCGATTTGCGATTGAAAGGGTTAATCGGCAAAGCGTATCGCTGGCAGGACGACGATGACGATCAGCGAATTGGCCGCTGATCGTGGGCGTACCTAAAAAAAGTAAGCGTGTCAAGTCGACAATTAAGCGTGGAATATCGGCAACAGTTTGCCTTGTTCCACGGATTAGCAGCATCCGTGTTAGCCACAATATATTAGAGAGAGACACAACGGTGATAACGTATCCCCGACAATAAATATATCGTGAGTGTGGTTTTCTGCGTGTGTGGTGTCGGGCGTGTCGTTCGCGGCGCGAGACGATCCGTACAGAGAAACGGATAAAACAAAGAGAGAAAGACCGTGAAGAGATACACAAACAGAAACAGACATAGAAACAGAGAGAGAGAGAGAGAGAGAGAGAGGAAGGAGAGAAATTTTACAAAAGAACGGAACGATCGAGGAATAATGGAGAAGAAAGGTGTAACTCGCGTGTCTTTGTATCATTTTCTCATTTTTAAAATTCCTCCTAAAATTTGGTCGAGTCGTCCAGGAAGTAGAATTTCTTCTGGACGATATCCTGGTGGGAACGAAGGACAACCAAGAAGAAAAGGAGAAAGTCGCTCGGCGAACAAAGACGAGGCAACAGACATTATCCGACCCCTCCTTTTGATGGACCTTCGATCCTTGCCAGGTTTGTTCGCAACAAAAGCTACAGGACAGATCGCGGATGCAGAGACACGGCGAGCAACAGAGAACAAGATGAAGAAGAATCCGAGAAGACGAGGAGAAAGGAGAGAGTGGATTCAAGTGGTGGAGGACATGCAACCGCAGGTGGTGTGGCAGGTGCGGTCACGAAAAACACATCGTCCAGGATATACGCGTCTCGTGTGCTGCTACTCGTTGAAAAGCATCGCTTATAAAGGTCAATCAACTAATCGCTCGCAATGAATCATCGTGAAGAGGATAATAATCGAGGACGCGTAAAACGAGGTTCAGAGAGGCTCAAGCGGAAGACGAACACAATACATTCAGCATTATGAAAAAAAATCGTTTGACACCTTATTAATTTCTCAAAAAATATATCTTCTTTTTTATATCGAACAAGAAAAGGTTAACAGGTTTCGTACCATGTGGTCCACAGATGGTTAACCTATTCACTGTGGTATTTCCTGTACCATAAATATTTCACTTCAAATTTGATAGATCATTTATTTATTAATACGTTTCGATCTTTCGCCATGAGCCGCGAATGGTTCGCCGCATGGAACGTGTTAAAACGAGGCAAAGGCAGACAGGTACAAGAAAAGAAAACTAAGGAAGACAGTGAAGGTAGGACAATACACAAAAAGAGAATCACAGAAAAAAGAAAATAGAGAAACAAAAAGAAACAGACAGAGAGAAAAATAGAGAATAATAAACGTGGATACCGTTCGATTGATACAACACAGCGATCCACGTATCGCTGCTAATTAAGATATTCTTTTTTTTTTTTAATTAGAGACAAAGAAAAATAAGACATTAAGTAGTGGTGTTGGTCATTACCGTTCGGGTCCGGGGCAATCGGGTACAATGATTGAGGCTTTGTACTGTCGGGCCGTGGTGGTTGGTGGTTGGTTCATTGGTGGTTGGTTGGTGGTTGTTGTCGATTGTTGGTAGGGTGGTCCATTTGCCGATCGAGTCAGGGTCCGTCGTTCCGGGCAGGGCAACGGCAGGGCAACGGCAGGGCAACACCAGGGGGGCAACGCCGGGGTTGGGGCGGGGCCAGGGCACAAATCATCAACCAAGTTAGACATCACGTCTCTCACGGATGGATTATAATCGCGGCTTAATTTTCTAAACCCCTCCTCTCCTTTCCGCGGATTTCTTACGCGATATCCCACCCATTCCTACCTACGTTTATTTCTATTTTACTTTTTAAATGATCGGAGAAACATTTGCAAATTCGATCATACGGTTAGACAACAATGGTCTGCGAGGGTACTTGTAAATATTCTGTAAACGCTTTTAAAGTCCATCCCACCTTTCCTTTCCGAAGTTAATTGACGCTGGCTGAACCTCGACGTCGATGCTCGCAACGGCATTTCAATTGCTAACGAAGCCGCTTAAGCGTGGCTAATTAAAGGAAGTTTTAATAATTAACTTGCAATTTCGCGGAGCGCTCGGACCCTTCCTACTCCGAGGCTCGTCGACTACGTGGCTCGAATTATGAATCTATCTGCTAATCGTTTACCGCAAAGTGTCAACCCTTTCGCAGATAATCAAATTATTTCTATGCGCTCTGTAATCCTAATAAATCCACTTAAATTTACAGCACCGTTCGTTTGCAAATATTTCTCCATGTTAATGTATGCACGCGGCGAGTATCGCGAATGTTTCCGAATCCTAATCGTCCAACGCTGTCTAACAACACAAGCAAAACCATCAAATTCTCCCACAGCGACGCACACGATTTCCCCATACACATTTAACGCGACAATCGCTACGGGGGAGCTCGCTGCAAAGGGAACCACCTCTATATATGTACACTTAAAAAAAAAGAAAAAAAAGAAAATTGTTTCCCCGGTGAGACTCCATTTTCCCAGAGATTTTCTTCTCTCTCTCTTTCGCTCTTGAAGGATACCTGGCCTTCCACCTTTGGGTCACGCAGGTGCGTTTACCTACGAATCTCAAAATTGACACGCGAAACGTCGCCTCTCGGCCGTATTATTTTTTACGACCAGGGACAAAATTAAGCGGAGATGAGTGGTTTGTATTTGCTTAAATTTCCTTTTTTTTATTCTGAATACAAAGCGACCCGCGTATCAAAGATACATTAATTATCATTAAGCAATCTCGTTGCTCAACAATTATGTGCCAAGGTGTACAACTTAGTTTCCTCACAGAAATATTTATTCAAAGCTTTTCAATTCTCAAATTAAACAAACACATTTCCCAAGTCGAGTCCAGTCTCCGATTTGTCCCTGATCTTATTTCTTATCGCTGTCTATCGTGTATAATTAAAAAAAAAAGGAAAAAAAAATAAAAAGAAATAATCGTGTGTATGGTGTTCGCGATCGAATGTGATCTGCATATGGGTGGTTTTCGTGTGTTCCTCCTCGAAATCGAAACACGAGTTTAAGGACCGTCTAAGAGAGCTTAAGCTCGCGTTTGAAACCGCTTCGGTTAATTGTCGAAAGCGTTTTCGAAGCATGGCCCTCGCAAGCGAGATTTGCCCGCGGGACGCGAGAAGCTCGCGATTCGGGGCTGATTACCTCGCGTGCCCTACTTTTACGCTCTGTTCCTCTTGATCATTTGGTTCGTGTGTAGGGTGAGTCTCTTTGGTGTCTCAAGGCCGGCGAGAAAGATAAATAAAAAATTGCAATGAAAAACAATCGACGTTACGCAAGGAAACCGATCGACAGGCTAGCGAGCGTAAAAACCTGTTGCAGGATTCAATCGAATCGAACATACGTGGAAATAAATGTTTAATACATAGTATGTTAATAACCTGACGCGAGTGGCCTTGAAAATGTCGTTCAAACTGAAAGTTAACGAATGCCAAGCGGTGAAATTTTGATTTTAAACGAAAAATTTGCGATTTTTTTCGAATTTCAATTCGTGTTTTCGATTCGCGCGATAGTGCAACAGGCCTTACTCGGACGCTCGAGCCTTTTTAATCAAGCGTTCAGGGACGAATGCAGTATAACACGTCCACCGTGTTTTCTTGGATCACGATCGTCTCGATTGCACCGTAAAGGCCTCTGTAACACGATCGAGAATCAAGGAAGTAATCAAGCGAACGCAACGTGTCGAGCACGGATTATTAGACGCGCAGGAAACTGCCTACTTCAAGAACCAAATGCTCGATGAAGATATTTCATACACGTACGATGCATTTATTGAATTACATTGACAACGCATCGTACGTAGACGCATACGTTCATACATGTACACACGATATCCGAAATTTCCCTAAGATTCCAGCTAACTAAATCGACCGAGAATCGACGAGAAATACGGTTCGCCTGATCGAACATACCGCGAGAAGCTCGTGAAAATAAATATTCTCATCGATGCGGAGAGGATGAAAAATCAATCGAACGCTGAATCAAGGAATCGATCGTGTCTACTTTAACATTCTATTCTCACGATCTTCTTCTTTCGTCTATAATATATCTTCCCCTCTTTCGTCCTTCGAGAATCTGATCCCGAGGGAAGAAGAAGGGATAGGAATAAATCGATGAAGGTACAAAAAGGCTTACCTGACTTCTCAGTTTGGTGATGTTTTGGCCACCCTTGCCGATTATCGAACCGGCTACCTGTAACAAAAGATTGTCGCATATTTTGCTTAAAATTAGAGAAAATCAGGTTGCGATTTGAAAGGTTGGATCGTTTAAAAATTCCTTAGAACTTGAGAAACTTATTTTAATTTCCTCTTTTCGAATTTCGTGGGAATGAGGAACGTAGCAGAAGGTCGGATCGGTGGGATAAGTTGAAGGTGCGCAGGTTCCAGTGATTAGAGGCGATAAGTTGATCGGGCTATTGCAAAAGAGCATGCAACGGAGGCGCACAATCCACGATAATTGCCTTCTCCGCCACCGTGAATGAGTTCACTCTGGAAAGGAACGATCCCAACTTCCATACACTCGATTGACCCTGACACCGACACGGGGATCCGAAGATTGCGTGGTCAACGACGATCAACCGCGATCGATATTGTGTTCGATCATTGGTGCGTAACCACCTGTGCCTCGGCATCGAGATATCGATGAGAAAGCAAACGAACGGAACGAAAGAATCGATGAAAAATCCTATCCTCATCGCGATGACTGCGCGTTTCGTTATCGAACGATGAGATTTTCATTTTATTTTCCTTTCATTAAAAAAGAAAGCGGAAACACGGTTAGAACGAAAGGAAAATTATGAACGTGTCACCGCGAGTTGGCACACGCGTCAGCGAACTTTTACTTTAACAATAACCTGTACGAGCTATCGGAAAATCAAATGGAAAACGGTGAGAAAAATGGTAGAGTTACACGTAGATATATCAGGAAGCCTTGTACGGCGAGGTGAAACGGCTGGAAAACTTCTCCTTTGGAGATTCAACGGGGAAAACATTTCCCATTGCTCCGGACATCGTGAACATCGGTCAAAGCGAAACGTGAAAGTAAAAGTTTGCTTTCTTCTGTACAACAGCTATTCGATACATCATTCAGCAGAAATACGAATCATAAGAAGAGTTCTTTTCGATTCGATCACCAGCGGAAAGAGCTACGTTTATTTCAATTTGAAAAGCTTCCAGGAAAATGCTATTTTCCTATTCTAAATTGACCGGAATGCTTACCTTGCTGGGAATAAGAAGACGGAGTTCATCGTCACCCTGTCTGTAACGCTTGTGAGGACTTGTTGGCCCTCCAGAACCTGTCATGGCGCCTGCATCAGCTTCTCTCTTCATTATACCTGTAACAAAAATATTTAATCACCGTTCAATCCATCTAACAACGATCAAGGACCGACATCGAAGATAATAAATTAATGTTCACAGAGGCGATTGAAATCGTTCATGCTGTCCAATTAAATACCGTGACCCAGAAATTGAAATTTAATCCAGATAACTCCGGCAAAGGAGTTCAATTAAAAGTTTACGCCGCGTCTAATTTTTAATCGCATCGGTAGCGGAAAGTATAACGAATGGACGATGTAATTGGACAATAAATACACGCGACACGATCGAAATTTGTCCCCGGTCAAGAGGAAACAGAGCTTCCCCTCGATTTCCAGCTACGCACGATGGCTCGACCCGGTCCGGAAACAGCGACGTGCACCGCGATTCGTAATAAACCAATAAACACGTTTCGTATTCGCGTAACCCCTCCGTTTGCGGAGAACACTGCATAATTTATTGTCCGTTAAATCGGCTCGGTTGGTTTAATGACGTGGAGAGCATGGAAAACCGATGGAACGCTTCGACCTATTCACGCAGAAACACGATTGTTCGATAGACTCTCTGGAATCTAACTTCTAATGAAATAAATTACAGAATTTTTAAACGGAGAATCTGCAACCAGAAATTATGAAGAATTTCACCATTGGACCCAGGCTTTTAGCCGATGATTTAAGAAACCTCGTTTAACCGCTAGAAAGTGTTTCGCGGACGGAGATGTTTCTCTTAAAACACACAGAAAGTGTGGAAACGTTTCGTTCGGTCGATGGATCGATGGAAAAGTTTCGAGGCGCCTAAAAATCACGTCACCGGCGAGCTCTGTTTCACCAACGAGGAAAGTTCATTAAGCTTTCCAGGTATTTGGGAAGCGAGAAGGTTCGTTAAGAAGATAAGAGCGTAAGAGTGTAATTCTTCGTTAGAAGCTGAGAGCTCTTCACCGTTCGGTCCGTAAAGGTTTCAAAATCCCTTCACCATTAATTTCGTACCCGGAAATCCTTGACCATCGATCCCGGCCGTTAGAAATTATTCATTGGTCGCGCAGGCCTAACGATCCCCGGTTCAAAATTCGACGATCGATGATGAAACGATCGCGAAGAATTCCTGTACGTTGATATCGTCTCGAAAACGAAGCGGAACGTGACGGGTTAACGATGATACGCGTTTCGCATGGAAATGAAACCGTGACACGATTACAAACTCGTGAATCAGCACCGACTGATGATTTCGTAGTGTATAAATCTAATTATCATTCAATTATTAGAGAAAATTTTTAATTTTTTTCGTGATTCGTGCAAAGAGCGTCGGCTAAAAATTGGAGAGACGAGCAGGCATCTCCGAAAAGGAAAAAAAGGAAAACGAGTGCTGCCGGACGCGAATCGATACTCGAGCAGTCGACACGCGACGTTAATAATTTACCGGAGCGATTCGAAGGGTGACCACCCCCCAGCCAGTGCGATTCGTCGTTTCGATTTCATTGCGGTCGCGACTCAAGTAAGCGACGGAAAAACCGAGTTCATTTTCTAACCCTTTGCTGAAACTAGCTTGAAAGGGTTGCAGACGACGAAACGAACCTTGTTTCTTTTTCATTATTGTCCGAGGAAACGATGAATATTAATATCTCCGAGGATATTTCGTGGGAAATTCGATTCGGTAACGTTGTTTACCAATTTCGAACCACGCCTTTTTCGTGAAAAATACGCGCAAGCAATTTCCTGCGGCGTCGAAGCGGCGAAAGGAATTTTCGTTCGTTCGAGATCAATTCCGAACGTCTCGAACGCGATCGATCAGCAAATTTCAACCCCCTCGTTGAAACGAGCTTCAAAGGAACACGGATACGAAATACGATTGATGAAGTAGGAGGAATGATTGAGTAGAGTCGAATTTTTTTCGCCTACCTACGGAGAATAATTAATATCACCGTTTGGTAATTAATTCACGGTGGAATCGGGTTGCGTTCGAATAAAGTTATATAATACAATTCATACGGAGAGATTGAAATTGTGAAAATACCGAGTGAAACTCGAGGCATCACACATGGATAACTTTTACTGGGCGTTGCACACAGGCTCGCCTAAACGTGATGCAGTAGAACGCAATTAAATTGAGCGGACAATGACAGCGAACCGGGCTGAAATTTCCCTAAACTAATTTGATACCATTGTTTTAACAGTGAAATTTTCGAGCTCTAATAGAATTGGAAAATTCAATAAAATTCGACGATGTATCTTACAGATACAGAAGCTGAAAAACGATACGAAATCTTTCTCGAACTACCACTCTGTTATATTTAAAAAGCGATAAATAATCTTCGCGAATCGACAAGTTTGATCGGAAGCGACGGAAGTTACAGGACATTTCTTGGAACATAATTGATTCGCAAACTTGTTCGCGAACAACTAGCCGACTTTCATCGTTATCATACAGAGGAGCAATTTATTTCTGCAAGCACCGTCATGTTTTCAACAAATAAGCAGCGTGCGTGACCGGCTCGTGTCGTGACACGAACTCGAAAAGACCTGCTACGTTTCTGCTCGTCCAGCCATCGCCAAGGGGGGTGAAACCAGTCGATCCGCCGTTACTCGTGGGGGAAAAAACGAATGATAAAATAATAGGGCGATGGGGAGGGTAGTTTTCCGCTTGGTACATCGATATTTAGTGGCGCTGTTGAATTTATGAGCTTCCATACTTTTTCGCGTAAAAACATGCAAGAAACATTCCACAAAACGTGGCAGAGATTTATCACGAGTCTGGGCGATATTTTTCGATGACCCAATTTCAATAGTCAATTTAGATTATAAAACTATATTCAATCACGGGGCGGAAGTTTATCGAGGTTCAGATTCCCGGTTCAAGTTCAGTGAGTTCAAGCTGGTCGTTGCTCGTAATTGCGGTCTCCCTTCGATGCCCTCTATTCGTCGTGTCCCTGTTATCAGCCCTGCGACCCTTGGCGAGTGGCGTGCGTACCGGTTATGGACTGGTTAGTCGATGCACTGCCGTCGCCGTTGGACTCTTCGGCGCCTCACGCTACCCTCGTTGCAGACTCAACGGCGCCCCTTTTCATCCCTTCCTCCTTCTCTCTTTTTCTGCCCTTTCACGCAAATATCCCGGTGACGCGTGTCGAGAAAAGCAACCGGGTTGATTAGATTTCCGTTACGAATAATTGATACCTTACCGATTGGAATTGGCTATCAATTGATAGAAAATATAATCCTCCGTTGGATCCGAGTGTACCGGAAGGAGAAAGCAACGAGGAACTATTCCAATTCCGTTGGAAATGGGAGAGAATCCGTGGAACGCGCGAATCGAGGGTTACCGCCCCTTGTCGCGATAATTCTACTTCTCTTGGTTGTTCTACGATCCGAGTAATTATTTCAACGTCGAGCAGACGACGGATATCCGGGATAATTGCGGCGAGCGTGACAACGATCCATCCCCGAAATTACTCGCCCCTCCCGGCGAAATACGATGTTTGCATGTCTAACCTACCCTTTCTTCTCTCGCACCCTTTTTACTACGTGTCGCAAGATCGCAACCCGTTGAAAACACCAGCTTGATAACTGTTCGTTTCGCTTATGGGGTGAAGAGAATACGTTTGAATCGGTTTTCAACGATTCTGTATTTATTAGCGGGTGGTCTCCAGACGTTCGAGCTTGAGAAAGTTCTCTCTGTCGGTAGTATAAACAGTTTCTAAGCACTTTCTCGTAGGAAATGTTAAGCGCTTCTGTACGCCAGATGTGTTGACTCTAGAAATTGCCACCAATTAGAGGCGCTTCGAGGCGACGCGACGCTTCTTGATCACCATACACGTTAGAAATTTCCTGTTTGCACCTGAAATTTCTTCAATTTCCCGTAATAACAAAACAAAGAACACATTTTCACCCAGAGGAGCAGCTTCGAGTTCGAACGAAACCAGGCCTTTTTACGAGATTCGGTTTCAAGTAACTGGGTCAACGAACAATAAGTCGTCGCATTAATTCCAATTAAACGAATAGACGTAATTGGCAACTGTGTTACGTAGCACTCGTTACGTTATTTATGCAACCAAATAAGGGTCAATTTTTTAACGCCATCCGTTGTACCAATTAAAGCCAGCGGAATCTACTATTTACAGTTACAACAAGAGGGTTTGAGTGTAAATAATTGAAAAGAAATTGAAGAGGAAGAAGACGGAGGAAAATTCGTGTACCCACAACCGCGATATTACGCGGTTCTCTCTCGTCCCTGCTATTTATCCTCGCCGAGTAAACCGAGAGCAACAGCTAAATTTAATATTCCCGCGACAAACGGTTCTCAAACAGCCGGCTAATTGCACGCTAATTTCCCCGCAACCGCAGCTCGGATTACCCTTTTTAAGCGGCTCCAAAAATGTGCTCTCGGCCACAAGAAACCGTGGAAACAGGAAAATGAATACAGAAATCAGAAACAACTTCCCGGTTGCCATAGAATACTATCCTGGTAAGCCATGAAAGGAACAAAAGGGTGAGAAAAAATGAATTGGGAAAACTACAACTCGACGGAAAAAGCTTGTTTACCGTTTTTCCTACAACCTCTCATCTGATCCTTCGTCTTCTCCCAGCCTTGTTCACCCTTTTTACTTCCCCTAACGATGAATCTCAGACAAAGTTTTCCTTGTCATTTCGTCAAGTACCAGATATTATTATCGATTTTTTTTTTTTTTAATTTTGCGAATATAAATTTTACGCGAGAGATATTCAAGTTGGCGGAGACGAGGATCGAAGGTACCCTGTCAGGTGAGTCGAGATTATTGGCTTCGTCTGAGACTAAACGGAGTTGGCTTAGAAATTCGACGCTTTGACGTCATACCGCCGCCCCGGCTTTCCATCGGCTTCTTTAAATAGAGTGATCAATGATATTGCTGATTGGACGCTCGAACTTTCGCTCGAACAACCCCTCGAAATTCTTGGAAAATTTTAACCCTTTGTCTTGGGCTTTGTTTCGTAAGAAATTCTCTTTGACCTAATTCGATCGAAAAATGATACGAAAACAAGAATCAAGTGATTTCCTTTAATTGCGCTTTTGTCGGTCAACGATCAAAGGAAAGTTTATTAGACATTTCGAGGGAAAAGACAATAGAAAGTCACGGCAAAGGGAATCGCGCTGCTAATTTACACAATTAGACTGGCGGATCCTCCCAGAAACGCTCATTAATATCATTGAGGACACAGTGCGCCTATTCAAAGCGTTAACGAGGACTGGTTCACCGAGTTAATACAAGACAAGACGACGGAGCTGCTATGCTTTGTGCAATTCTCGCTAATTTCTGCGGCCAAAGGAATGCATTTTAGCAAACTTCCGTGTATTTACCGTGAATTCTACCACTGATGCGCGCGATCATTCTTGCGTGAAGAAAAATGGTAATAAATTGAAATTTGTGTACGTGAACGAAATAATAAAAGACAAATTGGTAACATAAATAACGAATATCCTTAATTTTCGTATAAATCGTCCCAGTATAACGTATACTTAAAAATCAACCCGTACATTTGTCCACGTGACAATGCTTTGTGATATACGAACGTTCAGGATGCTCGATGATTCGCTGATTAATCGTTTCGAATGGCTTTCCAGCTTTTCCACGGGACGAACGGGTTTAATATTGCAACAGAACGAGTGCAAAATCCGCTCGAATTGAATGGTCGTCGATATCGAAAGTTTTACGGCCGAAATGAATGAGGATTTTGCGTTGAATGTCGCGTGTGCGAGATTCTTTCATGGAAAAAATGTAAGCATCATTGTGAGGCTCGAATGAAAACTTCGATTGGATTGAAATCTACCACTGAAACGAATACAAAAAGTTATTCGAATCAATTTTCAATAATTCAGAACAATGTTAATTAGCGCATTGAATAAGCAATTCGGACAAAATTTCATGACACAAAAGTATGAGAAAATGGCACTTACGGCGCATCAAATTGAAGCTTAAAATTTTCTAAAAATTGATCGATCAATACTCCCGACTATAAGTATTCGTTTGGCCAAAATTAGAATGGTCGATAGACAGGATACGGTTTTCTTCGAGCACGTTCATTTCTTAGATGCAAGTTCCATCGTTTTCTCGATCCATTGTTCGTCGATGACGTGCAATCCTCGAAGAATGTTATTCGGAATTTTCTTTGAACCTCTTCGTCGTTCGTTTTCACGCTCTTATTCACCGGCTTTCGACGACGGGAATTAGTTGCTTTGAATTGCGAATTTGTATAGGTCGCTCAAAATATTCACAAAATGAGAGGAAAAAGATTTTCTCAAACTATTACACGCTTCGATAGAGACTCTAACTTTTAAGGTAACCCGATTTTACTCAACGGGTTGATTGTCCAGAAGCTTTCTGATTAATTAGGACATCAGTATCGGTGGCTGCGATTGAAAGGAACAGGAAATGGAATCAACTTCGACTGGCCACGTGTTTTCTGCGTTTGACGGTTCAATTATTTCCATAAGACGAGCATCTAACGAGTCATCGTGTCAGCGGTTCGTCGGTTTGGCCGAGTTTAAAATTAGATTCGACGAAACGAACGGCAAAGCCGGAAGAGGCATCGGGCAGCAAATTTATTTCGCGCCACGTGAAAATTCCATCGCGAAAATGTTCATTCATTATGCGTACGTTGAACGAGCAGCCTCGAAAATCAGGATTATAAATAAATGAATTAAGACGCGAATCGCTAACGTTGCATTAATTACACAAAGTGGCATGTGGAAGGTTCGGTAAGTGGTGTAGCGTGTCTGATCACGACTACACGCGTATGTATTCACCGTGCCAGCGTAAATACCATGATGTGTCAGCGCATGATGCATTCAGGCGAATATAACGACGCATGGACACGTCATGGATACGGTAATCTTTGAAATATTACTACAACTTCTATTCCAGAAGTATGTCTGAACCGGAGAGTCCTGGTTGAACGCTTGAGACGTTGTACGGAGCGAAAGGACAAGCTTCGAGGAAGAAGGTAACGAAAGGACCCGAAGGGTGAAGAGAGGCGATAGTGGTCAGACTGGTGTAACAGGACGTTACTCGAGCATCGGAAAGACAGTCTGCTCTTCTTGTATTATTCGTCCGTCTCTTTCGATCCTCTTGCTCTCGGGAGGCTAAGTCTAAGCGCGCGGAATGCAGCGGGTACAGGAGGAAAGGAAGGAAGGGTTAGCGTACGGATAAAAGACCCTTCTCGGCGTGCTACACGCTCGAGGGTTCTCGTCGCAGGGTCAAGGAACGCGAGTGATACCGCTCTGTAGACGGTTTCGCGGTGTTTACGCAAGTCGATCGTACCGTTAGCATAATCGCGGCTCGTGCTCGCTGAACGCTCTGTAATTCGTTCATAAATCATTTTTTTTTTTTCAACACCTTGCAAGATAAGGTGATCCTACATTTCGTGGAATTTTTAATTCGCTCAATTTTTGTAAAAGAAAATAAAAATGGTGATGGATAAATCGGATTGTGATAACAAAGGTGGGAATGGTTATCCCTGCGTTTATTACACGGTATTAAATGATATGGTAATGCATGTATTTGGAATTAGAATGGAAAACGATTGCGTTGCAAAAACATCGTGTGACGACACCGGTTCGTGGCCCGCTTTTCGCGATCTGAATTTCATTCAGCTCGGCCTCGGTCACGTTTGTTTGCATTCGCGTAGCGCGAGAAAGGTGTCCGCGTAACAGAGGAGACGATTAGGAGAAAACAAGTTTTCCGCCGGTCAAACGTCTCGATGATTAATGCAGGTGATCATCAGCACAAATGAAAGCTTCAAACGTTACTACTATCGTACCAATAATGCAAAGTAGTCGATTGAAAACTTAAACGATGGTAGTCGATGTATTAACGCGACGGGGCCCATTAATCAACGCTGTGTATTCAATTACGTAATTGGAAAATAATGAAAAGAGAACATTTTGAAATATAAAATTGAATATTCAAGGATCGGAGTGAAAAACAAAAGAATCGTGGTCTCTGGTATAATAGCGAAACGTGTCGAGCATTGAGTTTCACTAACCATAAAATTAAATAAACGTTCAGTGTCCATGTTTCACGATCCCTAGATAGACGTTCGTCGCTTTTATGCACGCGTAAATCGTACTCGGGGACGACTTAAGGAGGCCGTTCTTGGCCGATTGTCGTCCACTGAATTCCACGAGCGCGTGTCTTGCATGCGGAATGAAAGCCGATTGCATTCTTGCCGCGTCAACGTAAAACTGTTACTCACCGATAATGGTGTTCGCCGCTGCAACCTCCGGGATGGATCGGCAGTGAACCCTGCACAAACAAAACAACCCTCCCTTTAATCCTCTTCCATTGTAACTCACTCGCGATCTATTCTACAATATATACGATGCGCAACACGATTTTCACTACGATCGACGTAGTATTACGTTCGGTTTTTTACCGGGTGAAAGTTGAGTCCTCGTTTTCTGATGTTTCGCTGCTAACTGAATTTAAAGAAAAATAGAATTACGCCAAGTACAAGAGGCGTTGGGCAAGGATTTGTTAACTACTCTGGTAATACTACGTCGGTGGTACTATGCTAAGCTAACTTTTAAATTCAACTAAAACTTTGACGTAGTACTACGTTCGCTCGTCAGTGAAAGTCCTCTAACGCGCCCAGTAATCCCTTCGTTATAAACGTAATACCGCGTCTTTCGGTCACAGAAACCTGGCGCTAATTAACTTCAACCAACTGTGAATTCACGCTCCGAAACGGAAGGTGTCGATAATATCTATCGCTTCGATTATTCGCCTGGAATCTACCATTTAATCACTCGTTCATTAAAATCGTTTTATTCGCGTTCGACAGGCTCCTTACGATATTATTCCTCGTTCAATCGTGACCGAGACCTACAAACATTATACAAACTTCGAACAAGCTAACTGAGAACTTGTTAGAATAACCTTTCCAAAGTCCTTCCACCGTTATCAACTAAATACCGTTACAAGTTCAATAAACTCTATCGAAAGCAGCGATAATCGATGGAACACTAGGTCGGATAATCCACACTGTGCTCACTTTTTCACTAGTTCCACGATCACAGAAGAGGCACGTGCACTGGTCCACAAGGGAAGCGATCCAAGATTACCGATGCAGACAAGGTCGCGAGTAGTACTGCTATAAACGGTTCCGAACGATCAAAGCCAGCGTTGTCCCAATCTCTAGACTCGTGGCAGACTACGATCCGCAAGGTCGGCAAAGATCGAGAGGAGACAGGTAGGTCATGGTCAATCAAAAGAATCGTACCTTTCGATCTAGCCACGGTCGATGATAAGCGTGGAAGTCGTTTAGCGAGGTAAGAAAAGCGACGCTAAACGAACGGAGTCGAGTTAGCGAACAGTGGTGAGCCTGCTTCTTCGTACGCGAGTAGCAAGTCGGGTCTAACAACACCTCCCTTCCTTCTTGGCCACCATCTACCTCCTCTTCGTCGCGAAGAGGCCAGCAACTTCTTCTGGTGGGAGGGCAGATCGCGAGAAGGGAGAGATCGTAGGAGACGACGAGGAGAGGATGAAAATTGCACATGTGTGTACGTAAGTGCACTCGGCCTGCGAGCGGTGCAACGTGAACGAATAATCCGGATGCAACCGGAGGCGAGGAGAGGACGACAGGGAGAGGGAGAGTTCGAAGTCAATGAACGACTTCGCTGCAATCGCCACGCGGTGAGAGAATTTCACGGTTGCCGGCTTCTCCGCGTCCCAACCCCTTCTTCCATCAGTTTTTCCATCGATTTTGCACCGAGCTATTTGATAAATGACCGCGTCGATAGGTAATACACCGTAGGAGTCACCGGAGACCGATTTGGTCCTCGGTTAAATAAACGCGGTGAAAATTTGTTACGATGAATAATAGGAAAATTATTTTATCATCCAGGCTTTTCCGTACAACCTTTCCACTCGGAGATACCTCCTCCCACATGAAAAAGCAATTTCGGGTAATCAACCTCGTAGCGAGATAACAGCGAAGCTACAGATAAAGTACATTTACAATGATTTATTGCGTTCAGAGCTGACGATAAAACTTTATAAAGCAAAGTTCGAAAAAAATGCGAATTTAATTTAGCGATTTCTGAGATCAAAAGGAACGAATCTAGCACGACGAGCCTCTCGAATGATGTTCATCGTCCAAAATTTCTACAGCAGATGTTACCGCTGCTCTCTTCTCGAGCATCGATCATTAAAATCGATACTTACGATGACCGAAAGCCTTCGTTTAATTCGAACTCGAAATATCGATTTAAAAAACGCGTATGAAGGAGAGGAAAAAAGGGGCATATGGAACTCGTTACCGAACGAAATTCGTTGGCGAAATTTCCAAATTAAATTTAAATTCCATTCAAGTTTATCGTTCAGTGACGAGTCGGATGTTGCAACGACGACGAAAATACGCCGGTCTCGCCCACTCGGTTGAGAAAACGCGTTAAAACGTGGTCGCCTAGCTCTCGTGTACGAGCTTCTGAAATTATCCGCGCGCCCTGTTTAGGATCGCTCCGAATAATTTTCCGTGTATCGACACCGAGGATTCAAGTTTTAATTGCACCCTGTTCGAAACCTCGACGCGTTACTTAACTTTCGGGAAATTCGGTACACGCGAAAAACGTGTTCACTGAAATTAATTCTGTTTGAAATAGTTCGAGTGGAATATCTCTGTTCTAGCCACGTATGCTGTGCTACCTTTTCTTTTTTTTTTTCTCTCTTTTTCGTTTCAAAACTTTCCCGATACAAACGCGTAAATTTCTATATTTTGCGTATTTTATTTCTGTAGCTGACTCGTAACAATAGATGTTGGAATTTCGATTGCTTTAAACGAGTGACGTGATTATTTTTACTACAGGCGATTTGTATCTTAAGGACAGCTGGGTAAACTGAATTGATGATTTAAGAGGTTTAGCTTGAAATAAGAGGATATTCATCAGGCGGAAAACGCGTAGACTTGTTCAAAATTATTATCTGAGAACGACGTGTACACGTGTATCGGAGCCAGACAATGCAGCTTGGAAGCAACTGCAACTTTGCACAACAAGCTCGAGCAAATCGACGACCTAAAACACCGAGAATATCGGATTCTGACACGGAAAACTATCCTACGCAGTCTGTGGTGTTGCGGTAACTAACGCGATCGAATAATGAAAAATATCGTACGCGAATGATATTTGTTTCACTGGAGTCAGGTTGGAAAATTAACAGCGTAAGCTTGCTCCGAGTGCTCTCGATATGAAACGTGACTCATAACTTCCTATCGGTCTTGGGAATATTCCCGGTGATCCGTGTTTTTCTGACATTTGATAATCGCTTGAACGTGCTAATTAATCAATTAACGCGCACCAGCCTAGAATCAACCACCAAGGAATAAACAAATATAGGTTTTTCTCCCAGAAAGAACCACCGTGATCACTGAATCAGCGAATAAAAATGAATTTAACCTCCACCTCAGGTATGGAAAGTTAAATGAAATTTCTCAGTTACCCTCTAACCACGAATCAGCCTGGAAACGGCGCTCGGCAGCCTCGAAACATCACGCGACAACGCGTCGGAGGGTAGAATTACGAGAGCGTACCTCCTGCGTACGTTCCTCCACCGCGAGTTCCCGTGTTCCCGTTGCAGACGAACGAATGCCGACGGTATCCCGGCGTTCGTACACGTTCGAAAATTCTGGCACGCGTAACGAGGACTCGCGCGATGCGTGACATGCGTGTGTCGCTCCGTATGACGTGGCGTGTGTGCGGAAGTATATTGATCAGCTGATGGTCGGGTGGATACTGGGCTGTTTCACAGAATTCACCATATTGTTGCGTCAGCGCGCTTGCGCCGAGCCCTTCGTTCACCCTTTTCCTGCGGCCCAACCACCCCACCCCTTAGCCAGCCACCCGTTCCGCGGCACGCCGCGCTTCTTGCTCTATTGTTCAATGAGAAATGTGAAGTAAAAAAAAAAGAAAAAGAGAGGCGATAGCACGGAAGAAATAAATTCACCGTTTCGAGACCGGGAACGCTCGTTAATAAAGTGGCGCAAAATCGATGATGGAGCACGGAACGTACGATGGTTATATAATTCTTAGGATCGCTGTTGCTTTCGATTTTCTTCGCTGCGGAGAATTCTACCTGTAGGAAATTCTATGATATTTCTAATATACGTTAGGACGATCCGATAAAATCGTATTCGTGAAATCTAAACGGGAATCTGACGGAGAAAGCCAAGAATTTCATAGGTGGTGTGTGCCATGTCCACGACGCTTTCTAAAACTGCACCAACGTTGCTCGAAACGCTTAGGAAATTGCATTTCTGTTCAGTCCAACGGAATGAAATGTGCAATTAGCACGCCTCGTATTGCATGGCCCACTGATGACCTACTACGGTCATCGCGGCAGAGAAAACTATCGTTAAAAACCGCGAGGATGGTAAAAATTCTCAAATGTGACGAACGTCCGGGGAAGAAAGCGTGTCTACGTTCAATGAACCTCGACGGAAAAAGAAGATGAGACACTATAACTCGTTTACCCGGGAAAGATATTCGACGAACGAACCTCGTGACACAATGCCGCGATCAAAGAACCTCGTTAACAACAGACGCACGTGGACTCCGCTGAATATTCGAGGATCGGAACCGTGTTAACCATCTCGTCGTGTTTCCCTTTCACATTCAAATCGCCGGAATCGTTTCGCCTTCGTGTATAATGGCAACGAAATGTCTTTACAGGAAAAAAAAATAAAATAAAATGATATTTTTGCGAGTGCGTCCATTATCTATCTAAACCAAAAATGAATTTTTCAAATTGGGTTATTTCATGGTGTGATCCAAGGGTGGACGATACCTAAACATATTTTAGCACGAATTTATGGTATTTTCCCGTCAACAAAAGCGCAGAGAACGATGAGTGTCTCATAATTTTCCTGACACGTGGAACGGTCGGAAAATTCGTGGAAAACAGGATGAGAAGGGAGAGAGAACGAAACGAAGTCATAAAACACACAGGCTGAAAAGCGAGGTCCAGCCTCGGCTGTTATTTCATGGTTGAGACACGCGTTAGGATTCACAGTCACGCACCGTGATTTCGCCTCTCGATCTACGGGCAAAGAAACGGAAAGCTTTGTTTCATTCTAGCGCCGAAATAGCGTTTGTCCGTTTCCAGTTGCAACAGGAGTTGCATATTTGAACCACTGACCGGAAGAAACTGGATAGCTATAGTTAAGTTCAACATCCCGGTTCATCAGTCGCAGGAAATGAATTGGAAATCATTGACGAATACCGGTGTGGCCTAGAAGAAAAACAGGCACGACGAGTTCTGGGCGCCTTTAAAAGATGCACAAGTTGCAAATGAACTTTCTAACCGCGCCATTCATTCGCCGGGCCTTCGTGAGAATACGTTATTGCACATGAAGGAAGGAACAACACGCGGAGGTGGCCGTTATCTTTCGACGTGGCTCTCATTTTTCTGTTCATTCGAATGCAACCCGCGAGGCTCGTCTAACGGACACGTTATCTTTACGTGATCGGCAAACAGCCATTTCGAAACATGCCGTTTCGTATCGCGTGGAAATTCGCCTACGGAAAAGCGCCGATTAGAATTCGATTATTCTACTTTGATATCGTGGAGTTTTGACAAACGAAAAGGGTTGAAAACCTCTGAGACGAACAATGGAGACGTTAATCGCTCTTATCGAGAGATCATTATAAATGAGGAAGAGTGCGAAACCGTGGTGTAATTAACAATTAAAGAGATACCTGTCTGGCGTCGTTGCAACTGACGCTCATTTGCAATCCACGAAGGACCTGGGGGACAACCTTTCGCGTATCTCGTGTTTGAAAGGAGAGGAGTTTAATTAACGACTGTAAAGACGACACTCGCTTACAATCGCTACGATTTTCCCTTCGAACTGCGCGAAAATTACTACCGCGAATTTAATTATTCGTTTTAGTATGCAAAGAGAGAAATTATTTTTCATGGACGATTAAACTTTTCGCTTTACTCCGGAACTCACGGGAACGGTACGTTCCTTTAATTAATACAGGTATTCTTAAAATTAAACACCGAGCGCGAGTAGTCAGGAAAGTTTTAAACTTCTGAAACTTCAGATTCGAGATGATAAGTTAACGTGAAAATTTAATATAATAACTAGTTTTATTTTATCTTATTTTCAAGCGCAAAAATATATTCTTTTAATATGTATTTGATTTTATTCTGACTCACCTTCGGAGCTACCAGCTACGTTTCACACTCGCAACCCCCTCAAGTTTCCTGTAACAAATGAAAGCAAAAACTTAGATACGGTTCCAATCGATGAATAAATTTATTTACGGCAGAAAAAAATTTATGGAGCACCGAACTATTTTCAGAAGATCAGTCAACACGTTTTTCAATTTTATTTTCCACAACATCTATTGATTATCTAATACAAAATATATCAACACTTCAATCGACTCGAATCGATCGAAAGAACCATTAAACCGTCAGGAAAAGACATCAGAGCAAAAGGACACTGAGAAGGGTTGTTTTTCGAGCTGGTTGGCGCCAAAACATCGAAACGATAATGAAATAACTTAATTTAGCCGGTGCAGCAAACACATAGATCAAGTTGGCTCCAAAGGAGGGTAAAATATGCGCTCTCGAGCGGTGAGAAGCGTGTTAGAGTGGTCCCGCGAACACGCTCGTAATCCACTTTGCCTGTTTCCACCAGCGAACGGCTCGCGTGCCCGACCAGAAACGTCGATGAATAGTTAATCAGACCCGACTTCCGGCAGACGCTCGATTTACATAATATTCTTTGCCTGCAACTAGGATTCCAAATCCCAGGAAAAAGCAACGGATTGATTCGATGGATCGAGCAAGTTCGCGTTTCTCGCAGCAAGTTCAACCGATTGCTTTACGAATAAAACTTAAGATCCTTAACGATATGGGCTAAAACTTATGGGGCAACTCCGTTAACTTTCATAATATTATTATCATCAGTCCAAATAAAAAATAAAAAAAAGAAGGTGTAAAATCTAGCAGCCAATCCCCGAGGTATCTCCCAGGAGAGAAAGGAAAAGCAACGTAGACCCAGTTTGGTCCATGAAATTGGACTGGTTCGAAGTTGGTCGACAGAGGACAATCCTCTAACTGAGAAATGGTGCCAGAGTGGAAACGCGAACTGGGACAATGGGAACAAAGAGGGACCAAAGACAAAGCTGTGTCCAGTTCGGTGAAGGCCTACTGGCAAGATGTGCTGGGTGCCGAGGATCTAGTTCCAAGTTGGTGAACGATCAACGAGAAACGAACTAAAGGAACCACCCCGTTGGGGGAGGATCGGACAGGCGAGATCCAAGTGCGGTGTTAAGTGCAAGATCTACGAAAACGCAGGCCGATGCTGACGATGGTGCGCAACGTGGAAGCGTGAAAGAGAAGCTTACGCGCAAAAAGGACACCTGTGATATCTCGAGGATCTGTGATCGAGAGAATCCAAATCCAACCAATGACGAAGAAGCGGAGACGAAGAGGAAGAAGGATGCATCCGGTGAACTTGGTCGGCGAACGCGTAAAAGTCAGCAGCCACTTGTGAAAGGCCGGGGAGGACGATGGCTCCGTCCGCTCGGTGTCTCGAGGCCCGTTTGTGGGTCTCCGCGGCCTCCAACTGCCCTCTTATCCCTGGTATCGCCCAATCAAAAAACCGACAGCACACCGTACGCCGATTGGTCGGCCACGGCCACCGTGAACACTGCAATTGGTCAATCGGGCCGAGTCACCCATGGTTACCGTTTGCATCAACAACATCTACGGTCGATATCACCACCTTGCCTCTATACCTTCCTTTTTGTCTCTCCCTCGCGCGTACACACGCTCGATCCCTTCTTCTCTCCCCGTTCACGCACGCCACCCTCGCGATTAGCTGGAACCACGACCCGCAATTCTCCAGAGCAACCACCAGCCTCTTTTTTATCCACCACCATCGAACTCTCTTCGAACAGGTGAACGGGGTTTGGTCCCGCCGAAACATGAGCGATTTTCGGGTGGTGGGTGGTGGGCTCGGGTGTTCGGCACGATTCTCTTGGGTTTGGGAGGCTGGTCGAGGATTCTGGACTAACTGCGAGTTTCTTCACTGATAGGGGTACGAGATGGTACCACTTGGTACCAAAGATGAAGAAATGCCCCCTGAAGAACCACCTTATCATTTCCGCCAGGATTTCGAATAAAGCGACAGCCTTAATTCACCATTCCGAAGGAAGACTCGAGTCGCGCTCGACACTCGTTGTTTTCAGCCGAGAAGAAACGATCCTGAGAAGAAATCGCGGAAGCGAACCGCGAAGGGACAACAATGCGATGAAGCGGCAGTCGAGAGGCTGATGACCGGAAAAGGGTGAACGAACGGAAATCGCGAGTAACTGCTGGGAGAGAAAGGGAGAGTGTAGTTGGTAAGAGAAAGGTGAACCAGCAAGAAGAGGAGGCGGAGGAAGGGATAGAGAATGGGGCGAAGAGAATTTATTGTCGTTTCGGTTACTTTGTTTTGTACGCGTAAAACGTTGAAGACATCGTCATTGACGCGCTTTATCGTCCCACCAAGAACCAGGATGCGATTTTACACCGCTAAATAAGCCGCCTCGAAAGAAAAACGGGCCATCTACGTTGGTCGAGCAAGAAAAAGGTACCTAGAAGTAAATGTACCTTGAAGAGACTCCGCAGAGATTCAGAGAATTCTAAAGGAGTTGGAATTTCGCAATAATTTTCAGACGTTTTTATTTTTATTTCCCGCATGGAATTTTTTCAAAAAATCGAATAGCAATTAAAAATGAAAGACCAAACGATTTCCAAAGAGCAGCCTGACAAACAATGCGATCGACTAGCGAAACAATGACACAATGGTGTAGGGAGATTCGAAGATCACTAGTAGATAGTGGTTTTCGCACGAAGCGTGAAGTTGCGGCAGCAGGAAGACGAACAGGTCCATTGTCCTGCACCGGAGTCCATCGTCGTCCAGTCGAGCCGGTTTGCAAAGCCGAAAAAAATCCTAGCCAGGTAGAGTTTGCGGGGGTGGGGACGAATCAACGGAAAAGAAACACCGACCGCGGTTTGTTGCCTTTGCTCGTGGCTAGTCCTAGGAAAACCGAACGGAGAATCTTTCTCACGGCCCCAGGGCATCCTTCGACGACCGCAGAAAGTCTTAAGAACTTCTTCGAACGAGAGAGAGAGGGAGAGAAGAGATTCTACTCTCTAGTATCCAGTACATTCTATCCATCCTGAGTTATTGACACGCCCACTTTAATTAACAACGAAATATTATTGTCTAGCTTCGTTTGTAGAATTCAGATATCGATTTAAAAAGAAATTCGTAATAGCAATTAATTAATTAGGTGCGTCTTACATTGTCACCGAATCAGCCAACCTGTTAACTACGGAATCTCTCTCCAATTAACTTCGACCCTTCTTCAACTATCTGTCGAATAATCTCCCCCATGGGTGCAACCAACCGAAAGAAAAGATTTCTTCAAACATCCGACACGACGTTCGTCTCCAAAATTCAGTCTTATTTTGCTTTTTATCACGAAACAGAATCCTTCGATCATTAAACGAATTTCTTTTTTTCTTCTCTCATCCCTCTTTTTCGACGAAGTATCGACGCTTCGTCGAACATAGAACAATCGAGAGCCTTCGTATACACACATAGGACACCCTCTTTCAACCCCTATCGAAATAGCATGGCAATAGCCGAGCTGAAGAATAGAGAACGATTATAGTAGTAGTATGTTCGAGGTATCAATATTTTAGATGGGGGGCACGTTTCTCCGTCGATCGAAACTTTTCTGCATAATTAATCGCGCTTCATCCCTTGCCAACCCTCGCCCCCTTCCCTTCCTTTCTTCCGACGAATCTTGGGAATCGAATCGACCGCGTCAAATTTAAATGGATTTCGATCGAATTTAAGAAGTAACCAAGTGCACTTGCTCTGCTATCTAATTTCTAATTGCGTGCACACCCTTTACAAACAGAATTGATGAGGATGGTACAACCTTTGTAGAAGTTAATTTAACTCCAGTCATTTTATGAATGCATAAGTCACCCTGTAACGAAAAGGCCTTGGGGAAAACTTCTTCGGGTTTAGACGAGCTCTACTATGGATTGCCTTTTCGTTGGTCGATTTTTTCTTCTTCCTTTAAAAGGGGTGCAACGAAACGTAGTAGAAGTGTGATGAATAAATAAAGGGAAATAGTTTGGTCGAGTTTCACTGCGACGCGATTTCCTCCGAGTTAACGTGGAATCGATGTAATTGGTGAAAAACGGAAAAGTTTGGTGTTGTTATCGTGCGCGATTTGCTGAAAAGCAACGGGGTTAAGATTTATATTTAGAAGAGGAACGGATAACAATGGTGTGTAAAATGTTCAGAGACGTAATTTCAACGTAGACACCTCGAGTTAATTGAACCGCCATTCCCTTTAATTATTCATGCAAATCCTACGAAATAACTTTAGACCGGCAGCTAATGAATTAAAAGCCTTTAATTTCAACCGCAATCAGCCCCAATTCTAATAATCGTGTACAGAGTTATCGAACGATAAGTTGACGGGTCAATATCAAAGGGAATTAAGAGAAAAGTCGTAAGTCGATCGAAAAACGGGACACAGGAAGGAAGTGCTGATCGAAAGGATGTAGGAAGGCGTTTCACCGGCTAAGGTTCAATATTTAAACGCGGATAACCCGAAGGGGATGCAGAGACTCTAAAGGTCTTCCTGGAGGAGTGACGCCAGAAACGAAAGCAATGAATAAATTGGATTCCCGTGGCTTCGATCATTTCAGTGTTCGACTCAATCAACCAACGACTCTCTTACATTTCTCTTGTAAATGACTTGTAAATTAATTCGATAAAAACAAAGCAATAAAATAAAATACTAAAAAAAAAAAAATCCAACCCCTCATGAGAGTCCAAATTCTTATCGCTTCGAGCCACACCTCGTGGCACCCGTTCCGCACTGTCATTATTCCATTTGCGACCCTGTCATTAGCCTAACGCGTATCCCCTTCCATCTACCTTCCCATTCTACCTCGATAAAGAAACGTTTCGATATTTAAAAAAAAGAGAGAGAAATCTAACGATGACGTTAGATTACCACCTTTCGGGGCTGAAAAATACAGGTGTCGCGAGCCGGATGGCAGCTCTTCAGAGTACGTGAACTCTCGATGGCACGGAGGCCATGCAACACGCTGGAAACTGTAATTACACGACGGGAAAAAAAGGAGACCGCCAGCAGGTCCGCGAAGCACGAAGACGAACAGAGGGACGGGAGGCATAGACAGGGTGAAACAGGGTGAAGGAGAAAGAGGAAAGAGAGAAACGAAGAATGGCAAACTACTGTGGGACGACGCATCTGTCCAAGCATATTTGATGTCCACCCTCTCCTTCGACGCCACCTCCTCCACGAAATAACCCCTCACCTGTTTCGCTCTCTAGTCTGCTCTAGCACCCTACGCTCTCCCATTTTTCTACAGGGTGTCCGTGATAACTAAATGAAACCCTTCGATGGATTTTTATAAATTTTTCTAAGATTTTAAAGTTCGACTCTGTGTCAAGGTACTCGTCGAGGCATGTACCCCTAGAGGTACCATAATCTCGTCCGGAAGGGACTTAGACTCTGGATTGGAGAACTTATTACTTAAAAACAAAATTACACCGATACTCTAATATCTCTTTAAATAATAATCGTTAATATTTCAAAGAAAATTACGGTATCACGGTAATAATATCTTTTGTCTGCCATTGTGGAGAGACACGGGCTGCACAAACGTAAGAGGGTATAATTTTAGTTCACGATGGGGATGGACGTAAGTGATATGCTAGGAAAGTATTGCGTAATTGGCGTGTGCAAGAAATGGTAGAACGAGAGGAGGGATATATCGTGGTGGAAAGCCAGAGGGGATGATTCGACTGGTTTTCCTTTTACCTGAAGGTTTGATGGGATTGCAATTGAAGAGAATCGAGCATGAAATCGTGCCTGTTTGTTCTCCCTTTTGATGTTCAAATGGCTTGAAAGTGAAGCAAATTAAGGGTTTTCCTGCTGAAATTCAGACACGATGAATAATGGAAGATTATAGAGAGAAATGAATTTTACTGATCAATTATTTCTTCCATCGCGTAAGAGAAAAACTTGAGTAACAGATTCTATTTAAAGCACTGATCTAAGATATCACGATGATTATACTGATTCTCAGCTGGAAAACACGTCAGTAATACCGTGCATACCTCAGGAAAATAGTTTATCCAAGAAATTCTGTATTCGATACTCGTCGGGAGTATGCTGATTAATTAGCAAAGAGCAATCTATAAACGTGTTGCAAATCAAACACACGTCATCGGTGGACGATTACTCAAGCGATCACCTCGCTCCAGTCCAAACGATTCATTCACCACGCAGTTCACTTTTCACAATTACGAAATCCCTTAGCAAAGAACATTCTTTTTCCCGGGTTACATGTATATTGCCATTTTCATCGCGTCCGCAGCCAACCACGAGGATTACTTAACACTTCGGCTACCAGACATTTTCTGAAAATGACCCTCGCAATTTCACGATAAGAATTTATTCGTATTTTTTTTTATTTTTCACGGAAAATTTTATCATCACCTAGTTTCTACGTGCCTATTCGTAGCAAGTTTATATTTCTACTACTGCAACGTGTCTAGCCGAGTTTCTATATTTTCTTTTTCTCTTCGTCCACCCTCGAGCGGAGGTGAATTTCGCCCCGAGAGCTCGTATTCCCGCGCCAACACCTTTCGTAATTCGTTGGCAGAGATTTGAAACTCTCACGAGGATAAATGATTGAATCCAAGAGGCAGATTTTTATCCGTGAAAATTCTAATAAAATTCACTTTAATTCTCTCTATTTTCCAAAGAACGTTCAACGGATAAGCGTTGAATTAACCAGTCTGAACTCGGAGCATCCGGAAAAGCCTTATCTCTCCTAACATAAGCAAACCGGTGCATCGACGTACAAATCCCCGAAAGCTTCTAACAGTTTAACCTCCCTGATTAGGGGTGAATTAAGAGTAGCCGTAAGTAAACCTGACCAAATTCGCTCGAATGGTAAACGGGAAGATTCGCGATGGGATTACGCGTAAGCCGAGCGGAATCCTTCGAAAACACCGGATGGAACTTATGGTAAAAAATAAAGTAGCTACCTTCCTCGATGCTTTAAGGGAAAGAAGAACAAACGAGTGGATGAGGTAACGATAGAAAGTTAAGTCGAAACTCGTTTAAACGAGCGTAGATATGTACTTTTGTTTCGCGAAGGAGAGAGCTTTGTAAAATTCAGTAACTTTCCGAAGTTGCGGTGGAAAAAAAAGGAGGAGGAAAGCAGAAGGTAAAGAAAACATTTCGTGCACTTGGTGAAGAGAAAATTCTGTGGCTCGGGACGTCGCGAAACTGTGAAGACGAGACTTACCAGTGAGATATACACCGGTTCGTAATCATGGCAGAGCCAGCCAAACGAAAAGGGAAGGAAAAATGTTGCGTTTAAAGAAGGTTTTCAAGTGTGGCGCGTTGCCATTCAACTTCTAAAATTTGCAAAAATTTTATATTATTAATTCGGTAAGAGGAATGTTGAAAAAATAGCCGTCTGCTGTTAAAAATATACATTTAACAGAAAGTGTGCAACAAGCAGAAGCCGATAGGTGGGTCTCGTCAGTTCGATTCCGTATCGTAGGGAAACCGATCGTTTGATGTAACATTAAAGGCTTATATAGACGAGACGAGTAACAAACAGACAGGGAATAAGGGCGGTTCTGTTGCGAGGACAGCGCAACCAGTCGCACACGCCATCCTAAATAATTCACTGAACCTTCTATCTTTCACGACCAGTCATTGGTATCGTGCACCCTGTTCGAGAAGATACCGGGTACCTGGAAAAGGGCCGATATCCTGACCAAATACGAACACGAGGACACGATGCACGTCGGTAACTGGAAGTCCAGGAAACCAGCAACCGACGTGACCAAACGTCTCTTCCGAGAGGAATGATATTTAGTGAAAAATACCGTAAGCGATGAGAAAAAGAAGAGAACCTTAAGAAGCGAGGTAACTCCACGAAACAAATAGGAAAAGAAAATCAATATCGTCCTTGCGTCTTGATTGTACTTTTTCTTCTTTCGAACATTCTTACACGCTCTGATCGAAGCCGATGGAGCAGAAGAAAACATAACTCCGTGTTAATCAGCAATTAATCAAGTAATCGCAGCCGGGGAGTATTTGCAAAAATTACACGGAATCGCGAGGAAGGTCTTGGTAAACCTCGACACCGATTAATTACACGGAAAAGAAGGTCGTAGACGAGGAAAAAATAAGAGATAACAAGGTTTCGCCTTCGTCCGATCAAACCCGCCTCTCGATTTCGCGCTTCGACGTTTCGAGGATGGAAAGAATGCGATTCCAGGGTCGAAATTACGATGATAACGATAAATATAATTGATCACCGGAGGCCAAGGAGATCGTGAACCGAGATGATAGAAACAAACACGTGGAGAGCCTTGAATCAGACTTACTTATTATTTATGGCGTGTTTTTTAACACTTTGACGAGGATGGAATCTGATAGAATCGAGAGGATGGTTCGAATGAAAGAGAAGCAAGAAATGGAAGGATTTCATTAATTATAAGAAAGTAACGTGGAAATTGAAATTCATGGATCGACGGGGTTGCAAGTAAAAAGGGGTTGTTGTATCGCGGTCAGATCGATAACACGAAGCCAGAGGAGGCAGGGATTACTGCGAAGTCAGGATACTTCGGCTCGGATGCGGTGCTGCTCGTTCAAGTGAGATCGACGATCCGAAAAGAGGCAACGGGAGAAGCTTGAAAGACGGACGCTTCGCGACACGGTCGACCTAAATTCGAAAGCCACCGAAAGGGTAACTGTTTGCCTTTCCCTCCGACCCTAACCGCGCACGATGCTGCGGGGAAACACAGGGAATTGAAAAAGTAGAAGATTAAGAAAAGAAATAAAAATAAACCACTGTTAAGGAATAGGATTCCGTTGAAGAATCAGGAGGATACATTCGGCGAAACAAAGGAGGGAAAAGCTTGGTGTAATTGCAGAGTGGTCGGGCAAAAGGGCAAAAGAAATGAAATCTGCGAGCAGAAGGAGGCATCGTCGAGCACGCATGCGAATCCGTGGCCTCATTCCCGTCGATTGGCTCTGGCATTTAAATGGAAATCGCGAAATAAGTACAAGTATCCGTGGATCCTTTCGCGTGTTCCGCGTGTACGCAATACGTCGATGTTTCAGGGAATCTTGCGTGGGAAAACGTGCGTTTTTCTTTTTCTTTTTTTTTTTTTTAAAGAAAACTGTTCTTATGAAACTTGACATTTAATTGGCAAACGCTTTGGCGAAACTAATCCGTTGTTTTCGAGGGGATTCGCGAAACGCGGAGAGAAATTTAAACAAGCGTCGGGAGAATTTTCATTTGAAAAGTTGGGGGACACGGTCGGGCCAGACCACTTATTTGCCAGCGTGGAACAACTAAAAAACCGACGGTAAACTAGCCCTCAGCCAGGTTGGTACACGCTTGGCCGGTAAATTAGTTGAAAAACTGCTCCAATTAGGAACTTCGTTATCGCCTTGCTGCTCCCGACCAGAATCAACCGAGATCAATCTCTTAGATCTACGATTCTCTCCTGCTTTTGCAAATAATAAGAGGAAAAAAAAGCAGTACCCAGACAAATTGACTTTAAAATTTGTCTCTCTTTTCTGTCGAACATAAAATACTTGAAAGAACTCGATGTAAATTTAATCTTTTCTTTCAATAAGCGCGACCGGAAATTCTTTTCTGGCCAAAAAGAACAGGAAGCAGCCGGTTGCCGGTCGGTCGGGTATGAAAATGAGAATCGACTTCGTGGACCCCATTCACGAGGGATCTAAAAGTGGTCAATGTGCCAAGATCATACGTAATGACTAGAATTAACATTTCAAAGAGACGTTGGGTCTGCCATGCTCTAGGAACCGCGATGAGGTCGATGCCAACTCATTATGAATCGAACACTTTCATTCAGCTTAGCTCGAAAATTCTCACCGACGTCGCGGCGCCTCGTCTAATTCTATGAATACCACTTCGAGGGACAAAAACATTAATGAGACGGAAACGCGTATAGTTGAACTATCCGCGCGGTGCATCGCCTGCCGCGGTGCACAAAGTGCATCATAGATCTAAGATCCTTGAATCGTCTCTAATTCGTTAGATTCTTTTCCCTCCTTTTTCTATGCCATTACACCGACGTAACCCTGAATTTATTCGCGTTCCCCTGCCCGGGAATCGCGGTGAATCCATTCGAATCGCAGCCGTTTCGAAAGGCCATTCGCGAGGACGCGTGGGCGGCGTTCGCAGGTGCAAAGTGGCATCAACACGTGAGAAGGGCAACTGCAACTGGCCTCGTTTAGCAATCGGTTCTTTATCCTTGATGACCTTGAACCTGTGAGCAGAGGGCCTTGTCAACCGGCGAATCCTCTCGCTTTTGCGAGCACGAAAACTTTCGCTTTCGCTGCAAGTCTGCCCACGTGTCCTTAACGCACGCACCGAAGAAAAACAGAAGGACAACGCGGTGTGCGCGTACTCTTCTACGAGTTTACATGCAACCGCCACGAATTAGCATTGCTCCACCTATGCCAGTCATTTTTATTCTACTTATCTAGCGTGTGGGAAGAGAAGGAGAAAAGAAGATTGATAGACGAACAGCGTTGACCTCTTGTTTCTCGTACGATTTCTTTCATAATCGCGAATAACAAGCAAGGAATTTATCGTACAAAATAATCTAAAGCGCTCCGAATTCTTTTGAACAATTTGAAAATAGATTAGCATAGATTAGAATGAATTTAAATCCCAATTATTCGTGTTTTGAAATGGAAAAACGAGATCGCGTAGTATCGAAGGCCTTCTCGTATTGATTAAAGTCGAGCAACGAGAATCGATTGGAAACGCATAATTGATCGGCCAGAATCCATATCAAGGATCGATAAACATTGCAGAACACGTGCTGATCATTGAAGGCCGTTCTTTTTCAGTCCATTCATCGGTTCGGTAAACATAACTAGACAGTCGTTACTGTCGGAAGCCTTTAATTGGAGCATGTCGACAAAGTGTACGAGGAGAGCCGTCTGAATTTGCGGCCATCCGCAATTTCTTGCGTCTTTTGCACAAAAACCTCGTGCTGATCCGCTAATTACTGTTAATTACTTGTGGCCGATGCAAAAAAAAAACCTGTCCCCTTGTAACAGAGAAGGATCCCTTTCTTTTCACCTTCGCGAATTTGCTCATTCTTATAAAATTACCACTCGAAATTTCACCGGAGATTCATGCGAAGATTCTGTTTTTACACGGCACTGCATCACTCTGTACATAGCCTTCGTAATAACAAATTGCATAACTACGCTACCAAGTAAGGTATCACGCTGCTCGCCGTGACTCAACATCAAGATCTCGGACAAAATCGTGTACCACGTAGAGGACCCATCAAAGTAAACGACCATCTTGAGCAGTCGTGACTGGAGAAAATTCATGAACCTCCTTAACCCTTTCGTTCCATATACATCAACGAGAGTGAGCGACTAATGTAGCAAAAGTGTGCGAGCGCGTGAAAACAGCGTGAAAAACCAGAGATTTTCCGCGTCAAAGTAAATGGCGTTCTCTTCGAGAAATGAACGGAAAACCATTATGTAACTATAAAAAGAAACTGGAAGGAAAAAAGGACCAGGTGCGTTGGTCGGGTCGGAAAATGGTTCCAGCAAAACCGAACCATTCCCATGAGATGGAATGCTGAGAATCCGGTGGAAGGTCGGTTCGGCATCAGAATTTGCAAGAGAGAAGGTATTAACGAGCGTGTCGCGACGTAACCGTAAGGCGTCCCGCGCGCGTGCTCGCTTGATGCGATTCGCGAGCGGAATTCTTCGAGGCTAGATCGGTGAACACCAGCAATCGCTGCATTCCATCGTTGTAAAAGTGCTCGCCGCTGGCTCCCAAGGACTACGAGTCGCGAATGGAAGAGGTGGCGGCCAGATTCAAAAAGGGAAACTCTTCGTTGGCAGAGGGACGAGGAATGTCGGTGTCGCAATTTTCTTGAGCAACTCGCGACCAACCGCGATCAAACCGTAGAAATATTCACGGCCGCCCAAAGAAATCGATCCGTGATCGATAAAGATAAACGTACGAGTGCGATCTTAATTTTAAACTCGACGAGCTTGATTCCGAGCTTTTACAATCGAACAACCTTCCTGTATTACGAGCGTGAGATCTCGTACGGGCAAAAATACCTGTTTGAATCGTCGGAACGAACGAAAAGGCTGGTACTGTCTGTAATTACATCAGCATACAGCGGATGGCGTAATAGCGGCGTTGAACAAGGTCAGTAACGAGAGCGGTTTCGCGAAAAACAAAACGCAACGCGAGACTCCGGAAAAGGGAAACATTGTGATTATCCGAGTAACCAGACGGTAAAAACACGCGAGGAAATGGTAATTTCAATCTGTAGGGAAATTCCGACTTCTGTGCACAGAAATGAAACGAGAACATTCAAGATTTCCTAGTATCTCAACGACCCCCGGATCAAACCGGATCGCAAACGAGAATTAAAAAATAAAACGTTCGGCTCACCGAAAATAATGAAAGGTGGTGGTGGTGACCCTTTACCATTGTTTTTCGCGCGGGAACACGGGGCTGGGTGTTTTAAGCACGCGTACTCGCGTGACGAATGGGTGTGCGTGTGAACTTACGCGCTCGATTCCTCTCTTTTCGACCCACTCGATTCCCTAATAGCCCCTCTCTTTCTTTCTCAATAAACGCGTGTACCAGCGTTAATGTTTGCAGTCACAAGTTGGTAAGTTTTGTGATGGCAACCCCGAACGACTAGTTACCCTGGTAACGCTTTGTTGTGCCGTTGTGTCGAACCCATTCACGATGGAGGGAGGGGAAGAGAAATCAAGCCACCCATGCCAATTCCACCCTCTCGTCGTCCTGCACGCGTGCACCCTCTACCTGAAGTCGATCTAACCCGGCTTGACCTAGCCCAAACTAGCTGCTTCACACCCCCCCCTGTCGTCCAACCGTTCAGAGAACCCGGTCATCAGAAACTATGGGTTTGTAGGATATAGCAAAATGTACATATTTCGGTGGAATTGCTGGTCAGTACTAGCCGGAGTACCGTACAACGACAGTTGGGACCCAAAAGATTGCACAGTGGCAAAGTTCCAATAGCTATTCAATAGCTGGACTGTAGAAATTCAAATTAGAATTACCTGTAACAAGTAACTGAACAAAAGACCTATAAAATAACAAAGGTTTCCGAGCTCTGGCTATGTTTAACGTCCTAACCACCCATAGCCAACGAATAGGACCCACAGGGTCGCATGGTAATAAAATTACAATGCGAAAGTGACAAAGCTCCCATGGCAAGCTAAGTTTCAGCCATGTAATAAACTGCGATCTGAAGTTCGCTAAACAGGTCTGCATATCCCTAGGAACTGGTTACTAGTTCCTGTAGGACGTTCGATTCGACTGGATGGTCGAATTATGAATGATGTCTGAGTGCTATGGGACTGACCCCAAGGAGGTCACGTTTGCGGATGAAAGAATGGATGAGAGAAAAGTGGTCCAAGGAAGCTCGACAACGATGCTGAATGCATTGATGGCATTTTAAATGGAAATCCATGAAAATTGAACGGTGGAATGTGAAACTTTTACGATCGTTCCTTCCGAGGAACTTGTTCATCCGCGGAGGCGCTGTAACGAACTATTATACACTATACGGTGGGTATCTCTAGGAGCAGAGGTTTAATTAGGAGTTATTACGTAAGATTCTTGATCACGAACGACCCTCGACTACACGTCGCTATAGTAACCCCTAGAATCCTAGGGATTGATGAATATGCTATAAGAAGGCAGTAATTTAGAACACAGAGGCTGTTTCAAGCTTTAACGAACTTGGAAAATATGCAAAATCAGTCGACAATAAGGAATTGTAGATGGGTAATAAATTCGAAATTAATGAAACACCATTCAGACGAAATTAATTAGCTGATGATACACGTGCCAGCTAATGGAACTGAATAACACAATGGAGGGATCCAGTAACATAATCGACTACTTAAGACAGTCACTGGTTAACGATTCAAGGAAAATAGTAATACATAGAGTAGAAGTTCACGGTGGAATGATTAACACGAAGGACAAGGAAAATCTCACTGATGAACACATGGGATAAAGTTTGATAATGAACAAACATAATTATGGGAAATTAATGATCTCGTAATTGACTTGCAACTATCTAATGGCTGAATGTTATTAGAACTTGAACCAATTACTTAATGGAAATATATAATTGTTCGTTAATTAGCACTAGACACAGTGTCGTTAATAGAATATTAATTAAAATAAGAAAATGATTAATTCTATTCCAAGGAATTTGAAAAAATCTGACATTATCTAAAATTTCTGAAGGTCCAATTTGACCCAGTTAAAATTATTTTCAAATATTCTGTTATTTGTAAATGTAAGTTTTCATAAAATTGTTGAATAGGTGAACATCGCAAATTGATAAATTATCTTAATTAAAGTATACTCCATTTCCAACAAAATATACTCAACAATTGTTCCGAACAATTCAAAAATATTATCTTACTTCAAATCGATAAGGAAGAGGCTCGGCTTTATGGGCGTATACATACTCACATCTATATCAATTCTGGAAATATTACAAAATCTATACCGCGAAATTTTTAATCCATCCAATTAAATGTAATCATTAAACAAACAAAATAAGGAATGTGATCTATCAAGCGAATAGATAAGTCTATCAAATTTCATGTCGCCACCTATTCACACGAGTATTAAAAACGGAGCAGAAGTTGCTAAAAGTATTTTTTATATTATTAAAACCATGCCTGCTTAATTGTTATTTAAAATCGATAAGAAAATTAATAACTAAGGTTAAATTCGATCAGGAAGATTTCCTATAGAGTCACAGATATTAATCGTGTCGTCATACCCAGGGAAGGTCACATTTGTAAATACGTAAAAACATTAATACCCGACCTTACTGAATAATATCGCTTTCAAATCATAGAGGGAGTATGTATATTTCGTCGCAAAAACTGCTTACGAACGATTTAATTCCGTAATACGGTTTACACGCAATATATTGATCGCATAACGCGTATGAGCCTAGAATCATTTTATCGTGTTGTGAAAGCATCCTCCAGCTGCTAATCGCGACTCGTATATTATCTGACGACAATACGAAATAGTTTTTCGACGAACGTAAAAATATTATGCAAGTAAACACGTGATACGCAGACCATTGTATCATTTGTTGCGGAGCATTTTTTTATTACATATATATCGCCCCGTGTAATAAGTTAGATAACTCCAGAAAAAAAATTTCATTGAAATTCGAATTACACGATAAAAATATATAGAAAAAATCTGAAGTAATATTAAATCAAATAAAATCGCGTTCAGTATCGTCCGTTACACGCACGCATACCGGGTGACTAATACTTAAAACGGCATGTAAATGTGTTCTTATCGAGCAAGATAACGCATGTAAAAATATCGATGCTCCATTTCATTGCGTGCAGTCGATGTGTCGTTTGTACGACACAGAAAATTGATCGAATAAAACCGGTACCCGTATACCGCGTGCACGCGTATCAACGCTGGCAGAAAATACACAAATTCTCAGAGACAAACTGTACGCCTGGATGCATGGCTGAAATTATTGACTTAGCCGATCGGATATGACCGTCGAAAAATTCACGGCGTAGCGTCGCCGCTGGAAAAACAGCGAACTCGTTACCACGTTCAATGTATATAACCTCAATGATTGATCGTCGCCTTTGAATAGATTTTGTTGTGAATAAATCATAGAGGAGCCGAAATGTATTGAAAATTTAGCAAAAAAAGAATTAAATTATCGCCAGACGGCTTGACCACGCGCACGAAAGAGGGCTGACTCGGCGCGCGAGGGTCAGAAACTAACCCCCAAAAATGTATACGTCGTTGGATCAGTGTAAAACCACTTTGCCAGCGTAAATGCGCAATGCACACGAAACACATGCACGGAATCGTAATCGTGTTAGAATATAATAAGATTTTCAACTTACCGAATGCGTGGAAGAACTCCAGAACACCGTAAACTGGACCAATTCTCACTTACAAACACGAAACTTAACAGCAATCACAGTACAATGGCGTACAGCAGGTGCGTAGCGAAGACTGAGCTAATGCTCTTGCCATCTACCGTACCTTTCCGGAAGTAGCCGGCACAAAGGACATCCGTGATTGGTCGAGTCCGGCCAATGGGAGAGCGAGCCTCATTTACGCGGGAATGCTGGGCGCGCAGGCAGCCATATTGGTTTTCCATTCGAAGTCTGTACTGAAAATAACAAAATGGATTATGAAAATGAAAATATTAATGAATCATATCAGTATTATGAATTAGATGAACAAATGAAAGACGTAAAATCAAAATTAATAGAATGCCAATCAAAATGCGAGGATACAATAATAGAAATGTGTAATGTTAGTCAATTAAAAGATAAAGGGACATTTGTACTAAAAGACGTTGTCAGAAAATACAACGATCTCGATAAAGAATTATACCAGATTCATTGCAGTTATATAAAATGCGCAGAAAAGATAGACTCTCATGAAGAATACATTATTCGAAAGATTAAAACTTTAACATTACAAAGAGATAACTTAAAAGAAGAATTGTCGGAATTGAAAAGAAAAGCAGATGAAAATGACAAGATATTAACGGAAATAAGAAAAATGATCACAATTCAAGAAGTACTTAATTCTTCTTTTAATATTATTACTGGTCAAAGTTTTACATCATTTTCTTTTTTCAGAAAAAGAATACGGCACTAATACGAAAGTTAAGGAAACAGGTGGAAAATATGCACATTTCACCAAATCTGGAAGGAAAAGTAAATACAATCCTCAATGATCCTAGACTTACTAATACGAAAATTTCTAAGCAATAAATCATATGACACAATAGACTAATATTTCTTGTTTATATTAATACGATTTGAACTTATAAAATATCACAATTATTTAATAAAAATTAAAGTAAAGATCACTCTATAGAAATTGAACTCATTTAAAAGTACTTAACATTTACAATTTATCCATATTACTATTCTCGATTTAATAACGTTAAACTCTTTCTTAAACTTTCCAGCCTTGTTTCCAGCATATTTATTGTAATCGGTGATCTGTTTAAAGACTGTGTTATACTCTCATTTATAGCAATTATTTTCGATCGTTTCGCTGTAATTTTTTCCATTAAATTTGTGTTTTCGTCTTCTAATTCAATTACTCGTGTCTCGAGCTGTTCGCTGTGTTTTTTAATTTTATGTGCGTCCAAAGATCGTAAATGTAAAGATACATTTCCTGGCGGTCTCCTGCAATGAACAAAATAATTGTAGTATAAATCATAATTAACAAAACAATAATTCAGTATAGATAAATATCATCACTTACCAAGCATCTTCGGTAACCGAAGAATTTGCGTCCGCTAGTTTCGCAACTTTACTTAATCCTTCCTGTACACTACCATCGTTGAATATATCATCCAAATCAGAAGTCATATTATCATTAAGTTCCTTCACGAGTGCTTTGTATAACTTTCGTGAAATTTTCGGTTTCGGTTTTAGGATCGTAAGAATCTCCGAAAATTCATCGTTACTAAAAAAAAAAAAAAACATAGAATTAGTAAAACGATTTAATATACATAGAGTATGAAGATGGTAGCGACGTTTTTACAATGTGTCAATTATCCTCTGTTACGACTATTAATGGTGACTCAATTAACATAATTGCAACCGCTTAGAGGCAGAAACACCCGGGTACAATTGACGTTGAGAGCATCTCGCTCACTTTTCCTATATTATTTCATAATCAATTTCATTGCCGTGAGATCGATGCACGGTAAAACGAAAGCATGCGTGCCCGAGCGTTCAATTTCACGCACGTTAACTCGAGCGAAAAACATTCCTAATCTACCAACACCTGGCCAGATAAATACGTTGTTCCGCGAATGATGAACGTTCAACAATCGCTGCGCATGCGCTTTGGCTCTGCCGCCTCTATCGGCGGGATCAAATTTTTCTTTGTTTACCGTGCACAAAGGGGCTCGGCACAAGCTGAATGGGGAAAGAACCAGTATCCAGGCAACCGAATCCAGTTTTATAGTATTATAACAAGCGTACAATAGCGGGAACGTAATAGCGTTACACAATCTTCTAAAGTCTTTTCGCGCATCAATGACTAATAAGTATAGGCAATCTTCTCGCAATTATAGCGGACAGTTTTTATTCGTTTGCATACATCGCTACGGTTCCTAGAAAGTTATACAATATGGATTACAAAAGCTTGGCGGGAGTAAGGAATGAATGAAGTGTTACACAAGAGTGTTTAAAATCAAACAATTCTATTGGATGATCAAGAAATGACTGTACAACCTTTTTTATAAGATTTAAACGGAATCGTTCTAATAAATAAAAAGAAAGCTGTATAATTCCTCTTTGATCATCGATACAATAATCTAGATTAATGTACTGAGTATATACATATAACACATTGTATTTCCCATGGGGAGCAGATGTAATTAACCAAGACGAACGACCACACCTTCGATTCTTCTTCCGTTGTTTCACACGTACTCAATCAGGCCGGGACTGGTGCAATTTGATATCAACGCTACATATTTGCATTAGTCCAGACCTAGTTGAATACGCTTTTTCCGTCTTCCGTATCCCGTTTTCCTTCCGCGTTGTGCATCCTGGATCTCCTCGCGATCTACTGCGAGAACATAAAACGAAACATTGTTACGTTAACTCCCACTTAGATGAGATCATCGGAAAATAAATACATGTTACCGTACATTTACCGGTCTCGTAAGAAGGATAAGTCTCATGAACGTTGAACGCGTAAGCAGATTTTAAACAGAGGATAGACGACACAAGAACGTTCCTCGTGGGACGCGCGTTAGTCACTGAATTATTCTAAGTGAGAATATAACGGACGAGCAGAGCCACGCACGATCCCCATGACACGCACCGCACGAATGATGGAGCCCGAACGACGGTGACCGCACCAGGGGCCCTTTGTTTCCTCGAACACTTCGTGGAATTCTTCGAAGGTCAACTGGTGTGTTGGGTTTCAAAGAGTGGCAGGTTTCTGGGAAACGGAAGCTAAAGCAGGGACCGATTTCGAGGATTCGGCTACTACATAGGAACTTGCGAAGCCGTGTCAAGCAATAGGAGCCAATTGCTCGGGACACGTGAACATAGGACGGATTAACATACGAGTCACAAAGGCCAATGACATCGAGTAACATCGTTGTCGGTTTGGGTCGTTGGCGACCCGATCCCTTCCACTCTACCTTGCCAGCAGTTTGCTGTCGATACACCCGAAACATTGGGACCTCTAAAATGTATTTACAACACGTTCGAAGGCTGTAACCGGTGGGTATCGGCATATTCCCGCTACCCTCGGGCTTTCTTAATTAAAGCGGTATTCTTGACCGCGACTTATACTTGACACACTTACTGTTGGTAGTACTGTTATGGTGCGAACGTACGCAAGCATAACCTGAAATTTTGCAGCATCTTGGCCGTGTGAATTATTCAACGAGGAAAACACGCTTTATTTATATCTGGCGTCTGTTTACTAGATCTTAACTTCCAGTTTCTGATTACTGTTTGGTCTAAGGTCTTTAGAGATATGAACCCTGTATCATGCTCTCTAAATGTATTAATCTATACAAATTTCAAAATTTATCTGGCACATTAATTTAATGCGCATGCGTTTGGTAATATAAAAAAACCGCGAGCAACTTTGTCACATGCGATACATTTTATAACCTCTAAAAATTTGGTCCTGACAACTACATTGATAAGAGTATATTGTATATGGATTATGACAAATGGTATTTCCGTATATTCCACAATGTTTATTAGAGACTATGTTACTCAATTGATAGCATTACTCACCTCACAGATTCCGCAATGTGTTTAAAAATATTTGCAATAGCCAGCCGAAACAGAAGAACATTATTCGGATGTTTGTTCTCTGGATCTTCTTCCATTCTTGATCGAGATACACGTAATTACTGAGTCTTCGAATTTCAGTAACCGAATACTTCAACGAAAGCTGGGCATAACGGTTCTTGCACTCTATACACAACTTCCACTTTCGCGTCTCGGAACTGTTGGGAATAATTCAAATCGTTTAAAAGTGTGTCGGGAACTTCGTGGTAGTTTAAAACGCCACCAGTAGATGGTACTACTAGATCCCAAACACCGCCCTGAATTATTGAACATCCTGACATTAGAATTCAAAATGAAATTCTTTACCGTCAGCAGCCTAACAGAATTAGAAAAAATGATTATTAATTATTAAACTATGTATCAAGTACAGATAATGAACTTTGAGATCAAAACCAAGTCAAATTTTTACTTTAAACGCCATGCCTTAAAAATGTGATTATGTAATAACATTTTAGGAATTATCTAATTAAAGAGAAAACTACTTCACACAGGAGGCATGAACAGGAAAGCTATATAATAACAGAAACGGAATTAAAGATACGTAGCTTGAAATGAAAACAAATGCTGCGACTGATCTTGCGATAACTTACTTCGGTATCTAATTAACATTCTTCTCACATTACATGGAAACTCAACTCGTGTATTCTATGTCATTACTAATTAGTTGTTGTATCAATTAGTGGCTGCGTTTAAAATGAAATCTTCCAATGGTGTGAAAAATTATTCCTCGTAATCGGAAACTAAATACGACCAGTTTTTAATCGTGTTACTTCCGTTTGAAGTAACATCAATTATTATAAAAAAAAATACTGCATCATATTCCTTTAGAAATCATATTCCACATCTGATCTACAGTTCAAGGAATCTGCCCTTATATTCCCTGGAGTCCAAGGCGAACAGGTCGAGTCCGGGTGCCGGTTCACAGTCTAGTAGACTAGAAATTGGATCGTAGCTCGGGGCTGATCCAGAGTGTAACAGCATCGTTCCGACAGCTGCACCCCTACCCTCGAAGAACACGGTTCTCGCGAACAGTCTTCGCCTGCAGCTTCAAAGGTCACTGCTGACGGTGGAAGAAGGGACGCTCGCCGTTACCGTAGATTCTCAAAGTAGCTCATGTCGAACTGAACCGACGCGATGCGCCTCCGTTCTATTATGCAACCGGCCTGAACTATATTTTCTTCCCCGAGTCGATCTCGCTAGCGAGGAGAAGGCACTTACCGCTACCGTGAGGCACCCATTCACTCGGTCTCCATCGATCCTCTTAAATCGACATGTTCAACGTACTAGTTCCGATCGCGTTGATCCCGGATCGAAGTGTCGCGATCCATATTCGAATTCCAACGATTAGCGTTCCATCGGGGACGTTTAACAAGAGACGAGAGTTAGCCAATGTTTCTTTGTTCTCTACCCTTCTTCTGCGATCGTCGCTCTGTCAGCTCGTAGCCCGCGGCGTACTGCAAAAGGAGAAATGTATAAATTTTACACGTTAACCTGAAAGCCAAGCGATTATCCTGGCGATGGTGCGGTTAATATATCCCGGATGAAAGTACCGGCATGTATTTAGGAATTCCAATGCACGAGAATCCTCTGTCAGTTGCATCAGGCTGCATAGAATTGCACGAAGATTCGCTTCGACGCGCGAACGTAGCACCTCTTCGTCGTCCTCCTTGTTATCATCGTCAGCGTCCACGTGGTTGCGTCAGGGCAAATACAAGAACCGCCGAGACCACAGACTTGTTTCATTTTTTCTTTTTTTTTTTTTTCAATTTTTCCCTTTCGTCGACCTCCGGTGTGTCGGTTCTTTCGAAATGCTGCCACGATCATCATCCGTACAGCGAGATCGTAACAAAGAAAGCAAAGCAGTAGCCCAGCTACTGATTGGAGGGAGGGATTATGCGTACAGTACTTCTGTTCGAGATCATTATTCAATAACGACGTGTGAGCCGAGGCTTCCGCGATTCATTCGTGTCGTATTCACCTGGAATTTGTACCAAGGAGAAAGTTGATTGGAATTGTCGTTTGATTATTCTGATTACGGGAATACCCGTCGCGCTACCAAGAGGCAGAAATTTACGCGTATACGTAATAATATACCAGGTATATAACGGCAATTAGCCGGGTTGTTAGACCCGTACGAGAGTGTTTCTTAATCCTTTAAAGCTCGACCTCTTCTACCTGAACGAGTTAGAACATCTCTCTTCCCTGTGGTGGATCGAAATATCAAGAGAACATCGAGTTCCTGAAAAATAAGATCAAACTTAAAATCAGGGATTTATATCATGCAGAAAATACATAAAATAATAGGATAATTGCAACGTCACGAACTCCTTTCTTTACATGTTTCTCAGCATCCAAGGTAAAACCGTAGTAGATCCGGATGATACCCAAGAGCTGAGATTCCCAGCCTATGGGTCGCGACCCCTAAGGAGGTCGCGAAGCATTTTCTGGGAAATCACATTTTCGCTCTACGTTAGAATATTTTAACTAGTGGTTGACTATTAGAAAAGGGGGTCGCACCTTGGATAACGTTGGGAAACAAGAGATCTGAAGAGTTCACGGATAAGGGAGCAGCTTATTTCCGCAAAATATCACAGCTCCTTATTAGGCAGTTACCGCGAAGATCAGGTGTCTGGGTTTAGAACATTGCAATGGGACATTGTAGTCGCTTATTAGTCGGTGCGCGATCCTTTTTTGGTGACAGCGCCCACTAGCTAGGTGATCCGACGAGCATCGAGAGGATGGAGCTACTTCTCGACGAACCGTACTTTTGCCGATGAACCTCACCTCTGGCATAACACGAGCAGCAAGATAGATGAATGCGCGGATAGCACGCCAAAGGGCTGGGTCTTCTCAAAGCGTATCGGCGTGTTCGGTGACTCGATCCGTTTAGAAAGCATCCCAAGTCCTATCCTCTCCGGTTGGTATACATTGTCTCGAACGTTCGCGGTATCCTATTATCGAGCTATGGCTCACGATCGCCCCGTTTTTTGCGCAGGCCGCACCCCTGCATCGGCTAATTCGAATGGCTCGCAGCGAACCGATCCTATCGATCATCGAATCACGCTGATTTTCTCTATCTTGTCCAATGTTTCAGCTCGATTCCTGGAGTCCCGCTGTCTGATCTGTTTCAGAGATCCAACGGCGTTACCGGCAGAATCTATTACTGGCGATGCTTAGATAAGGCTATTCCAGGCCTCGGTGTCAAATGGTACCAGCGATTAACCTGAAGTTGAAGAGTTTAGTAAGTGACTATAAGTGGCAAGGATAGGGTCGTTCAGTCTTTGTATCAGTTTCCCAGAGAAATCTCAAATCGGTTTGCGTGTCGAAATCCGGCGAAGTTGTTGGAATAAACAGATGAATGAGAAGTACATTGTGGGAAAGAGCAGAGTGTGATTTATTAGTCTTTTTTTACAAGACTTATTTTATGTATTACCATTTTGGGAGTGGTTGTAACCAAGATCATCATCGGCTGAGATAATTCATGAGAGGCCATAAATCGATTTTAGAATTTAAAGAGTTTACATAACCGAGAGGAGCGTTCCAAGATAACTCGTTCGGGGGAGTGAGATGGATTACCTCATCGATTCAGGAACTTTCTTCCAGAAACAGTTATTATGTGCCTCATAAGAAGAAAGTATGACCGATTACATAAGACATTTCACTCACCCTTTAGGCAGCATTCGAGCTACAACGTCATGCCGATTGTATTGGGATTCGATCGATGGATTCTGGTAGACTGGAAACTATCAATCTCATGGATGTACACGCGAAACTCTTGCGAGCTTTTATTTCATTCTCGCGTACATCTCCTTACGTGTGATTCTCTTTTATACAGTGTCATTACGTACAGAGAAATCAACCATTCTCACGGGAAGCAATCATATTTTCTAATACATATTTCTCATATGTAGCCTAGCATCAATCACGATTCTTCAGAAGTACTGAAGTAATATTATATTAAACTTCAAAAGCAAAAAGTTCTTCTGCTTCCCAATAATATCTCACCCCGTTGTGTATCAATGAGCGTTGCCTAATAAAGTCTGTCTCAAAGGGTTAATAGAATGCCGTAGCACTCTCTATAGAGCAAAGAAAAAAGGTCTCTCCTCCTAAGTTCCAATCCGACCCGGTAAAAGTGAACAGTCTGAATAAGGAACTGAACTGTTCGCGCCAATCAACCACGAGGCAAAATCGAAGAGACGTGAACGAGAGAGGTAAAAGATGGTTATTGGGAAGCGATCACGTCGAAGGCGTCTGCCTCGGAGCGTGAGTACGGTGACCTAAGGGGGATCGTTAAAGCGGGCAAGTTACGTGCCGATCGGTAACACTAGAGACGATTTGGAGCGGCATCTTCTGTACGTACACGTTCGCACACCTACGTACATTACGTACCATCGGTACGGTTGATGCGCAACGCACCAAGTTGCGCAATATTCGTGCACGGTTGCGGAGCGTGCGTTGCTCTCTATAAACCAACCCATCTATCGTGGATGATGATGACGCTAGGCGACCCCGTCCGACGCGGGATGTCAGAGGCGAAATAACCGATATAATTACAAAGAGAAACGTAATGTACGCATCTTAAATCGTTCCTTACGTCGCAATCTTCCATATCAGAAGATGCCGCTCATCCCCGTAGCGTACCGCTACTCTCGATCCTTTTTCAACTAGAACAGATGCCTCGCGTAACCTCTCTTTTTTTCTTCAAGACATCGCTGTCGTCCCTTCGCCGGTCTATATGCCTCTTATACACACGAACATCGATTCACTTTCATGTCGACCCGATTAGTCGACCTTCAGGTCCAACCGACGAGAGATGCCCGCCGATCTGTATCACCTAACTTGCGCAATCACCCCTCATCGTTCGTCTTTCACCGTAGCTCATCTTCAACCGCCCTCTCCCTCGATACTTCCTTCTTACTCTTACCATCGTTACTGTTCGCTTTTTCTTTGTTACTCCATCGTTAACCGAGTTCGCGAACTTCGCCGAGGGACGCGGCACCGGGTGTTCACCAGAGTCGATGCCGTTTCTAAGTCTTCCCCTCGTAGCTAGGTGGGAGGAAGACGATCCTCGGCCACGGATCGGTATATAAGCACGGTTGCTTCGACCTGAATCTGCACAGACCAATTATTGCCATCGTTTGGTGATACAACGTCAACTCTGTGCAACGGGTATCGTCCGGGGAGGCTCGATTTTCACAAAGATCAAATCATTTGTCAGCGAGATGAGATCGGTACGACTTCACACAATACATCCGCTTTCCCGCGTCAGGTGGCGTCATTGACGTAATTAGGATTTTTCTCGGGAACGAGCCTGGTCCAACTAGCTTTCCTAAAAAGTGTCAAGTGTTACTAGTGTTACTGCATTCTAACATAGTTTTTATTCATATTTCCAATAACAGGAACGTTTGTACTTAGTTGCATTGAACATGGCATTTTGGACCAAATATTTATTTGTACTCAGATAAGATTTTTACTTACTGCAGTAATTTCTGGTAGAAAAGCCAGATCAAAGTGAATCTGGTCCTTACTTGGTTCACTTCCGGTGAATCTCTGCGATTTACTGATAGAACCCAATGATACCAAACATGTGCGCGGGAAATCAGTGGGAGTCCATTTTGAACTTTGATAACTTAAAAATATTTTCGATTTCTCTTGACCAATTGCTTACGTACTATTCTTCACATGCATGTTTCGACAATATTAAAAATCATTCGATAAATAAACTTACAAACGCAATTTTAACAGCTCGCTGTCGCGCTACTAGTAGTCGGTACCTGTTACGCGGCCCGACTGGAGAACACTTACCTTCCTCCGGGTAATGCGGGTACCGCGGGAGGTGCAGGCTTGATTCAAGCACCAAATCGAGGAGGTCCTGGTGGTCCTGGAGGTCCCGGAGGACCCGGTAGACCAGGAGGGCCAGGTGGTCCAGGCAGTTATGGCGGCAGTGGCGGAGGGGGTGGCGCGTTCGGCGGCGGCGGCGGCGGAAGTGGCGCATACGGAGGTGGTGGCGGCGGTGGATTTGGAGGACGTAAGTACTTAATTGAATTTTAATTAAAGAAATTAATTATTTAATTTATTGAATTAAAAATATAACTCGAATTGCTTACCGAAAGACTACTTTAGTCATTTATATCGAACGAAACGATTGATCGAATTTTCAAATTTGAATTGAAAAGAGTGACATTTTATTATGTAACTGTTTGAAGATCGTTTATAGAAAGCCATTAATATTAATTTCCTCCTGATAAATTACTATAATTTGCGTAAACGGTGCAAGTCGATTATCCTTTATAATGTATGTAGTAATAACGGAGTGACCACGTATCATACGTGCCGACATGAAAGTTTATCAGAAGCAATATTACGTTTCATAGAGAAGAGATGAAATTCTCTCTGTTCACTCCATTATACATCGTTTCTGTAAACCCATAAATGACACGATTTCATCACATCGCGTGTTAGAAAAAGTGCAACATACATCAAGACGTCCACGCATTAGATCGCGAAATGAAATTACACTGTTTTTTACCACGCTAAGAGGGAGAGAAATCGCGTGATGGGAGATTCATCGTTGTTTGACTTGCACTGAAATACAGGTTGTCCCTAAACTGGTGCGGAAAATATTCTGTGTGCATAATACGATTGCAAAACATATATGATTAATGTTTGTATATTCAACATCATTTCTTTGATGACAGTAGTCTCCTCTGAACAATTTATACTTGCATATAGAATGTGTACTCTTTTGATTGTTCAACCAGTATAAAAAGTATATCATGAAAGAAAAGTGTGAACCGCGCAACATTTAATCACTGTATACCTCGTCTAATGAAGACATACCCACGAGGTCCTGGCAATCATTTGGCCCACGATTCGAATACTGTGAGAATCCGTTGCGAAAATTAAGATCACAACCTTTCTGTGTCTCCTTTTGTACAGCATCGCAAACAACCGAGTAATTAGACTCCATTCAGTTACGAATTAATCTCGGGTATGTTCGTGGATTTCACTTGGAGTGATGCAATCTGAGATTGCACGGATACGACGATCGATAAAAAGTCGATTATGCCATGTGGGATGAGACGAAGAGTATTCTGTGGAGTACCGTTTGAAAGCCTGACTAATTGCGTCTGTTAAGGATGATTGGTTATTTGCATTTGCATTCGGTCGTTCGTCACCAAATCGTTCGTGTTTCCTAATGTGGAAAGACGTAATGTCTTTCAACTTTCCTAACGCGTCCGACGTAATGGTCATCTATTTATTGATTGGCTTAGCAAGATATTAAGTTGCATAAGTTTTTCTGTCGAAAGAATCAAATTATTCAGAATATTTCAACTTTTTAAAATTCTTTTACTTTTTTTACAATGAAATCACTCGGAAAATAGAAATTCTTCTTTCCCACACGGCGAGCTAATTGCAAACGTGCGTTTTACATTTTTATGCTAAATGAATCATAGAAACGCGAGACTATCTCTCGTACGTTGTGCAACGTCGTCGACGAGAGAATGATTCGAGTGAAATTTTCACGAATCACGATTGCAATATACTTGAAATACCGTAAAGCGTGTCATCGAAAGTGGTAGCGATAGAAATGACTGTTTCAGCCGGTGGTGGCGGAGGTGGACCAAGAGGAGGTCCCGGAGGTGGCCAGGAGATACCCATCGTCTCGTTCAACAATCAGAACAGCGGGGACGGCAACTACCAGTTCAGCTACGAAACAGGAAATGGTATCAGTGCGCAGGAAACGGGTCAGCAGCAAGGTGAGATCAGGGCCAGTCACGTTTCCCAACAACGACATCCCGTGTTCCTTTTCTTCGCGGTTCGTTCGCTGCCATTTCTCGCCGTTATGAGTTCCTATCCATCATCGCGTTCGGCCTAGAATCCTTCCGTTTTACAATAGGAGTCGGATCGGTGAACGCTGGAACGCTGCAACTGATAAAACCCTCCAGTTCCTGTAACACCTTTCAAGATATCCACCTTCGTTTACTTTCTTCTTTAATTGTACAAAATCTGCAAACGATCGGTTAGGCTGTTGCATTTTGAAACGTAGAAAATCTGACCACCCTTGATACGTAAAAATCCAACCGCAACATTCTTGCGGAATGCGCGACCCACTTCTGGTTCTCGACAGAGTGGGCAGAAAGGCCGCAGGCAATCGCTCGTCCCAATTTCAACTCGCGATGAGTGATTACCGAACAATGATCGTTATTAACAAGCTGGAAAGCCGCAAAAATTTTCCCCGATATGACGTGACGCAATACGACCCAGCCTGTTACACCTGTTGCGTCAAGGGTTCGTTCGTCTTTCTCTTCGCAGGTAACGCGGAAGCGGTTAGCGGATCATACTCGTACACGGGACCCGATGGCGTGCAATACAGCGTCACTTACACGGCTGACGAACAAGGTTTCCATCCCCAAGGTGCTCATCTTCCAACACCGCCACCAATTCCGCCTGAGATTCAACGGGGAGTCGAGTTAGCGCTCGCTGCTGAAGCCAGAGGAGAGAATCAGGATACTTCCGGTGGCGGTGGAGGCGGTGGAAATGGCGGGGGTGGATATTCCGGAGGAGGCGGTTACGGTGCGTTTCGTTGGAGGATCGATGGAGACGTCATTGAAGATTCGTTCGAGTTGTTTCTGTATAATTTTAATTACATACTTGTGTTTTCTGAAAGCAGGAGGCGGCGGAAGTGGTGGTGGCGGCGGCGGAGGTGGAGGCGGCCGAGGTGGAGGTGGAGGTGGTGGCGGCTATCAAGGTCCAAATTCATACCAAACAAGCTCGGGCGGATACCGTTATTAGACGACACAGTGAAAGTCATTACACGATCAATTTTGTTCCATTACAGCAATCTCATTTAAAGGCGGACTTATGTACATAAGAAAATATCGTTTATGTAACTTTTTTATTTATATAAAATACGAGTACTTTATTTATATCGTTGTTTCTCTTCCTGTAAAATTGGATCGAAACTTTTCAAGGTGTTCAAATCGCGCACCATTTCATCATAATATGTGAAATTTCTTAGAATTAATTTCTTAATGTTCTTTATTAATAGATAAGAATTTTAATACAGCTGCATATTATATATTTTGAGAAATAAATTATATATATATGTACACATATTTGATTTGTTTTGTAGGTTTAAGCGCACAACATCGCACAAAATATAAGTCGCATACGAATACACGTCATACACGCATAATAATACTTTTATGAATTGGAATGAAATGCTTCGAAAACCTTAAAAGCGTAATTCATCAATAAGTATTTAAACAACCGCTGCTTGAGTGCTATAGTCTACCAGAGGTTCTTCGCACCTCCTTAATTCAGTTCCCCTGGCGAACTGAATGAATAGCTGTTCCAAGGTAGCCGATAAAACGGCATAATCTTCGATACAACTGTACCGTTCAGTCAGATTATTCATTGTGCTGTACATTTTTTCCCACGTCGTTCCAGAATCATTTACATGATAAGCAATTAATCCCTGGGGAATGAAGAACAAGATAACATCACCGGAAGCTTGAATGATTCATTAGGAAACGCTTTGTATTTGTCAAGAATTATTACCAAATTCTCATCTCTGATTTCACACGTTAAAGATGATTCCATAATCGATTTTATATTGCTCACATCGTCATCCGATCGGTTGGGATTTAATTTAACGTGAATATCGTAACCAGCGCCGAATCGTTGCTTCAATTCCTGGCTTGCACCAATGCAAACCAATTGACCTTTCACCATAATGACTAGCCTATTGCACAAAGCCTCGCATTCTTCCATGCTATTGCAAATATCTTTTCATGTAAGTACAGAAGTTTCGCTAATATGTATTACCGAGTCAAATAATGTACCTGTGAGAAGTAAGTATAATAGCTTGTCCCATTGCTTGGCAGGATTGAAGAATATTCCACAATGATCTCCTAGCAGCAGGGTCGACGCCCGTTGTTGGTTCATCCAACAGAACGAGAGTCGGATTTCCAATTAAAGACATTGCGATGTTCAAACGTCGTTTATTCCCACCGCTGTAAGTACCACTTGGTTGATGCATGCAAGCATTTAAATCTGAAATAATGGATACATTTCTGAACTCTGCATGAAAATTATTTAAAAATACATGAAAGATCGTGTAGCTTACTGAGACGATTGATCCATTTATTGACTTCTAAGTCCACCTTGGAACTTGGTATACCACGAAGCAAGGCAAACAATCGCAAATGATCGAATGAATTCAAAGAACTGAGTAGTGCGTCAGTTTGTGGACAATAGCCCATTTGAGCAAGGTACTGTGAAGAAAATTAATTATCAGTGAAAGTGATTAATGGTAAACAGTTCTATTAAAATTGTGTATTACATTCTTCCTATCTGTATGAATTTCTGAATTTCCTAAGTACATGATACCACTGTTTGGCATTTCTTCGCCAGTCAACATTCTAAAAGTGGTGCTCTTTCCGGCACCATTAACGCCAAGTAATCCAAAACATTCTCGTTGCTTTACTCGAAAATTGATTTCTTGTACTGCCATTAATTTTCCATAATATTTGCTTAATTCATAAACCAAGAACAAACTATCGTCATTAGTTTCTGGACTTTCGAGAGCATTCAATTTGACGGTAGGCACTGTCGTTCCTTTTTCTTTCCCACTTATTGTCCTTCCTACACCTGTGTTGTAATCATAGTCTCGCAAGAGGACATTTTTTCTTATTTTCAATTAACTCAAGGAAATAAACCTACCTTCCGGAAATACTGCATTACCATTCGTTAGCTTCTTTATTTCTAATGCTACTGTATATTTCTCCTTTTCTACCTCTTCATCTTTTATAACACAGGCATTTTTTAACTTTTGATCGAACATTTTAGCGTATAATTTGTCGATCAATCGTTCTTCTAAAATAATAAGTACAGCAAAATATATTAATGGCGTGACTGACAAATATACAACGCATTCTGTCAGGCTCATATCACTGTCTTCGTTAGAAAAATACGGAAGCTGGTTCCTACATACTCCATCTACGCAATCCAAATCTTAAAAAGAAAACATAACGAAATAATGATATGTCGTTAGAGCACATGATTAATTGGAATATAAATTCATACCACAACAAACATCCTTAAAACCCAGGCAAACTACATCTTGCAATCGTTTTGGTAATCGACGGCATCTCGCATTTTGTACAGCTACGTTGAAGAAAGATAATTGACCATGAAATAGGCTCACATGAGGTATCAGACGGAATATCCGTTTCTGTATTGCATGTAGAATCCTCAAACGGTCAAAACTATGTACCACTTCGTGCAGAAGATATTGAAACAAAACTAGAATAGAAAATAGATGATCATTTTAAGTGTTCTTAGGATTAAATATAAGTATAACTTACCAAATCCAACAGGTACAAGACTCAATATGGTTACCACAGTATTTCTTGATTTATTGACAAAACTAAAGATGTATGTTATAAATAAAGAATTAATGCCAAATAATACTAATAATAGTATCATAATCACTGAAAAGAAAAAGTTCGAGTTAAGTTGAATTTTTAATAGATATAATCAGTTTTTAGTATCAGCTTACGTGTTTCTGTGCGGTAATACAGGCGGATATCTAAGATAATATCCATGATATAAAAGCCTAGCATGATAATAACTATAGACATTGTGAGAATTAAAAAATCGAAAGAAAACATCGTGCCCCAGTATGAGAAAGACGTGACTCCCGTCATTCTTTGAAGCTGCTTTACTTTAGTTTCCATTTCTTGAAAAGGATGGATAACAAAAAGTGCTACAGTAGGGAAGAAGAAACTACAAAACACCAATACTCGTGACAATGATTCCGCTTCTGGCATTAATATTGTTGCAGACAAAGGGTTTGGTAACTGCTGGCTTGAAACACGGATAGAGTATTCGTCACCAGCAAAACGTTTGATTAACGCGTTCGATAACAGATTCACAGTTAATGGTACACTGTGAACCGCAATACCAGAATAAAAAGCATTAGCGAGTATGGCGGCATTATCGTCGGAAACATTAAATTCTGCGGAAACGATATAATTGTTACGATATGAGGCAATATCTTGAACAGCATGATCCAATAAAGCTGAAAGAATAGTTTGATTTCAATTTTTTACATTAAGTTTTACAATTTTCCAAAACAAAATATAGTTGTTGTAGTTACCTTGTGAAACACTTGTATTTTGCTGTACTTCTTCTGCAAATCCACCAAAATAATCTACTGAATCTTTATAATGCATACCACATTTTTCAACTTTAGACGAATATAGAGCTTTAGGATGTCTATACATATCAAGTTCAAGTGGAAATACATCCGTCGAATCGCGAGGCGTATTATAGCTCAAAGCCATTAATACGACCGATAAAATTGGTAAAAACAGCTAAAAAATATAGAATCATAAGTAAAACAATAATAGATTAATAATAATCTACTTCTAATCTTAATACATACTGTCAACAATGTATGGGTTATATTTTTTTTAGTGTAAGTTAATTTTTTATGATACAGTGCCAAAATTGTTTGCATACACAAGGACCATCCTTGTACTTTTTGCAATGGGGAATAGAATATTTCATTTAAATGTTTTTCTTTCTCTTCTTTCTTAATCACTCTAAAAAATAAAATAAATACTTTTTTTTACAAATTTCATTAGACAATGATTAAATGTACTTTAAAAGTCGCATACTTTAAAAATACTTCTTCCAAAGTAATAAGTGATACGCTGATCCCAGTAACACCCAATTTCTTTTTCTGATTTTCGATTTTATCTAGAATTTGTGGTAATGTCTCAGTGTTTGGTACACTTAAAACAATCTTTTCACTGTCCACATTTATTTGTTGTGTTCTTGCATCGAACTTATTTATAACTTTTTCTGAATTACACCATGACTTAGTTGATAAAGTGACTTCTAAATGACCATAGCCTAAAATTAAACAATACCTTATATGTATATACATATGTATAGTATACAGGGTCTGGCCGAATAACATATAGGAGCGGACACCACGTAATTACGTGGTTGTTACTTGGCCGGACCTTGTACATATATCGCTCTATAATAAATGTACCAACCATATTGCTTTTTTAAAAACATGGTTGTACCATAACATTTTAATCGTCCTCCGTGTACAATAGCAACTCTGTCCCCAAGTATGTCAGCTTCTTCCATGTTGTGTGTACTAATCAAAATTGTTTTCTTTCCTCTTATTTTCTACAGAAAATTGAATAAGTTTTTTACATTTATGTAAATCAATTATTAATTGCTCTGCATAAAGAAAAATTCCCTTACTAATATAACATCCCAGATATCTCTTCTAGTTTCAGGATCCATTCCTGATGTTGGTTCATCCAAAATTATAATCTAAATGAGATATTACCGAAATAAAAATATTGTTTATTCGATAAAACAAGTTCAATTTGCATTGATGTTAGTATATTCTTACACTAGCATCCCCGACGAGAGCCATCCCAAGACACAGTCTTCTCTTTTGCCCTCCGGATAATGTACTTGGAAGAACGTTCCTTTTTTCATTCAATTTTAATTTATCAAGGAGCATATTAATATTTTGTCGAATTTCTTTCCTCGTTTTATTTATACCTTTCAACTAAAATTTCCATATGTAATTACTTTAGATCATTATCTATAGTAATACTGTAGTACCGCGATACTATACTTACTAGACCGAAAAATTCCAATTGTTCGAACACACTCAAATCAGGAAAAACCATATTTTCTTGTGGACATAATCCTAGATCATTTCTAATAACTTCTAAATGTTTTGAAATATTTTTGCCATTTATAAGAACCTTTCCTTCAGTAGGACTTATTACACCTAATGAAAAATATATATTAAAAGACATCGATATAAGGTACTTTTTTTTTATAAACAGAATTTGTACCTGTTAAAATGGACATAAGCGTAGTTTTCCCAGCTCCATTATGTCCTAATAAAGCTGTTATTTGTCCTTTATATAAATCGACTGAAATACCTTTCAATGCATGGACTGCCTATTATAAAATAATTGCAAATATAGTTATAAAACTTAAATAATAAAATTATTCAAACTTACCGATTTTCGAAAACAGCTAGTATTATATGTTTTCTTAAGATTACGGATCTGAATTCCAGGATTAAGTGCACCTTTTGTTACAGGTTCAAAGTTTTCATTATCTTCTTTATCATACTCAAAATCTTCCATGTCCTCATCAAGATATACTTTATTTTTCCTCAAATACTACAAAATTATACAAGTGTTCTGCATTATGTATTGCGTATGTATAGTGTATCTCAAGAAATATAATGTATTTTGGAGTATTAAACAATTTACCTTTAGAAAATAAAATGGCTTTTTACGTACTCCGTATTTTCCTGGGAATATAGCATTGATGTATAATGCTAAGGAAAAGTGTAACAAAGTACCCAACAGGGAAAAAAGTAATATATATCCAACACATCCACCAATATTATATTGCGTTTCCCCCGCAATAAACATATTTGACCACTGAATACCGATTACTAAAAATCGGGACATATTTAATGTTCAAATAACATACATAATTATATTCAAATATTAATAGCGCAGAAATATTTTTACATACATTGAGTTTCATATGCATTGACTTCTTCCAGGAATCTATACAAAAATATATTTGGAAACAATATTCCCAAATACGGTATTATCGAAAATACTCCTACTTTTACTAAATTTCCATGAAGTGAGAAAGAAGCAGTGTAAATAACTGATAGTGTAGTTATTACGAAACGCGCTGCAAGAACAATTATAATCGTGTTTCATAACTACATATTATTTTTTACAACTTATTCAGAAATAAAACTTACGTTTTGAAAAATATGCAGCAACATGCATACCAAATGATATTAAATGGGCAATATGTACTGTAAATATTAGCCAAAATATAAAAGTGTTGCTATGATACAAATATGGATCTACATTTCCAGAGAAAGTATTTTTAAATAATATTATTATTGGAACTATATAAAAAATACTGAAGAATATGCCAGTAATTAACCAACTTAGTAGATTTTGGTAATGTTTTACTCCATTCATTGCCATTAAAACCTACACATATTTAAACAATATATAATTACTGTAGAAGTTCGTTGTGTTATAGTTTATAACATACTTACATTTACTCCAATATATTTTTCTTTTGTTGCATAATTTGTTTCTATACATAGTGGAATTAAAAATGCAATGACTGCAAACATACATATTCCCACTCTTAGTACTATATCTGACTCATCTATTTTAACATATGGAGGATATGGCATTCTTTGTATAGACACCTAAAATATACATACATAATAAATATAAACTATCAGCAAGAAGTGAACTTAATAATATGTATTTTATAATACCATTCTTCCAATCATGGAATGTGATGTTTGATTTATAAAAGAATCATCAACACACATTTGCAATTGTACAAATGGTACAACATTAAAATATATTGTAGACTGATCAAATGTGTTTTGGAACAATGTTTTTGGAATATCTATGGGATGCCTGATTTTGTATTTTATGGCAGTTGTATTGTATTGTTCAAACACAAGAGCTAAAACTTCAACAGCAGGAGCTTCAGCTTGTAGAATTGTATAAGCATTAATCATATCATCTTCAGATGAAAATCCAGCTACACCTATTTAATACAAATATATAGCTTTAAATATTAACAAAACAGCATAACATGCTACATTAATGATTGTAATAATTACTTTCTTGTGGCAATCCCAAACACATTCTGGTGTTATGCACAATATTCTTTGTATACGAATTCTGTGGCACAAAGTATAAAAATGTCAAATCCCTGTTTATCAAAGTCAATTCATCTTTGGTGTATATAGGATAATAGGTACTTTCATTAATCACTCTAGGTGGTTGTACACTAAAATCTCTCACAGCTTGTATCAATACAAACAAAGCAATAGGTATCAAACATTGTATAAATATTGTTGTCTTCCAATGTCTGCATCGTATTAATAAATTTTTATATAAAAGTAAAGCAAAAGTCCTCATGTTATTTGCCATTTTGATCTTCTGATGTTATTAAATTTAATTAAGGACTTCTATGACTTTGCATAATCAATGTATATATGCTTTGTATATGCAAACTGATAAGTTACAGAATGCCATTGAAAGTTCATAAAAGTACAATGAATATATTATAAACATTGATCTATGAATCAACATGTATATATTCTACTAGAATATAATATGTGCTAAACACGTAACCCTGACAACCAAATTATAATGTAAACTCTTTTACACATTCATTTGTGGAGCCTTGATTACATATAATTAGAATTTCTATAAGCATTTATGTTTAATTTCTTCATGATTGTCATAATAATTTTCTCTGAAAACCAAAGTTCAATTATTACAGAATAATGTCAATATAAGAATACACCAAATTTGTATGAAATTAAATTCAATACTCAAAAAGATAAATGTTTTACTAATATTCAGAGGATATTATAGTATTTTAAAATATGTACATACCTGAGGTACAGATAAATATTTATTAGCTCTGTATTAAAGAATTTATAAAAATAATATTCTACACATTTTTACACTTCATGTATTCTTATCAAAAATGTATTCGTTTAATTACTTAACGTTACAGTGCTTAAAACACGTCGCACTTGACAGTACTTACTACTGTCACAATGCAACTATAACGTCATATAACGAGTTTTCGTTCATTTTGCGCATGTTAACTGTTGGATTGACTCGAATATGTTTAGTCTGGGCAAGTGCATTGTAGCACCAAGCTGCATATGCAGTGGTCTTATAATTATTATACTCTTCAACCTGGGACATTATCAGTTGATTCCCCTATCTATATATTTTTGTCCACCGTGTATATTGCTATAAAGTTAGGAGTACGAGCAGAGGGCCTTCTTGAGCTGCGCGAAACGGGTATGTTCTCTCATTGAACGAATACTATATATACATATATGTTTTAAATTATCAATAAAATATAGATAGTCATTACAGATAATGTTATCTCATATCTATCTGTCGTTCTATATACATACATGGCATGTGTGCGTTAAAAATTTCGTGAAAGTATGTAACGCTTGCAAAGGCTTAAACATACTATTGTCAGATGCATGACGTGCCAGATAGTATATCTTATACGCAGTGAGCTCCGTTTCTGATGTCGTGAAACAGATAAATTTGGCTGCTGGCCAGTAAATTATTGAACGAAAAACGTTTGAACGTCGATTTACTGCGTAAGTATGTATATTCTAATTTATCTGCACAATGCAATGGTATAAATATTACATACATCACATTTAAAGATGCAATATGCAAACAACGTGACTAACGAAGCAACAGGCTAATCGTCATTTTGACGTTGAATCACGTCCAAATGCTAAGTGACATTCAAGTGAAGCTTAAATAATTTGTAAATAGACTTAGAAAATTTTACTGTTAAAATTGCTTTTATGGTATACTTTTGGCAAGGTTAGATAGCTTATTGATATGATACATATATATAATACTTGTAACGAACTTTTCGTGACACATGTAGGTTTTGTAAGACTCTTCAATTTTAACAAACATATTTACTATATGTTTGCATTTTTGTAGACAATGCCATGGATTGCTGTCCCTCTAACCGAGTTAGAAGTCCCAGGACTGAAAAAGAACTTCCAAACATCTCTAGTCCAGAGATGTTTGATAGTGACAATGAAGATGATAACAAGAACAATGAAACATTAACAAATGAAGTAACAGTAGTAGCTAGTCCAGAGAAGCCTTCTCAGGCTGATTTGATTGCTAAATCTGATAATAGTTTACTAATTAAAATTAACAAATATTTAAGCGGCGTACCTCCACCACCTAAACATACAATTTGTAGAACTGATTGTTCAGAATTTCTTATACGTATTTATGAGAATAAGCACCTATTTTGTACACCAAGGGTATTACCAGAAGAACCATTGCAGCAAGGTATAAACCAGGAATTCCTGGAAAAGCACAAAGAAAATATCAGTACAATTAATTCTTATCAGCGCAGCAAAAGCACCCTTAGAAATTTAAGTTCTGCTTTTGATGCTTGTGATCCACAATGTCAAAGTAATGTTAGTAATAATATACCTACAGTAGATTTAAAGTCTAATGTTTCAAGTGATAATTGTACATTAAAACAAGTAGTTCCTAATACTGAGAACAGTGTACTTAACACTGTAGAAAATGTAGTAAAACCTTTAAACCTTGAGCATGTACAGGCAACTACAAATAATAATGAAACCAAATTGTTTTGCACTTCTGAAAAAAAGCAATCTCTTTTTTATTATACTATTAAAGAAGAACAAGCTTCCATTTTAACATGGCCAGAAGCATATCACCACAAATTTCATGGAATACAGTAAGTACATTAATATTCTATAATTTCTAATTTGGTGCATTTATATAGAAGTATCTATAATATCTCATGTTATTTCAGCTATAACAGAAACAAAGCAGTTGAAGATTTTGAAAACTTTCTACCAAAACTATGCGAAAGGTACATAGGAGCAGAGACTCAGTCTACTTGTACTGTGTGGTTCTCTAAGCAAGCACCAGGAAGTGCCAAGAAACGAAATCTTTTAGCTAAATGTAATAATGGCCAAAGTCCAGGGAAGAGATTGAATCATTTAACGAAAAGACGAAGAACATTTTCTAGTGCAAATTTGAAAGGATTAATACCTAATAATAAGAAGCTACTAGTGTTAAATATTAAGTATGTGTTAAGTTTAAAATGTTACATTTTAAAAAGATTTTCGCTAAACTTAAAACATGCAATGCTTTAGGAAACCTACGGTTAAAAAAGGAAAAAGTCCGCGGGGTAAAAGTCCACGAGGCAGAAGTCCAAGGAGAACTCCGAAAAGTTCAACAAAGAAAAGAGTAGCTCGTAGGCTTGTTTTAGATGGGCCCAGTCCATTGAAGGCGAAAATAGAAACGTCGAAACGTGCCCTCTTTCAAAGCTCCTCTCCGGACCGTGCCGGACCTAGCAAGACGCTTATAAGTGGGTCAAATCCTCAAAACATTAAACGTGCACTGTTTATACAGAACTCGAAGGAAAATGAGTTCGAAGACATTCCGAAAGTACCCGAGGAATCGAGGAAAAGAAAGAGCGAAGAAGAATTAGAAGGGTCGCGATTCAAGTGGGCAAAGAGTTTATCTTTTGACTGCCCGCATGAAGTGCATAACAACTCGGCACCTTCGTGGGAGAGATACTCGTCGAGTAACGTAATCGAAAAAAGCAAGCCATCCGTGACTGAGGGAAGAAACGAGTTAAGCGACATACATAGAAAGGTAGGTATTTTTTAATATTTAAATTCATACTATGCAAAATAATGCAAACATATGTTTCCAGAAATTATTATGGGCGGTAGCAGAGGCTTTACGAAGCGAAGGTGTAGGCATGAGTCATCCAAAATTCAAACCATACGCTACAAACTTAGTACGAATTATTAAAAAACTCATGCCTGAACTGGAAAATAAAAATATTCCTCGTAAGCTAGGGAGTACAAGCGATCGTATGTTAAAGTTAGCAAAACATCACGTTTTATCTGTGATTAATGCAAGACCAACAGATTGATAATACTCATTGGTACAGGAAAACTTGACCCGACTTTATGCGAAGTTTGTTATTTATGATTAGAAATATCAATCGTTGATCATTGGTATTCGTATGACAGGGTGGAAAATGTATAAACAGTGGTTTTTATTTAACTGAATTTAGTGAAATACTTGTTTTGAAGTGTATTATAAGAAACCGCGTGAAACATTAACGCGCGTAGTGTGAATGTTGAAACTGCGAAAAAATATTTTTACTGTTTAAACAAAAAAATGAAAGGTTATTTTTAATATGCTTATTTTTTTATTAGCGGTAAAATAGTATATATATATATTTCACAACTTATAAATAATTAATAAAAGGTGCTTCTCTGAAACAAAACATAACTTGCAATTAATAATTTTAGAAACAACGCGTTGTATACATGTATATCAATCGTACCTAGCATACAGTTGTATCTAAAATGTTAAGGGCCGAGTAAAAAAATAAAGACTAATCGTGTTGTACGCGCGATACGCGTTCATCTTTCTTCGTTTGTTATTCCGCATTTTGATGGCCCACCCTGGCAATTACTTCGTCTAATATTTGCGTCAGTTCCTTATTTTCTTTAGTCTTTTGTTCAACTAATTCAGCCAGAGAATTGCTCTTAAGCTCTGCTTTCCTCACCATCGCATGAAGTTTTACCGTTTCATCCTCGTGCTGTTTTCGTATAGCATCCAATTCAAAGTTGGCTCTGAAATACATATTATAAAATAACATTCCCTAAACAACATACATTCGCATTAGATATTTATATTGTAACATTTACTTTTCAAGTTGAGTCATAGCATGATTCTTCAACTGGTCATATCGGGTTTCTAAACCTTTTATAGTTTCCATATTTTCCTCAATACTTTCCTTCAGTACTGTTTCGTTACTTTTGTACGCGGATACGACTCCCTTCAGTCTTTCATATTTCTGATGAACGTCGTTGAATGCAGCCTCTGTATTGGTCAAGTGGACGTTAGTGGCTTGTAATTCCTCTTGAATTTTCGCCTTTTCCTGTTCGAAATTCGTACGATCCCTTTCCTTTTCTGTGAACAGCCGACTAATCGATTTCTCATATTCTTCGACTACGACCCTGAAAGCAACAATCCAATTAATTTATTCTTTTCTATTTAGAATATTTTACAAATAAACAAGTAACTTACGTCATCTGAGATTTACTTTTTACTTCCTGTGCTAATTGTGCTTGTAATTTATTAATCTTTTCCTGGAAAGAGTTCTTTTGCCTCTCTAACTCCGCTTCATGTTCCTTCTTTTGTTTCTCCAGTTCTTCCTCTAATTGTAATACAGTTGATTTTACTAATTCTAATTCTTTACTCATATTAATATCAGTAATAAGTGGAATATCTGATTTTGGTTCCTCTGTAGGCTGTTCCTATACGATAGAAAGATGAGTACATATATTTTTATACATTAAGCAATGTATACTTACAATCTTTTCTCGTGGCTCTTCCATCTTTTGAACATTACGTGTAGCGATAGGACTAAAATAAAGTAGCCTATCGATGGCAGCTATGGCAGGATTACATTTTGGAGTGCTAATATTCGTCGATGAATTCTCGTTTTTGCCATTTTGTTCCTCGTTTATAGGCTGAGTATTTCCTTGGGGTAACATACTGGTATCCGATACCAATGGATCAAATTTCACATATAAAGATTCCGCTCTCAAACGATTTATGGTATTCTTTTTCGAATTTCCGTGAGCTATCAAAAAGTCGAAGCTCTTAGGATCCTGGAACACTGTAAAAAATGATATAGTTAATATAAACGCTTGTGAACGCTTTAACAATGAAGATAATTTTGATCAATTACAATCGGACGTCGCGCTGACAAAATGATCAGTTTCGTTTGAGAATTCCAACGATGACTTAAAAATATCATTGGCAACCTGTTCAGCCGCAGACTTCAAGTCCTCGAAATTTGGTTGCTCAATACATAACGTGTCTAACGAAGTACTCTGCCGTTGCGGTTTGAATTCCGTATACTGTTCCAAGTCTGGCACAGCTTCTGCATTGAAGGATATATCTTGCAAGGTAAGCGTTCTGTCCAACTTTTCTTCGGAAAATTCTTCCTCGTTCTCTTTCTGTTTCTCTTCAACGCTCAAGTTTATCGAACCTACCTTCTCAGAACACTCTATTGTTTCGGTGTCAGGAGATTCATTTAACTTATTATCCTCTACCTCTTCCTTTTCAGAAGGAGAAACATTTACCTCTAGGCTAGCTTCCTGTGGCGTAGAAAGCTCGAGCTTCTTAACAACGATATTAGTACTTTCAACTTCACTGTGAACGTTCGTCTCCTCCGAATTCTGTTGAACTTCAGGCGTTTTTGGTCTCGAGACTGGAGTGTCGTTCAAGTTATCTGCGCAACTTTCTTCACCGTTTGCAGCATCATAGGGACTAGGTGATATCGCTTCTTCCAAACTTTTATTCTGTACCTCTCTAATAGGACTTTCTTTCAGTGCATCTTGCGGAGACGCGGTTACCGCAACGCTACCACTGACAGGAGACGAAGACTTAGCCAATAGGTTCTTCGCATTGTCCTTATCCTCGTGAGAATCGTTCCCGCTCGATCCTGAGGAGTCTGTTACTGTGAAAGAGGATAACGTCGGGATACTAGGCAACGACAAGCCTTCCACATGTTCCGCTAACGTCGATATACCAGGTAACGAGAATTCTTCGTGCTCTGTTAACGACGAGGATTCGAGCGGTGCTGAATTTAAAGGACAATTAGGTACGTTCAAAGGTACCTCCACCGAAGTAGACTCTAACGTGATACGTGGATCTTGTTTGCAGATATCCGAGATCTCCTCGCTGAGGGACAAGCACGTCGTTAAATTTAAATTAGGATCCTCCGGACTGGGACGTGGCAGTGAAACCTCGTCGACGCTGTTCACCGGGCTACCACCGGTTTCTCGGGAACCAGATGAATCATCGTTACTTCTGTCGGGTGAAATCGACTCGTCGATCGATTCCTCTGGCTTCAAGATTCTGTTGTACCTGTTGTTCGTGATCAGAGCAACGGGCAAAGGTTGCCTAATGCAAACAGTGCCCAACAAAATTGGCCGGTCTTGAATGTCTTGTGTGCGATTGAACGATAAACGCGTGGACTCTCGCGTAGTCGATTCGTTCTCTATGATTTCTGTACCGTTCTGAGAGTCCGTCAGAGAGAACTCGCTGGTACGATCGATCTGTAGATCATCGGTGGCCGAGGCGAACGTCTGATCCTGGCTGAGATCCTGGGAACTCTGATCCTCTTCGCTGTTGTTCAGGTGTATGTCGGCGCAACCGAGGATCAAATCGTCCAAGCCTGATATATCAGGGTTCACGTAGGAACTGTCCACAGTCTGGCTAGGACTATAAGGCAAGGAGTCTGGACTGTTCACGCCGTTGCTGCTCTTGGCGCTTAAACTGCTGTTCAGACTCTGGAAACTACCGGCCGAGGAGAGGCTGTCCGGTGTCGGGTAAGTGATCGATCCAACGTCGGCAAACTCGCGGGCGAATCGAACCTTCACCTCATGCTCCGCTGTTTTCGCTGTTGGACTGTCGTTGCCGCTCTGTTAAACAAAAAAGAGGACACGTTAGTTGAAACAAAAGACAATTTCAGTTCTCTAATTCTATCGTAAGTATTTCCATGCTGTGTTGCTATATTTTTATAAACACAAGGTTCACGGGGATTTAGAACAGTGGTCCTACATTGTCCTTAGAACTTGCAGATTTTCAATATAAAGCCGAATACTTTGAACTGATGATAAAAAAGAAATGAACATCATAATCATCGTCAGAGGTTCGACGTAAAACTGAGAGACATCCTGGCGATTGAACGAATCCCTGGAAACTAGACGTATTAATCAGAAACTCGAGAGGCTGGTAACGAGCTACAAGTTCGACGCAAAATACCAATTGCGTGGGCGACGTCGTCCTTGCCGGGATCACGGTGGCACGCTGCAACAGTTTATTGATATATTCCATTTCTCCCGCGAATAAGTACCAGAGGAGAGGAGAGGAGAACGGTTCAACGTGCCCGTATACCGCGAGCAATCCACGTTCACTGATCGCGAAGATCAGCTGACGGCGTGGCTCGCGATTTCTTTCAGAAATTGCGCAATCTTCGCGAGGCTGAGACTAATTATAAAATATACCCACCGACCGAGAGGGAGAGGAGACCAGGATTTTGTTTTGCCGGATCTTCGCGCGCCAGTGTTGGCCGCGAATCCATGCCAAGAACAGTTATGAGCGAATTCTCTTCACGGTTTCACGAAAAATCAACTTTCATCGGGAAGGTATCATCAATTTCAGTTTTTATACGATCCGGAGTCATTGTGCGGTGAATCGTGTGGTGTCTTAGGATATTTTTATACGGTACCCCAGACGACGCAACCTGTGCGTCTTATCTGATACAACTAGTGACGCACCACGTGTGTCATATCCTCTTATCCAGTGCAAATAAGCGAAATGATAGGATTTATGAAAAATGAAGTCAATAATTACTCAATAATAATTTTAAAAAAAATTCCCGCAGTAAGACCCTGACCTCCAACGTATTGAAAATTGAACCAAAACCAAAGTGTGTATCGATAACAGCGTTGAAAATTAATCCTGGCAAAAAGAGCTCTTTTTCCTGTTTTCATTCATCGCATGCAAAAGGAAAAGCGATCAAACAATGAAGCGTTTGACGAACGGCAAGAAGTAGGTCGTGCCTCGATGAAACGCAAAATTTCGCGGCACGCGATTTGATTCGCAAATCTATGCTGACGTCACGCTTTGTCTATCGCGAATACGATTTAGGTCACTCGGTATATACGCGTCGAGGAGTTTTCGAAACGTAAAGCTCTTGAAAATTGGTTTAGAAAATTGAATTGCAAGATAAGAGACCGACGTTCCTGTGAAATTAAATTAAATTCCATCGTTCTTCGAAGGAAGATCCTTATCACTTTTCGATTAAAACTTCTGTCGATTTCTAAATATAAAAGAAATATCGAAGGCCATATCTCGTTTCCAAGTAGGAAATTTTTTTCATGCAACGAGTACATATTGAACTATCGAAGATAGAATTTTAGAACAAAGAATCCTTGAAACGAAAGGAAAATAGAGACTCCGTGTAGCATTGTTCGAATATGCCTTTGTTAAACAGTAATGTTTCTTTCTTTCTTTCGTTTCAATGCTTTATTTGGTATTCGAGGATGGTTCGTGCGTGTGCATGGTAAATAACGATATATAAAACTAACATCTACCATATGTGCAGGTCTTAAACACGTTGAATGTGAAATGAATTCCGTATGCTTTGTCCACGACGCCGCAGTGGAGGCGTCCGTATATGGTCAGACATATCGTAAGGAGAATCACCACATTACATTATAATAATTCTAATACTATTTTGTCCCCTTTTTTCTCACTGACTCTTAGGACATTCAACGTGTTAGTTTCTATAAAGAATGAAAGAAACAGCTTTCAATTCCTTGAAACTTCCTCAAAAAAGTATGACCCTTTGCCTTTTAATTAGTCGCACTGGTGACCTTAATTACAAACTCAACTGAACAAGACACTCCAGAGGTGCTAATTTCACTTCTAATCAAAATTTTCTAAATTGAGAATCGCCGAGTACAAGTTTATCCATCAGATATTAATTTCTTTCTTTGTTCCAATGATGGAACGTGCAAACAATGAACTAAAGCAGACCAGATCGTAAGGCAAAGGGTTGATCCATCGATTTATCGTTGTCGAACGTGAAATCGATTACAGATTAATACGAAGCTTTTTTTTCCAACGAGTTTACCTTGCGGATGAGATTCCCCATGACTTCTGAAAGGACCTCCACTTTTCGGCTGTCACTGCCGTCCGAAACGCAACCATATTTACACGCGGGTTCAACGGAACCCCACGTTGTGAACTTTCTTACTTTCTCCCCCCCATCTTTTCCCCCCCTCTATATATCCACACCCCCTGACACGTTTATTTTGGACGACACGGAACATCCTTCAAGCTTGCCATTCACCCCTTCTTCGTGGTTTTGTGTATTTTTTTTTGTCTTTTTTTTAACTCCGTCTCGCTGACTCTGTTAGGATTTTTAAAATTGACGCGCTCTATCAGTTCAATAAACTCTGACACACCTGCTGCGTCTAACGAAAGTGTAATAGGAAAAAGAACTTTCTTGGAACAAGAGCTCTGTCTCAAATGAAAGAAAAAACGAAAACTGACGATGAAACGATTTGTTCAAGAATTTAAAGCATGACTGTAGTTTCGAAAAGCAGAGAGATCGATTAAACTGATTGCTAGAAACTTTGTTATCCTTCGGTTCATCCTTGAAAGTTATAAATACCAGATTACTCGATATCGTTCGACTAAAGATCAAATTGTTACTTTCTTAGGTGTTAATTAAGGAGCCTGTTTCAATCTTTCTGAATTGAGGCGAATTCTAGAAACAAGTGAGGTTAGAAAGTAGAACGTTCATGTCGTTCGCTAATGCAACGCAATTTATTATCACGAAATAAGAAATTAACTCCAGGAATATTCATGCCATCTTTTTTTTTTAGCTTCTTGTAATATCTTTCTTTTTTTTTCTAAGATAATTACGTAAGTTACCGAAACGTAGTAGGTAATAGAATCTCATGAACGAGTTGAATAATGTACACACGTTTTAGAAGTTATGTTTCTTAATTTATAAGACTGAAGAAGGTCTAGCATGTATCAAGGCAATTAACACTCTTAATTACTGTTTATATTCCTAAATGCCAATTACAGACCTCTTTAGTAGCATGAGAACAGATCGATTAACAACGCAACGTACAGTATCGAACGTAGTAGGCTTCTGTACAATGTATAATTAATTTTAATAATATTAACATTAAACATGATTTAGAACAAATAATAATATAATTTTTAGTTATTAAATATTATAAAATTTAATATGTAACTGAAAAGTACAAGTAACAAGGTAAACATCAATTCAAATTTTCGCGCGTATGCGTTTGAATGCAAGCGGAGGGCCGCGCCTGACCTATATATATGGGACCGCTACCCACGCATCTTCATTTTCCTCGGGACCGTCTCCGGAGACGGATCGGAGCCCGAGGAAGGAAAACCACGGGGGGGGGCATCGCCATTTTTCTTCGTGAAACGTACCATGCTCGGTACTGTACAAGCTTTTCGTTAAGAACCAAGGATGTATAAACATGAACAGAGTAAATTCGCTGTAGACTTGCGGGAAATCGATTTGAAACGTGGACATGTTTAATAGCCTTTAAATATTCTCGTTTCTTTTTTTTTACAACGAATAAACTCGAATGCAATGTGTTACATCTCGACATCAAAAAATATAAAAATAAAATGTTCGCACCTAGGTATATCGAAAATTCCCGCCTTGATGTTCGATATCTTCGATCCACTTTGAATTTCGAAGAACATTTCTCGTCAACCGTGACGAACTATAGATTACACCGTGCGCTTTTATTCGTTAAATCTACGGTATAAACTGAACGCGTTCACTCGAGCAGTTCGTATATTCGAGGCATTCAAGCGAACAAGGCGATACAATCAGTAGCAATTTCCATTCGAAACTCGAGAAGCTCGCGCTCTCCTTATTCGGCGTGTTCTTGACATCATCGAGACCACAACACACACTATCGGCTATATGTATGAGTCATTCCCATCTTGTCGCGTTGACAGAGAAAAAGGAACACTTTTCAACAGGGGTGTGTCTCTCTCATCCCTCTGCGTTTAGCTTCATCGAGCTGTAGTCTTATGGTCCATACAGAATTTTATACGGACATTAATGCAGTTCGATACGACTGCATTCGATAAGAACGACGCGTTAAAGCGAGAGAGGAGGAACTAGGTCTGACGACACAGTTAGTTATCACCTTTGCAGTCAGCTTGTCTCTGCTTGCCAAGAGATACTTAGCCAGAAAACCACGCACTCACCGAACGTGACGGATCAACGGAAGATATCTTTGGTAGAAATTCTAATATTAGCGCAGCGCATTCTCCAGTCGATATTCTAGACATCCACCACTACCACTGACTCTCAGACGGCACGCGACCACCACCATCTACGTGTCTGTGTATGTATGAGAAACGACGATGCTGCCAAAAAGCGAACGCCTCACCTTTCGAGAATGATTTTGCAATCCCAAGATGAAGGTTGCGGCTAGATCGCGTACAACATGGAACGAGGCTGCGATTCGTCGAGTAGATTCAATGACCAGAGAATCATCGCCACCGTCTTGCCACGATGATACATGCACTAACACTTGCTGTTACACACCGCTGTCGTAACGTCGGACCGCGCACACGCCGCATGGGCATTATGCTACAAAGATCACCAACTATGGAAGTGGTGGAACACCGATTCGAGATAGCGAGGTGAGGTTCATGTAGCGCTATCTCTGAAATGACACGTGAACACGCTCGTTAAGCGCGTATCCTCGCTGATGGTAAATCAATGGACCGATTAAACTGCAACGAGTCATTTGACACTGGCATGAAGAAAGGAAAAGCCGAAAGTTCATTGAACGTGATCGAATTATGATGGAACGTCAGACTCAAATGGAAGATACATATTGAAGAATTTCAAGGGAAACTTTGCATTTCATTAAATTTCTTTTTTCTTTAAAAATAATGTCGGTAGTTCGATCTTATCCTGATTAATCAGCACTTTCTCTTACATAGCGGCATATTAATCGCAGAGTCTTGAATATAACAGATTAAATTGACGCGATAAAGGAGATATCAAGTACTTGAAGTTTAATGAATTTTAAGTTACTCTTTATACGAAGGCTATTGTCTCCTAGTTCTGTGATCGTTGATGCTATTGCACTTTGATATATTAAAAACTTTGTGCTCGTACTGTATAACGTCACTTTTATTGTTTCTGCAGCCAGAATCACACGGAAATGCAGTAGGTTTTTCACCGTAACGAGGAGAACCGGTTTAACCGGGAACAAGATTTTTGTGTAACGCTGGAAACAAACCAGTTTTTGTTTTATGCGTACAAGAAATAGAGGAGCATTTGTAAGTACCGTGGATTTACGAGCTGTGCGTCAAACATTAACTGTACTTCTCTTAATTTATTCTACACACGCGGCAAATATTACGATATAAGTATGCTAATAAACGATTGATGTATATTGTTGCTATTTCTATAAAAAAAAATTAATTTTACGAAGTTTATGCGTTCTTTTTGAAAGTCGAAGAGATGCCAACGCGCGGGAAGCGAAATTTATTTTCGTTTCAAGGTGCTCCTGGAGATTCAGGGTTTATTTATAGGGATTCTCCGGCACAACTGTTAGCAATAAAAACAGATAGAAAAGGCGACAGGGCAAAAAGAAGACGATAGTACCGATAAGAACGCTGAATATGCGAGTAACTCGGGGTTCGTTGTCATAGGCAGGGCACATTATCACTTTTTAATACAAATACCTTGAAACGAAGAGGTACCGGAGACGAATTATGTAGGGATGCAGTAATTTCACGAAGTACTACTCGGGTCCCTTCACGAGCTGTACTACCAATGCTCCTTGGACTTGACATCGTGACGATATCTTTTTTCTAACTTTTACTAAAAATTCGACTTGATTAAGTACATTCGTCGTTGCACTTTTGTCGGACACAAGCACAAAATAACTTAATTTCAAACGTATTATGTACAAATTGAAGAACACTCAAAGTTATCGAAGTTTGCATTCACAGTTGATCTTCGAAGCAATAAACAACGACACGATTGCCTCCGAATATCTGCATTCACAATAAATATCATTAACACTTTGGGTTGAGCTTGATAGATGGGTTTAATGCAGTGCTGAAACACACAAATCACACTATTTTGTTAAAAGTTCGTGCATATGATCGTCGATTCCGCCAACGTTCCAATGTTTGGCACGCAACCGCTTTCTTAACGGCCGTCTGGCATTTGACAACTTGAATGCAAACGCATTAGCCAATCGTAGAACACTATTGCGTTTCTCGATCAAACACCGGGGCGCTGCCAGGCTGTTTTTACCGTCGATAATGTCGGCTTCGATGTTCGATTCTTCGTCTTGCAAAACGTACGTCTGTAAGTTTAACAATCAAGTTACGCTTTTATGTTGAATGAACTTTATATTTTGCATTTTCTTAGAATACTAATTTTTGTCTGTAGATCATCAATAGTGATAGATTTATTCAGGACATCTTTTATTTAATTTTGCAATTTACAAATATTTATTGTCAAGTTTTTCATACAAATGTGTATAAACCGCCGCGTCACTACGTATAAGGCAGTGTATAATTCATCACGAAGTTTCTACCTTATATAATAATTATTAGTCTTATACTTCACGCATGCATTCATCCCCTTTCACCCTCTCTACTTTTTTTGTTATTATTAATACTTCACAATATACATGTACATAAAAATTCATTCACCCGGCACAATAACACATTGTTATAATACGTTGCGTTAAAATAAAGCGAATTATGTAAAAGAATACTATTCACAATGATCTCTATTGACCTCAGAAATGAATAAAAAGTTGTTTTAAGGACACTTTTTGCAGGCACTAATATTGTCTAGATTAATGAAGACAGTAATAATTATTAAATTCCATCTAACATATTAATACAATGCATCAAGTTTCACTGCATGAATATAATCACAGAAGATAGCCATATAGGCTTTCATATAAGTTTACATTCCTTTATGTAAGGCACATTTTTCAACGACCATGATAAAACAAGTAATATTAAATAAATTCAGTGCCTCTATGGGCACCATAGAAAGTGATTAACACCTTGTACTGTGAATCTTAATATTATAACAAAAATACCACTACACAAAACAGTGGATTTATATGGGAAGCACCGTATTATTTACGATAATAAGGCAGTAGATATGTACTGTTATTACCGTGCATTCAAGCAATCCCGTATTTAGTAGCACATGTGCAGTATTGCACAAGGCAGAATTTTTTTAAGCAATTAAATGATATTTCCTATACACTATTGGTGTTTAGTTAAAATTATTTACCATCAATTAGTAAATATATAACACTTCATTACAAAATACGAAGCGTTTATAAATATTTAATTACGTATATGGGTGTAATTGCGGTGGAGGATGCGGCGGTGTGGTAGAATTTTTTTGACTGCTAGACGGTGGAGTTAAAATTCCACTTTCATTAGGGCTCTGTCTACCAGACTCAGGATTCGAGTCAGATTCATTTGTGTCAACAGATGGGACCTCGTCTACTAACCGCTGTTGTGCCCTTTCTAACATATTTAAATCTACTACGTGTGTTTGTATACGATGTGATTCGTCCATTACTATGTTGGGCACTGATGCCCTAAGCCCAGATCCAGAATGAGACTCTACAGGTAGTATGGTAGATCTTAAGAGAAACTGAGAACTTTCTTCTGCAGCTGTTATTGCAAATGGAGTAAGCCATTTGACACAAGGTGCAAGTTGCTCCCACGGAATGCGCGATACTCTTAAAGCACATTCTCTTCCTTGTGTATGATAGATAGCTGCAGCTGCTATATGGCTATAAGGAAATTTTAAACTTCCCTCGTCTAAAGTGGCTAGATCCAGTAGTTGAGCTGCCTGGGAATATTGCAGACCTCCATACTGAGGATAAATAAAGGCATTTGGATTTGACCAATCACCAGACTCAATTTGCATATATATATTAAGCCAACCAGGGGCAGTTACAGGAGATAAATTCCACCCAAGACCTTTCAAAATCACTAATTCTTTTCCTAAAATTTCTTCTTCTGTACATGCACCATCAGTAACATATGCAAACTCGGCAATTTTGGGTGGATATATTTCTTCAACCTGAAAAAAAAAATTATTTTCGTTAGACAATTATTTAATGTTAGAGTCAAATAAAGCTAAAAAAATGTACAAACCTTGGCAGCTATAAAAAGACATGTGATACCTATCAACTGTAGTTGATTTTTGGGTACATTTTGATGGATGGATAAATATCTGTCTATATAATCCATGGCAAGATAATAAGTCTCTCTATGTAGCTTATATACTTCACAAACTTCAATTAACCAGTCTAATAAAATTGCCCGCATTCTGGGCTGTAATGTTGGATGCCTTTGAAACATCTGTGGATTCCTTTGAATAATTGTTTTCTGATCTCCCAGACACATGAAGGACCAAACTTGATTACCATCAGCCCATGGAAATGATGGTAAAGGGCTAGGTCTATTTGATATATTATTAGATGATGATGGTGTTAAAAAGCAAGTTGCACTTCTTAACTCAGACCATGTGGCTGGCTCTTGCTGTTCTTTTAATGGAGACACTTGATGTGGTGTGCATGAATTTTCTAAAGAATGTACTGTTTGACATGACTCTGGGTATGATGTCTGTGACAGTGCTGGTACTTTATTGGGCGGATATAAATTTTCAGAATCCTCAGAGATTTCTGTTGCACGTCTTTTACGTTTTAAAGATACTGTTGCTGCTTTGCCCCCTTGCAAATAAGTTTGTGACTTCTTTCCCTGTAAACTGTATGAAGGGAAAAAATGATTTTCAATTGAAATGATCAGAGTAACTTTAGATGTTTGATTAAACCAAAGAAACAAGCGTATTAACACTATAGGATCAAGAAAAATATTTTTGAATTGCTACAGAAAATTACGTTATACAACGTCTAATGTCTTTTAGAGGTCATGTACATCCTATATGACCTTTGTAATTGACTACAACTATTTATAAATTAATCATAAAACTATCAAGTTAAAATTTGCTTGGCTAATATTTATGCAATACTGCTGGATCTTCTAAAAAGTTCATATTAATTGAAGAAGGTTATACATGCATATTTCTTTCTTTTTTTTTTTAATTAGGAAGAACAGCAAATTGCTTAAACTAGTTAAATTAGTCTGACGTATGTTTTAAATGATTACACTAAAATATCGATGAAATTAAATGAAATTTCAAGACCAAATGGAAAGTCGTTCACTCACCTTGTCTGTGGCATCTTGCTCCAGAATTGTCGACGTGTTCAGAAAATATTTCCGTTGAAAATTAATTTTTTTATTTTACGTACTGGTAGATTGGTATTTTAATTAAACGTTTGCTTAATTTCAGAAGCATACGATCAATAATTTAATCAGGAAAATGCCGAAAAATAAAAGAGCGCGCGAAGCTTACACGCACCCGATCGCCATAATGCACGTATACTTGGCTGCTTTTGATTCAATATTTGATGCCATAATTTTTCATTGGTAAAGTGTATTTTAATACGGAAATTTCTTAAAATCTTTTCTAATGTATTTTCAAGCCTCAGGATATCACAGAACAGTAATTCTTCGGAAAAATATAAGACGTGGAACTCGAAGCGCGGGAGACCAGCGCGCGAAACGATGACCAACCCCTGCTTGCAATCTGGCACTGTCACGCCCTCTATATGTATAACATAACCTCAAAGGGGCAAAAAAATTTCCAAATTTCACAGAACAGCTTCCTTAAAGTCCTGGCTGCTTACTTTCAATGCATACACGCTATAACTTTCGTGTACGCGTGCGGAATATAAGGGCTATGCAAACGTGGTGCAACGTTAGCGTCCTTTGACAGACGCCTTATTGTCGGTACCCTTTTACTCATTAAGATATTGTAAAAACTTGTGAAAATTACAGTCTGCAAACTAGGAACACTGTATTTTATCGTGGCAATACGATGCACTCACGTTAAAACAGGGAACACTGTGTAAAGATGGTACAGAAATCCAAGGAGTCACAGCACCTACGCGTTCTGCGCATCTCTATTTCCCGCTTAAGTATCTCACAATTTTTTCAAGTAATATTGAAAATTATTATCACCTTTGGATACACTGTACACGATAAAACGAAAACTTACATAAAATTGCGAAAAAAATATGTATATACACATGAAATAAGGCTTCAAAATTAGGAATGAAAGTTCACGAATTGCTTTCGCGGGAACGCTAAATCAGTGGGCACCGGTCGTGTACTCGAGGGCGCTGCTGTGCGCCAGAATAAGCGATTCTTATTGGTTGACAGAAGGAGCACAGCTGGCGCTCAGCTGATCCGTCGAACACACACAAACGCATTCCTATGCACGTCTGCACTTACGCCCCAACCACGCGGGAAATATGCGCGCGTAAATAGTTTCCCTTCCAAGTCATGATCATAAACCATAGAAATAAGAAAAAGGAACCTGTCAGATCATTCATGTTTTACGAATTCAACGCCTTCGTTTGTTCCTTTAAACATATCAATTATTCAATTAATAAATATAAAACTTAACGTTACTAAATATAATACAATAACGCTTCATTTGTAGAAAATATTGGAGTATCAATGTATTTATGAATTAAAATATTTTAGATAATACTATATATTATTAAAATCAATGATACTCCTACGCTGGTAGACTTAGTGGTAACAATAAAAAGTACCTGTTTTTATATGAGACTATAATATTCAGAGAAAAACATTACTTATTTTATTAACGAATGTTACCATCAAGCAGAAAAATGATAAGTAGATTACTACTTTTTATTCATCACTTTTTTATCAACTGATGAATGAAGTTTGTGAAACGATTCATATGCGGCGCTTTATTCACAATCGCAATCTGTAAGGAGTATTGAACTATCTTCTTTATGATGATGCTAGCGTTGAAAACTTTACCGACAGTCCCTAGAAAAATCCCTAGACGCGAGTTCGCAAATTACGTCGTCATTTCTAAACAGAATGCAAAAAAATTGGAGGGACGTGTTCAGGAGACCCTAAAGAATGGTAGTCTGGTCCTTATATTATGCAAATCGTCAAAAAGTTATAAAATATTGAAATTTAAATATTAAAATTAAATAATTCAAACAAGTTTTCTGGATATCCGTGTATAAAAGTTATAAAAATAATAAATTTCAATAAATATAACAATAATTTGATTAATAAACAATTGTAAAATTAAAAATAATAATTAAATAATTTTTAATAGAATAATTAAACAAAATTTTGCAATATACCCACGCGGAAATGTAAAGAAATAAACAATTTAAATACATATAACAATAATTTGATTAATAAACAATTGTAAAATATAAAATAATAATTAAACAAATATTAACAAATATCAGATAGAAATGTCATGCTTGATTGCGCGCGCCGCGCGCAGGTACAAGCGCGACCTGGAGAGAGGTCAAATCTAGTCAGTCTTATCGCGACCGCCGAAGGATACGGATCGAGCTGTCAAACATATACCGGTACGGGTTGACACCATGGATATTCGTGCATGAATTTATCAGTGTATTACCACAAGTGTTATTGTGTGTACCTATGGTGTTTCCTATAGTGTTTCCCATGTGTTTTGGAATATTTATACGGATATATTAGTGCGTTTTATGGTGTGGTCACCCATGTGTTCTGACATTTTTATACAAGTGCATTAGTGTGCTGTGTGGTGTGGTACCCCATGTACCTGCATGTGCTTTATTGTGTTTTATGGTGTGGTTTCCTTTGTGCTTTGGCATATATTTACGGATTTATTAGTGGATTTTATGGAGTGGTACCCTATGTGTTTTGGCATATTTATACGGATTTATTAGTGGGTTTTATGGAGTAGTACCCTTTGTGTTTTGGCATATTTATACGGATTTATTAGTAGGTTTTATGGATTGGTACCCTATGTGTTTTACTATAATTTTGCAAATATTTTATAGTGTTCTATGGTTTTCATCTTCGAGTGTTTTGGGATGTATTTGCATGTGTTTTACCGTGTTTTATGGTGTAGTTATTCCCATATAGTTTTGCATGCATATTTTTGAATTATCCTATGTATTAGCATATTAACTACAACAAATTGAGAGAAAGCATATATCGTTCAAGAATCGTGATTTTTATGCTTTCAGATGAGTGCTTTGGCCAGTGGGGATACCGTTTCTTTGACGAGCCAACAGTCGAGCTATGGATTAATCTAAGATGTGTGGCGAGTGCAGTGGTGCAAGTCAACGATCGGTGAGTCGCATGCTTTAAAGTTCCTCCGGTTCCCATCATGTCGTAGGACGAATGGTCCGTAGCGACACGGGAATTGGTTGTAATTTTTATTTTTTGAGCGAGCATAGTGACCCACGAATATCACTGTATCATTTTATACAATGATAATCGTGCAAATTGTTTTTTTGTGTATTTTATGCCTTAGCTCAGGATAGGGTTTTCTTGTACATATTTACATATACATATATAATTCGAGTTTAAAAATGTAGAGAAGTCGGATGACCCTCCGATTTCACAATACACTTTCTTTTTTATATGTACAAGAATTTATTTCGCGATGAGCAGATTTCAATATCAAAGTAATAAGCATGAATACTTTTAATTACTCCAACTATTTACTTTGATAAGGAAATCGCTCTTGAAATTGAAACGTTTTTCCGATTTTATTCGTGAAATTGGCATCAGGATAGTATATGGGCTGGCCCCCACAGGGGGGTGGGATTTTCAGATTTATTAGTGTTGCGAAAAATTTACAGCGCGAGGGTAACTATGACAATGCACTGACTAGTATTCGGTGGGAATCCTTTTGGTTTTTAAATTCAATCCAATGTATTATTTATTTAATAAAATTAGTTACAAGGATTCCGCGGCATAAGACCGTGAAACACCATCTCATGGGAGACAAACCCATGCATTACTAGGCCTTTGCAGGCGCAGCTTTAGAATACGGAACATATGCAAATATGTTACCATATTCTAAACTGTAGTCCTTTTGTCTATACTATGGGCGTCCGTCAATCTGACACCGTTGGATGCAACGTGTTGGACGGGCGGGTAGCGCTTTTAGCGAAGGGGTGCATCCTGTCCTGGCGTTACGACGTCCAGGCGGGGTGGGTGGTATGTAGCGTCGAGCGCAAGTTCAGGGGGCCTAAGAACCTCCGTTGCCAGCTGATATTAGCAGTGCACCATGTTTTACGTCATAGTTGCCCAATTTTGCTTTTTAGTATTTGCTCTTCAAGCATTGTATAAAGTTTCCCTTTCGAACTTGAAATTCATTCTGTTACGTTCACGGTTCTCGACCCTAAACACTTATCATTCGCACTTCAGCCTCACGAACTCTATCACATAATCATTTATCCACCCGCATACTCTTGTGTAGTGAAATATTACCTCCTTGGGATTTTCAAGTTTAAGTAGTGTTGCGAAAAATTTTCAGCGCGTGAGTAAATATTACCCCGTTAGAATTTTCAAGTTTAAGTAGTGTTGCGAAAAATTCTCAACGCGAGAGTAAATATTACCCCGTTAGGATTTTCAAGTTTAAGTCAATTTTGCTTTTCAATATTTGCTCTTCAAGCATAATTTAAAGCTCCCCTTTAGTCATGTTGCTAGATCAGGATTTTCTATTTTAATTAGTGTTGCGTAAAATAACGCGAGAGTAAATATGACGATGCACTTACTAGTATTCGGTGGGAATCCTTTTGGTTTTTAAACTCAATGTTATATTTAATTAATCAAATTAAATACAAGGATTCCGCGGCATAAGACCGTGAACACCATCTCATGGGAGATAAAACCATGCATTACTAGGCCTTTGCAGGCGCAGATTTAGAATGTGGCGGAGTACCAAATCTTCCATTTGATAAACTGCTGCCTTTTGTCTATACTATGGGCGTCCGTCAATCTGACACCGTTGGATGCAACGTGTTGGACGGGCGGGTAGCGCTCTTAGCGAAGGGGTGCACCCTGTTCTAGGCGGGGTGGGTGGTATGTAGCGTCGAACGCAAGTTCAGGGGGCCTAAGAACCTCCGTTGCCAGCTGATATTAGAAGTGCACCGTTTTTGCGTCATAGTTGCTCTATTTTGCTTTTGAGTATTAGCTCTTCTTTCGTACATGAAATTCATTCTGTCACGTTCATGGTTCTCGACCCTAAACACTCATCATTCACACTTCGTCTCATGAACTCTATCACATAATCATTTATCCACCTGCATACCTTTGTGTAGTGAAATATTACCCCGTTAGATATTAATGTACCAGACATGTTTTTAGATTAGGATTTTCTATTTTAATTAGTGTTGCGAAAAATTTCCAACGCGAGAGTAAATATGACTATACACTGACTAGTATTCGGTGGGAATCCTTTTGGTTTTTATGTGATAAAATTAGTTACAAGGATTCCGCGGCATAAGACCGTGAACACCACCTCATGGGAGATAAAACCATGCATTACTAGGCCTTTGCAGGCACAGCCATAGAGTACGGGACATTTAAGTATGTCGCAATCCATACGCTAAGCTGTCTTAAAGTCCTTTTGCCTATACTATTAGCGTCCACCACTCGGACACGTTGGATGCAACGTGTTCGATGGGTGGGTAGCGCTATTAGCGAAGGGGTGCATCCTGCCTTAATGGCCAAGTGCCATTACGGCCAGGTGCCTTAAACAGGCGGGATGGGTGGTATGTAGCGTCTGGCGTATGAACTAGGGGGCCTAAGAACCTTCGTTGCCAGCTGATATTAGCAGTGGACGCATGTGGAGTCATATTTGCTTAATTTTGCTTTTCAATATTTGCTCTTCAAGCATAATTTAAAGCTCCCCTTTAGTCATGTTGCTAGATCAGTATTTTCTATTTTAATTAGTGTTGCGAAAAATAACGCGAGAGTAAATATGACGATGCACTTACGAGTATAGGGTGGGAATCCTTTTGGTTTTTGAACACAATGTTTTATTTAATTAATGAAATTAGTTACAAGGATTCCGCGGCATAAGACCGTGAAACCATCTCATGGGAGATAAAACCATGCATTACTAGGCCTTTGCAGGCGCAGCTTTAGAATGTGGCGCACGACCATATGTTACATATTGTAAACTGCAGCCTTTTGTCTATACTATGGGCGTCCGTCAATCTGACACGTTGGATGCAACGTGTTGGACGGGCGGGTAGCGCTCTTAGCGAAGGGGTGCATCCTATCCTAGGCGGGGTGGGTGGTGGTAGCGTCGAACGCAAGTTCAGGGGGCCTAAGAACCTCCCTTGCCAGCCCTATATTAGAAGTGCACCGTTGTTGCGTCATAGTTGCTCTATTTTGCTTTTCAGTATTTGCTCTTCAAGCATTGTAGGAAGCTCTTCGTTCATACTTCAACTTCATTCTATCACGTTCACGATTCTCGACTCTAAACGTTCATCATTCACACTTCAGCCTCATGAACTCTATCACATAATCATTTATCCACCCGCATACCCCGGTATAGTGAAATATTCGCCCGTTAGATGTTTATGTACTAGTTATGTTTTTAGATCAGGATTTTCTATTTTAATTAGTGTTGCGAAAAATTTCGAACGCGAGAGTAAATATGACAATGCACTGACTAGTATTCGGTGGGAATCCTTTTGGTTTTTAAACTCAATCCAATATATTATTTATTTAATCAAATTAGTTACAAGGATTCCGCGGCATAAGACCGTGAAACACCATCTCATGGGAGACAAACCCATGCATTACTAGGCCTTTGCAGGCACAGCTTTAGAATACGCAACATATGAAAATATGTTACCATATTCTAAACTGTAGTCCTTTTGTCTATACTATGGGCGTCCGTCAATCTGACACCGTTGGATGCAACGTGTTGGACGGGCGGGTAGCGCTCTTAGCGAAGGGGTGCATCCTGTCCTGGCGTTACGACGTCCAGGCGGGGTGGGTGGTATGTAGCGTCGAGCGCAAGTTCAGGGGGCCTAAGAACCTCCGTTGCCAGCTGATATTAGCAGTGCACCATGTTTTACGTCATAGTTGCTCAAATTTACTTTTCTGAATTTGCTCTTCAAGCTTTATATTTGCAAAGTCGAGTCATTTTTATTAAAATAGTCTGGTAAAAACGTTTATTTCATCGCTATCTTCTCAATTCCCTCTCGTCTTCGACTGACCTCACATCGCGGTCATCCTCCAAGCTATCCGACTATATACTCCACCCCCCTGGGGAGGGCCAGCCCATATACTAAATCGGAGCCGTGAAATTTCGCCGATATTCTTACTTTTAATAAAGTGAGAATATCATCTTTAGTTTTTACTAATCATACGTTTTAGCTTAGGCATTTCAGCACACATGAAGAAAACTGGTAGGTGAAAATACCTTTGGCCTTGTTCATTTTTATGCCCAAAGCTCATTCGGGTACTTAGATGTACTCGCGTGGGTGGAGGGCGGTGGACAAGGTTTAGTTTTAAGTGTAATACATTTTGGCGACTGATAAAAGTAGTGAATCAATAGTGAACCACGATACAAGTTCCACATGTGTGTGTGTGGTTAGGATGTGGGATTTGTATCGTTTATTAACAATCTTAATTTACTATAACATTACAAAATACTTATCAAGAATAAATTGAAAAATTTTTACATTAGATAATTCAATAGAATACGAAAATGAAATATATTACTTTAGCATAATGTTCACTATTATTTGTCAGTCGATTTCAGCAAAAAGGTATGAAATTATTAGAGTGTGAATGTTGAATTGAACTCGGGTGTCGGAGGCGTCCCGGGACGTTCTCTCTAGGTGTAGGCATTTTTGCACCCGGGTGGTTGTATGAGAACCGTGGAGTGAATTTTTGTGAGAATGATTTTTGCCCTTTTTTAAATATAGCGATAGGCAGGCAGGTAGTTTACTTCTGGTGTGATTGAGTTTAGTTTATAAGTAGGCAGGGCCAGAGCAAGCTTTCATGTTTCTCTTCGTATTCTCCTCTAATACGTGAGAAGCTTGTATCTGGGGTTGAAAATTAAAAAATCAAGAGGAAAAATGAAAATGCAAATTAATTAGTTGATTAATTAATTAATTTAGCATTCTCTCTTGATTTTTTCAAGGCCAAGCCTTATTAGTTTGTAAGTCGTAGTCGTGGTACTAGACCCGATTACAAAAATGAAGTATTAAAGTGAAAGTGCAGTGAAGTGAAGTGAAATTAAAAAGTGTTTTGTGCTTGGACATTTGCAAAAATTGTGCAGGTATGCGAGTAGCGATTCAAGGGATCGTTGCTCGTTTACGTGTTACGTTTTTACAAATGTCTGAGCAAACGTAAAATTTTCGCGAGTGATTTTTGTGAGGCTATTGCCGAAGAAAGAAGAGGCTATATGCTGAAGAGCCCCGGCAAAATTTGCCCAGAAGAGGGGAACTACTAATGGCTCTCCATCTTCGGATGGACAGTCATTCTGTCACTATGCTCGCTAATTTGTTTTTTCATTTTTTGTGTTTTTCCTTGAACGGTATGAATAATACCGTCCAGGACGTATTGAACTCGAAATTTTACGAGTTCAATACCCAGCTCGTTGAATGGTCAACTCGCGATTTTATTTCCCCTATTTCTTTTTCGTTTATTGCTTTATTGAAATAAATTATTCTTTTCTTATTGATTTGCACATCAATTATATTTCATGTTCTTATTTTAATTATGTTCTATTTATTTAAAGCATACTCTGAGATTGTAATGGTAATTATATTTTCTGTTGTCGGCATTTTTCATTTCAATTGTAATCGAAATTATGATGTTAATTATATTTTCTATTTCAGCATTTTATTGTTGAATTATTTTTAATTGTTACTGAAATTATGATGTTAATTATATTTTCTATTTCAGCATTTTATTGTTGAATTATTTTTAATTGTTACTGAAATTATGATGTTAATTATATTTTCTATTTCAGCATTTTATTGTTGAATTATTTTTAATTGTTACTGAAATTATGATGTTAATTATATTTTCTATTTCAGCATTTTATTTCAGCATTTTATTTCAGCATTTTATTTCAGCATTTTATTTCAGCATTTTATTTCAGCATTTTATTTCAGCATTTTATTTCAGCATTTTATTTCAGCATTTTATTTCAGCATTTTATTTCAGCATTTCATTTCAGCATTTCATTTCAGCATTTCATTTCAGCATTTCATTTCAGCATTTTATTTCAGCATTTTATTTCAGCATTTTATTGAATTGTTATTTTCTCAATTGTTTCTGATATTAGGATGTTAATTCTATTTTCTATTTCAAGATTGTATTGTTTAAATTTTTATTTTATGTTGTCTGTTTTGAATGTTTCACGTTATTGTATATCTAATCCTAATAATTATGTTTTCCGTTACAGCATTTTATTGTTAAATTATTATTATTTTCTCAATTGTTTCTGATATTAGGATGTTAATTTTATTTTCTATTTCAAGATTGTATTGCTTAAATTTTTATTTTATGTTGTATGTTTTGAATGGTTTCACGTTCTTATGATTTTAGGGTGGGTCACTAATGTAGCCACCTCCACGTGGTGTGACCTGGTAATTGATATCGTTTTCTAAAGATAACTTTTAGAAAGCGATATCAAGCTAAGAGCTACAATAAAAAGATTTATATATTTTTTAATTGGGAAACAATAGTTTAAATTCAGAAAAGTATTTTCGGGATTGCAATATTACCATATAGAAAGTACAACTATAGTAATTTTATAGTTCCAAGAAAGTAAGGAACTTGTATGATTTCTGATTAATTACAAATGACTAATTACCTCCTTCTTTTCGAAGTCGGTTAAAAATAAAATAAAAAGAAAATCACAAAATATGGAATCCTTCCATTTAATAACGCGGAAACATTGTGTGTGATGCTGAGACATTGTACGCATGCTCGAAAACAAGGCAGAAAAATGTTATATGTGTAAGTACTCTTATAATGAGAGTACCGCGGTATCGATCGAGCATCAAATTTTTGTTAAAAATTCAAAGTGAAGATTATTTGCGTTAACTTTAAGACGTTCGTTGAATGATGACCACTTAATTAGCGCCAGTGTCGGTCGCCGCGGGGTTTTCGGGGTGATTGGTCTTATGTACGATTTCCCCACGTTAAAAAAAAATCCTTTACATCTCTGCTTTCCTTACATTCCTGCATCCTTTACATCCTTGCATCCCTTTTGTAAGCATCCCATCATAGCGCCTGCTGGCGGTAAAAAATTAAGAGAACACTGTAATTTTCCTTGAGAAAAATCATTTTATATAAATATTATAAATGTTACAAATCCGTCAATAATTTTATTAGCTTACAGCAGTGACTATAATTACAAGAAGACTGGACATGTCCTTGTTCTCGAGAGGTCATGATTTCGTGGATTCCTAGCACCCCCACGTTAGTTAAGCTACAAATACACAGTATGTACAGCCGATATAACAATTCTGCCTATTTTACCAGTCCCCAGTTATTCGCCATGGGGTTTCAGTCAGTGGGAATCAGTCCAATAGTGACCGCCGAGGCGTGCAGATCTACCTGCTAAACACACATATATGTACAACCCTTATTTTACTTTCTGCGTTCATTTAATTTGTTGTATTTATCTTCTTTGCTTACTGAATAAACTTATGCTGAGGAAGAACGTGTTGACTTTATTACACCTGTGTGCATCCTTTACATCCCTGCATTCCTTACATCTCTGCATTTCTCACATCCCTACTTTCTTTACATCTCTGCATTCCTTACATCTCTCCATTCCTCACATCCCTACTTTCTTTACATCCCTGCATGCTTTATAGCTCTGCAACCCTTACATTCCTGCATCCCTTACATCCCTGCATCCCTGAATCCCTTACATCCCTACACTCTTTTCATCCCTTCACTCTTTTCATCCCTATACTCTTTTCATCCCTACATTCTTTTCATCCCTACATTGTTTTCATCGCTTCATCCCTTACATCCCTACATTGTTTTCATCGCTTCATCCCTTACATCCCTACATCCCTACATTCTTTTCATCCCTGCATTCCTTACATCCCTTTATCACTTACATCCTTGAAAAGACGCTTTCGGCGTTCGTAACAGCGCCCTCTAGTGGCGAAAAAAAGAACTAAAGAACAAATAAATTTAGCGCCATCTGGTTTTTGAAAAAGGAACTAAATCACGCAGAGATTTTTGGCCCTCTAGCGGCAAAAATGTGAACTAAAATCTCGACCTCGAATCAGCGCCATCTGGTTTTCGAAAAAGGAACTAAATCACGCAAAGATTTTGGCCCTCTAGCGGCAAAAATGTGAACTAAAATCTCGACCTCGAATCAGCGCCATCTGGTTTTCGAAAAAGGAACTAAATCACGCAGAGATTTTGGCCCTCTAGCGGCAAAAATGTGAACTAAAATCTCAACCTCGAATCAGCGCCCTCTGGTGGCAAAAAAAGGAATTAAATTTTGCAAAAATTTAATTATTTTTCACGTGACTTTACTTACCTTTACTTACCTTTACTTACCTTTACTCGAACCAGTGTCCATAATTATTATATTTATAATATATTATTATATTAATAATATATTTATTATAAGGGTTGAAAGGATACAAAGAGATGCAGGGAGAATTCAGGAGTGTAAGGGATACAGAGATATAAAGGGTACAGAGATGTAAGGGATACAGAGATGTAAGGGATGCAAAAATGTAAGGGATACAAAGATATAAAGGGTACAGAGATGTAAGGGATGCAAAAATGTAAGGGATACAAAGATATAAAGGGTACAGAGATGTAAGGGATGCAAAAATGTGAGGGATGTCAAGCTATAAGGAATGCTGGCATATACGAGATGCAGGGAATGTAGTGATATAAGGGATACAGGGATGTTAAGCATGCAGACATGTAAGAGATGCAGTGATAAAGGGTTGGACCTCGTGAGGCCCTTAAAGACAAAAAAATTATAAATAACTGGGAAGGTTGAGCCGAAGCCCATAAAGAGGGATAAAATAATAAATGACTTGGGAGGGTGGTCCACGCGAGGCCCGAAAATAGGAGTAAAATAATAAATAAGAGGATAAAATAATAGGCGAGGCACACAGATGTAATAGAATCAACATGTTCATGCTCCTAATGAGTTTATTTAATAAGCTAAGAAAATTATGTACTTATACATATAGCTATGGTGTCATTTAGGTGTATGCGAAAGTTGACGTAGTATAGCATGCCGACAGTTGATAACATGCGATAATTGAGGTGGCGCTTAAATCAGTTTCTGTTCGGCCAAATTTTCGATGTAACGTTGACTGTTTTACCGACGCGGAATTCGAAGTTCGGCCTCCACGCCTTAAATATTTCTGTGAATATTATTATTTACTCTACATAGCATATAAGATATTATTAACGTTTAGATAAGGCTAACTTAAATACAAGAATTTTATAAAAGAACGTATTGAAATTGCACCCTACACAATCCAGATTAAATATGTATTCAAGCAAGGGTTCCGTACGAAAACTGTCCGGTGCTGTTTCTGGTAGAAAATGTTTGGAATCAGTTGGCAAACGCCAGTAACGAGTTGTTAGGATATCGGACTGCTACAGGGTGCTGGACCGATGCAGACAGTCCTGGTTTTCTGGAAGTCGTCAGTGGTCCGAGGCCATTAAACGCGTTGTATGTGTCTTGCAATTTGATCCCGTAGCGCTCAGTGCGCCGATCGGAGAGTAATTTACGCGAATTCCTGGGCATCCGGGTCTCTGCAGGTGGGCCTACGGAGTTTCTTCTCACGTCTTTTGCTTTTGATGTCACAGTATTTACTTTATCATTTCATACTCACGTAACATTCAGGATCCGTCAGATCAAACATTTCAAAGAGACAGTCTTCACTAATATTGTCACTTTGATTTTAGTTACGTACGTAAATTCATTTATCTCTTTTCTTCTATAATTGATCTTTTTTAGATACTACCTATAATAAGAAAATCTACTGTCTGTCATTATTTCTTTAATCTTAAGTATTATTTTTTAAGTTATATAGTTTATACAGTCCTGATATTGATAAAAAAAATGAATATATCAAAAACTCCTATTAAAATGAATTTCAGAACTTAAATGTACCTAAGCTTTTAAACGGTGATGCAGGGCATAATGCCGGTTAAAACAAAATCTCGTGTTCCTGAAAATATGGGTATCACGGGTGGTTTAGTGGATGCCAGGGATAAACAAGTATTGAAAGAAGCAGTAGAAGCTGTTGTTAATAGTTTTGCAAAACATACTCAAGGCTATGGAAGAGGTATGATTAATAGTTGCTCTTAGTCTAAATCAAATTTAACTTATATTACTTCATTTTCTAGTGAATGTAGTAGAGGCTCTACAAGAATTCTGGCAAATGAAACAAAGCAGAGGAACGGAATTAAGGAATGGAGCTTTAGTTATTTATGAATCTGTACCTGGTACCAGTCCACCTTATGTTTGTTACGTGACCCTTCCTGGAGGATCCTGTTTTGGTAGCTTTCAAAATTGCCCTACTAAGGCAGAGGCCCGTAGATCAGCAGCAAAAATTGCTCTAATGAATTCTGTTTTCAATGAGCACCCAGCACGAAAAATAACAGATGATTTTATAGAGAAAGCAGTTGCAGAAGCAAGAGCTAGCTTTGCTAAGCCTTCTGCAACATCGAATGGTGTTAGCAGTCAAACACAAGTATGGTATATATTTAACTATTTTATTGTTAATTATTACACAGATGCTATAAAATATTTGTAATATTTTAGGGAAGTGGAGATGAGAAAGAGGATCCAAATACAGGTATAGGCGCGTTTCGTTTTATGTTAGAATGCAATCGCGGAAGAACCATGTTAGAATTTCAGGAGTTAATGACAGTCTTTCAATTACTTCATTGGAATGGATCTTTAAAAGCTATGAGAGAAAGACAGTGCAGTAGACAAGAAGTAGTTGCTCATTATAGTCACCGAGCTCTGGACGATGATATGCGTAGTCAAATGGCATTAGATTGGGTAGCAAGAGAGCACGAAAGCGGTGGCGGTGTTGTTGCCATGGAATTGGCATTAGCCGAAAGAGAACTCGAAGCGGCACGTTTAGCCGGAAGAGAGCTTAGATTTCCTAAAGAGAAAAAAGATATATTAATGCTTGCACATGCTCAAGTATGTCCTCAGTGATTTCAATAAAAAAATCATGCAATTAAAGGAAATATGTGAAACTAGTTTTACAAAAGCTGGTAATAGGGGAATATGTTTTTTAATGACATGTAATGTCGCTATATTGTTGTCTAGCATTCAGACACATAATCAATTCCGTCCTTATAACGAAATATTTTTGGTGATATAGAATATGAAATTATAAACTCATCGTAATGTTAAGAGTATTTAAAGCATATAACTGCCATGACAAAATATTAATACGCTAAGAGGAAAAAGGTATTCAATTTTCAATCAAAATTATTCGTAATATGTACATATATAGGTATGTTTTGATACAAAATCGTGTCTTCCATTACTTTTTTGTACGGTCGCCTATAATTATAGCATTATACATTTTTATCATATAGCAAGCAAGCTTGGTGATATATTGTGCTTGTTTAAGAAATTTGAAGATATTTGAATAGTTTGTTATCAACATATTAAGAATGACATATGCTTGTCATTTATGAAATTATCATTTTATGTTTTATATTTACATAAAGTTTACAAAATATGGGTACATTCACTGTATTTAAATACAGTTATATACATGATATAAATTGTAATTGTTTTAAAAATATTTTATTACTATTTTTAAATATTGATAAATACATGTTTTAATAAAATTTCACAATTTTGAACACTTATTTCTCGATTCTGATATCATGGTTGTGTTGTGCTTTCAAGTGTAGTTTTTGATGATTTCGTACATTCTATATCTTCCTCTTGCATTGGATGTGTTAGTACTTTATCTATGATCCCGAAATCCTTTGCTTCAAATGGACTCATGAAATTATCTCTTTCCATAGAACATTCTGAAAAGTTGTATGTGGTAAAATATTGTATAAACATAGAGTTTCATTAATTTATGTACCTATTTTTTTTAGATCCATGCCTGTGTGTTTCATATATAAGTGGTTGATTTGTTTCTTGAGTTTTAGTATTTCTAAAGCTTGTATCTGTATATCTGTAGCTTGACCAGATACTCCTCCTGAAGGCTGATGTGTCATAATTCTTGCATTAGGTAACGAATGACGCATGCCTTTTGTTCCTGCAGCTAGTAATAAACTTGCCATTGAACATGCTTGACCTACACACCATGTTGCAACTGGAGGAAGAACATATTGCATGGTATCATATATACCAAGTCCTGATGTTACACTTCCACCAGGTGAATTAATATACATATGAATTGGATTTTTACTACTTTCTGATTGAAGAAACAGTAATTGAGCAATTACTACAGAAGATACATTGTCTGTGATCTACAAAATAATATATTCCTTTTTATTTTCAAGTTTGTGCAGGTCAAATTTTTTAGATCATCTATTTATGTTATTTGTATTAAATCTAAAGAAAGTTAGAATAGAAAATGTATCAAATTGTACCGGGCCCATTAGGCAAATGATCCTTTCTTTTAAAAGACGCGAGTAAATGTCATATGCACGTTCACCTCTTCCACTTTGTTCTACTACAACAGGTACAAAATTTAAGTACCTATTATTTATTTTCTGACAAGGAACCTACAAATTTTTAAATACCATACTGATCATAGTGTTATACAATTATAATTAAAATACGAAAAACTTACGGAAATTTGCAGTAAATTGCTTATCCTTCGTAATAACATTTTAACAATTTTATGTATCTTAGTTGAATACGTGTTTACGCATGCATTTATGCGTTAAATCTGACTGCAAATAATATTTTATGTAACAATCTGATAAACATTTTAACTCTTCATTAAAAAGATACCGAATAAAACATAACCTAAAGAAAAGAATTTATTATCATAAATTAATTAAGCGATATTGGTCTGAATTTCTTGAGAATGTAGCAGAGATAGATATGTTATGGTTAAAATATATTATTCAAAGCAATTTATTTTTGTTATATTATACTTAATTTTTGTAGGTTATATTTTATTTCCTTTAACTTATATGCTCTTTTTGTATGCCAAAGTATTTAGTAGATTTCATGTTTTATGTTAAATTTTTCACTTGAGCAAGCCAGCTGTTCAATTACAAACAATTTTCTATCAAATGGTTATCGAAACTAACTTGTTTTAAATATGATGTTAATAGTACATTCACATAACGTGTTTTATTTAGCTGTACTATGACAATTTGTTTAAACTAATTAACTAATGACTTAAAATATACAACACGTGATTAAAATAGTTTTTTATATAAATAGATGCCTGTAAAACAGTGCATGCGTAGCCTCTAATATTTTGGTTGATCGCTATAAGCATAAGGATCGAATCAGATCGAATATGGATTTCCTAACAGAGTAGACTACAGCCGACGCTTTTTGACAAGTAGTTTTTATTGTAACTTAATAGCTGGCGCTAGTGGTTTACTGACTGCAGGTAAGGTCTGTAGTTACTGCACTGGGCATGGTAAGGATGCCACCCTTTAAAGTGCGTTTGTTTAGTTAGGGTACAGGTTTTTTAAATTGTATTTTATAATGTAGTTTATAAATCGAAAAGAAAACATACTAAATTACTATTTGCAAGTATTCATAAACTACTTATATTGCTGAATTTTATCTTCTATTTGCAAGTACTAAACGTTAAAAACAGTGAGTAAAATTTTGTTTAGATGACTGACTTTTTAAAGGGGTGTGTAAATATGGTGTAAATACTTCTGGTGGATATTTGGCGAATGCAGTAATTGGATTTAACTTGCTTTGATAAAGGGAAACATAAATGGATAATGAGCGATTCGGATGATACAGATGTTTTGCTTCTAATTCCACCTGACCTCTTCCTAGTACCATCATCTTCAGAGTCTGACGTTAGTTCTGATCAAGTGAACACAGACTTTAGTAGTAAAAGATCTGGAGTGATATCAGAACTTGTGGGGCATATGCAATCACTGGAAAGCAGAATTTCTGCTATTGAATCCAAAGATAACAGTTTAGATGCTACTTTGCTAAACAATTCATTGGATTCAAAAATTCAAAACAACTCTGGTGCCAAATTAAGGCAGACATTACCTAGAACTAGATTCTCTATAAGTCAAAATTCTAGTTTACAAAATACACCTATAAAACCCTGTCAATCCCTGTCTGTTCCAACAACTCCCAGTTCATTGTCAAATCATATTAATTTCCATCAAAATGATGTGAAGTCGGAGGATCATTTTCCTATGGCTATCGGTACTAATGCAACTAATGCTAATGAATACAACAAGAATAAGCATGACCCTGTAATGTCCCGTTCCTCTGTGGTGCTATCTTCTACTGCTTGCAATGTGGGTTTCCCGCATGTCACTTTCTCCAAAAGGGAACCATGTTCTTATTCAGTTAATAGTACAAATACAAATAATATGTATGTTAAACCGTGTTCTAATCAGTTGCATTCAATGCCATCTACCTCAACTTTGTTCAGCCCAAGGGAACAGCCATCATACTCTAAAACTAGCATACAAGAAATGGAGCTCTTTGAAGTTGATGAACTGCTTCAAGAAATGGAAGCCACTGAACTAGAGTTATCAAAAAGAATCAATAGAGTTTCAATGCATAAATGTCTTAAGGAAAAAAATGGTGCGTTATCGTCTAACGAAAATGATGATATCTGTAGAAGTAATAATCGTAATAGCATGTATAGGCATTCAATTAATAGAAAGTTGGAATATGAGCCACAACATCATGATATTCTGTCGGCTTTACCTCAAAGGAAATGTTCTGAAATTTTTCCTGATATATCTTTACCATACAATAATTCATTCCAATCAAATGAGACTGATAAAATGATCTCGGCATTTAAAACATGGGAACAGAGTACACAGAAATCACTTTCAAAGACTGGAGAAACAGAAAATACGAATGATTTAAAGAATATAAATAATGCTAATAAATCGGTAGCAAAAGCATCTGATACAAAAAAACAAGAAACAGTTACTGAGCAAGCTAAAACATCAGATGCTTTATTGCTTAATGAATTAACAAAGTATAATACTGCAACATCAACAATGAGCACTGAATATAATTTACCGCATTTATCAGAAACATATCAAAGTTCTGAACAGAATGGTAATGTCAGGCATATGAAAGAAACAAGTGATGTTCCATTTGTTAAGAGTATTTGTCATGCTTCAACAAATACAGATTTTTTCCCAAGGTATTTTGTTAAATTAGGAAAACGATTACAAATTTTCTAGTTTCAAAGATAACAGTTTAATTTTATTTTCATTTTAGGAAATCGCAACGACTTTTATCATTATCAGATTTCTGGGATAACAACGGCACTAAGTCGCAAGAAGAAATTCGTAGAATTAAATTAGAAGAAGAAAAATTTCGTCGAGAGGTATGTCAAAGTTTAAATCAAGGCATTAATTTCATTGTTATAAATAAAATAGTGTAGTCAGTATAAATATAATGCTTTGCAGCATTGTGAACACCTAATACAGGAACTTCAAAAACGGCTGTTAGAACAGCAGGAGAAAGTAGCTGTAGCACTTAGAGTAGATAACGAAAAAAATGAATTGATAGGACAATTTCACAATGCTTGGTCTAAGTTGAAGCAACGCGTTTACGTTTTAGAAAGCGAGTATAATGCTTTGCAAACAAATTTTAAACATGTAACAGAAAAGCATCAGTTAGAAATATCAGAATTTCAGTCCCAAATTAAACGTTCTGAAGGTGAATTATCGAAGGCTCTAGACTTAGCAGCTGGGTACAAGGAAAAAAATGATACAGCAATGAAAGAAAGAGTAGAATTATTAAAAACTCATGCTGATGAATTAGAAACTTACAAATCCTTTGTACAAGAAGCAGAGAATAGATATGAACAATTAAAACTAGAATATAGTAAATTATCAGATAGAAATCAACAGACAGAAGAAGTGTTAAAGAATCTTCAGCAAGAGTTAGGTAAAGAGAGATTAAAGGGTGGAGAAGTTAGAAATGAAATGGATGTTATTCATAAAGCATTAGATACTTGTGAAGCTGAACTAATTGTCTTAAGACAAGAAAAAGAAAATTTACAATTGAAAGTGAAGGAAGAAAACAATCGAAATGCTATTCTAGAACAAAAAAATATTTCACTGCTTTCCTTACTTGATGATGCGAAAAAGGCAGAGGTAATGTATTAATCATTGTCTTTTATTTACAAATACTAATTTGCTAGAATTTTATATTCTTATTTTTAGAAATTAGCTAAGGATGAAACAAAAACTCTTGAAGAAGAGAAAGAAAAAATTAGATCAGAATTACAAGAAATCTATCAGAAACAGGTTGATGAAGTAGTCAAAGTAAAGTTGCAGGAATTTCAGACTCAACTTGATACAGCTGAGTCAGAATTTCTTGAGGAATTAAAAACTAGACAACAAGTTATTGCTGAATGTGCAGCTAGGAAAATTAAAGATATTATAGATAAGTATGTTAATATTCTGTTTTTTTATATTATTTTATTAATTTAAGGTACATATGTATATGAAAAATAATACTGTATTCAGGCATCAATTAGAAATCAATTTATTAGAAGAGAAACATAAAGAAGAGAAACGATTATGTGAACTTCAGTTAGCTGAAGCTTTACAGAAATCTAGCATGTTAGAAACACAATTGAATTCTCAACGGGCCACTAAGTCCCAACTTGCAGAACAACTTCATTCTGTAATGCAAAGGCAATGGCAAAAAGCTTTACAAATTATATCAGGTAAAATTACTAAATTGCATTATATTAATATTTCGATGACTATAATTTATTAATCTGTAGGCGGTAACATGGAAAATTTGACACCGCTTCAAAAAATTCATGCTGAAAAATTGTTCGAGTATAAAGGTCCAAAAAAGTCTGAATCAATGCCAAATTGTTGTACAAAACTTTCTCAAGAACCAATTAGATTAACGACACAATTGTCGGACGTAAAAAATTTTCATGATTATAATGGAAGTATGAGTAGCATGACGCCAATTGATGATACTCCATTAACAAGTAGAAAAGAAACAAAGGATGATCTTAGAAAATATATAAAAATGGTAAAATTAATTTCTTTACAGCATATATTTCTAACCCAGAATTTTTTACATTAAAAATTATCTATAGATTGCTGAGCTACAACAGTCAAAGGAAGAATTTTCCAAAATCAGAGAAAATATTCCAAGCCCCTCCTTAGTTTGTAGAGAAGTGCCACGGAAACATTACTTAAAACAGGAATCGAGTATTAAAGATGAAGATAGTAGTACGTGGCAACCAGTATCAGATGTAAGTTCGTCATTAGACTTGTAATACCACTTCATTATGAATTTATGCATTTTCAGGCTACTCATGATACTAGTGAATTTATTCCAATCCCTCAAAAAGTATTTACTAAAGGAGATCAACAGAAGATTAAACCACCATGGAAATGACCTGCTATCAGTAATTTTATAGATGATATCGGTATCGATGAAGTTGATTATGTCCAACCAATGTATTTAGCTAGCTATAATTAAGATGTATGCAACAGATGTTTTTTACTTTTAATAAAATAAATTTTATACAATACAATACAATTTTATTCCCCTTCGAGCCTAATTACTAAGCAAAGAAAATAAATAAAGTAAATTAAATAAACTTCTGAAAGAAATTAGAGGACGATTATACTGGTTGTGCCCTTTTCATACGGCCCTTTTCATTGTTTCATACATTTGCCATAATTTTACAATTTTTCGCTTGAGCTATGTGTTGTGTGTGTGTATGTGTGTGTGTGTGTTCCCTTTTAGTCGCCTTTTACGACAGGCAGGGGATACCGTGGCCGTATTCTAAGCCCCCCGAGCCACAGGGGGTTCATACGGCCCTGATGTCATTCTGGGGTGTCAGGGACCCCGCGGTACCAATGACGCCCTCTGGATACGGACCTGATATCATCTGGGGTGTCGGGGACCCCGCAGTGCCAATGACGCCCTCTGGATACGGACCTGATATCATCTGGGGTGTCAGGTACCCCATGCACCATCTGCATATATACCTAATACCTTCTGGGATCTTAAGGACCCCACGTGCACTCTACATACGGGCCTGATATCATCTGGGATCCTAAGGACCCCATGTGCACTCTGGATACCGATCTGAAGTCATGGGGGATCCTAAGGACCCCTTTCGCAACCTGTATACCGACCCGATGTCATCTGGGTTCCTAAGGACCCCGCGTGGTCACCACATACCGACCTGATGTCATCTGGGATCCTAAGGACCCCATTCGCACTCCGCATATCACCCTGAAGTCATCTGGGTTCCTAAGGACCCCGTGTGGTCACTACATACCGACCTGATACCATCTGGGTTCCTAAGGACCCCAACGGTCACTCCATACCGACCGGATTGCAGCTGGGATCTTAAGGACCCCATGCGATTACTGCACACCTACCAGAATGCATCTGGGATCTTAAGGACCCCATGCGATCACTGTATACTGACCGGTCAGCATCTGGGATCCTAAGGACCCCACGCGGTCACTGCATACCGACCCACTAACATCTGGGATCTTAAGGACCCCAAGAATGGAACCAGTTACGTTCTTAGATGAAACGTCGCGGTTTTCAGAAACTTTAATTACCTATAATTTCTAAGTGCATTGACCGATCTCAATGAAATTTTCAGCATACACGTAACATCTTTGAATCTACAAAAGCTATATTTTAAATTTTCATTATAGGCTCACATAAACAATTGAAAAATTGATTTTTACTAATCCTTTCCCGATTTCGACAAATTGTAATTTTTTAAAACGACAAATGTACATACCTTAGTAAATTAATTTGTATAGTTTCTCGTGGAACCTCAAGTCCAATTTTGGTCCAATTTTAAATGATGTATTGTGTTTTAAACAGTGTACACAGACTTTTTTTATATCTACTTTATATAAAATTATTAAAAATATTACTCTTTCATTGTATTTGATAGTTTTTTCTCCTCTCCAACTTCGTTATCGCCTTATTTTATTCCGGCTGCTATCGTATAGAGGAAAAGGATGTTCGATAAAGAAACAGAGTAATAATAGATAAGGAGCATATCTGTTTCTTCAGATTAGTGTTAATTTATGTACGTTCGGTTTAAATGAGGCTATAATTTTCGTTTCTAAGTATTTATTTTCATTGAGATACGATTTTATAAGCTGATGAATGGTATTTTAAAATTAATAAGTAAAAATAATTTTTGATACAGGAGGAAGGGGGTATGCACCTTGACCTACATATGTGTGGGTGATGTTTGAATTTCAATAGAAATTCATCATCCATATCATTAGCAACTTTTTTATTTATCTAATCAAAAATATTTCTATGTAATGTACTTGAAATTTTAAATAATAAAAATAAAATATTGTAAAAATAATACCCAAGATTTATTGAAAATAAAAAATGTTGATGAAAATTGCAACAATTATCATTTAACTCCTTTTAATCATTTTAAGTCAATATCCCTGCACAATAATAATCGTATTTGATTTTAAAAGGATTAGTCATCCTCTTAAGAGTATATAAAAGCTAAGGGGATTATCTGGAAATGAATAAGCCCTTTATTGTTATGTTATGTACTATGTCTCATTACTTTCCCTACTTGGAAAGCTTGAACACAGTTCTGAAAATTTCTGCTGTAAACATGGTATGGATTGTGTCTGAAGGAATATTTATAGTACCGTATCATGTACCGTGAATCATGAAAATGACTAAATCACTCATTTCGAACACGTTTCCGGTTGGACGAGAGGGTATGTCGAAGACATTCAGAGAACTGTTACTGAATTGTTTATCGACGTTTCTTGAATAATAATTGCGGAGGAGTGGAACATGACGTATTCGAGTTTAAATGTGCATATTAATTATCAATCCATGTGGTAATTATAGCACGTGTGTCAAGATAAAAATCAAAAGTGTTACGTCGAGTATTGCACTTTAAATATAAAGTTTTGCAATTACTAGATAAGAATCCTACTTATCCCAATACTCATCTACCCCCATAATTAGAAGAATTATCAACTAATTATCTTAAACAAAATTTTGACTTTTGTCCACGTCCTCAAGAAAATACTCCAACCCGATATGAACAGCATCGTAGGCAAAGGAATAAGCCTTTTCGCGTCTGTTCATATTTACCTTGAACAAGAACCGCGTATACCGGGACGGTGCATACGCGAGACTATAAAAAACCGCGAGGATGGGCGGACGGAAGCGGGACGAAGCGGCGTGTAACAGTCGATGCCCTTCTTTAGCTGTGGCGACGATCACGCCTACGATCCACAGTCCTGGGATAAGCTGGCGCCTACCACGAGGATCCGTATGCGCGTTCCGTTGAACAAGTTGCCGATTGAAAACGAAAGAGCAGCAAGAATGCAAAGGGAGGAACGTGATAGTGACCACCACCCCCTCTTTCGTTTGTGTAGATAGTAGTAGTCACGAGCGCGTCCTCTGTTCATTCTGTCCGGTCCCGGTGGCCTTTTAGTAGTCGGCCAGGCTTCAACGAACAAGTAAGAAGTTCCGCGTGTGCCAAGTGGCTAGAAGGATTGAATGCGACCAGGAGAATGCAGCCCGGAACGTGCTGTTCGAGATTCTCTTCGCTGATAGTCCCGCTACTGCTGCTGGCCTCTTTGATCGATGATACTTCCGGTACTTGGAAGAGGCGGGAGGACAAGACCAAGTGCCCGAAAGTAAAGGGCATACGAAATTTTGACATATCCGAGGTACGTTGGTGCTCACGACTTAGCGGATTGTACTAAAGTATTTGAACGTTGGTAAGTTCAAGACTGAAATAGGACTTTGGAGCATAGAATATATCAAAGTGACAGGGTGATAATCATATTATTCTACAGTAGACTCTTGTTATATCGCCGCCGACGGGACGGAGCTATAGGGGCGAACATTTTTTAAGCTTGCAACTTTCAGTTGGAGAGGAAAAGGGAGATAAAATTGTATCATTCTCGTAAGCTATGATGGTGGAAGAGTGGTATTAGTATGCTTGAAAATCCTTACGTGGCAATATAACGAGAGTCTATAAGTGAGTATATGTAACATTTGATTATTGTTTGGTGAACTTTACTTCGATACGTGAAAATATTTGAAAATTGTGAAACCATTTATCATGGTATATGACATAATTCAGATAAGTTCATTAAATTTTATCAGATTTATTAAAAAAAAATATAATCATCAATGAATTACCAATAACTTAATAATTATAATTATCATTGTGACATCATTTGTGATTCTTGTACAAAAAAATATAATGATATGATTAAATGATAAAAGTTGATCAACAAATTATTATTTGGTTTAGAATGTTTTTCATTCAAACTTAATACTATTTTTAGTATAAATTGTTTATCTCATTTGTTTCTAGAATGGCTGTCAATAACCATTGATCAACTCTTTTTGATCGGAAATGAAACGAAACGTTTTCAACATCGTCGATAACATGCGAGATACTTACATAATACTTATTTTCAGTATGATTTCAGATATACACATATAGAACATGAATGATGGTTTTCATTCATGATGGTTACTTACTAATTTATTCTTTGCCACATTAGAATTAAGTTAACTTGGTATTATTATTGCTAATTAAAAATAATTAATCATTATCGTCCGCTTACCAACGTTTCATTTGATCACTCTATTTAATTTCCGCCAATTAAATTAAATTCGTAGAACGTATACTTATGATTTATAACATTCTGTACACTTGAAAACGTTTCATTTGAATACCTTACTTAATTCCTTTCAACGAAATTACATTCCTAGAATTATAATTTGCGAATATTTTATACGTATATGAATGTTCCATTTCATTATTCCACCCTACCAATTAAATTGTATTCTTAGAGTTATGAATGATCTGCACGCTTATAGACGATTCACTTAATTACTCTATTAATTTTTTCCAATTAAATTACATTTACAAAGCTTATATAGTACAGTATCAAACAAAGTAGGCTTCCCTGGTGGGTGGCTAACGGGTGGACAGCGAAGGGGAAGTCTTTGGGGAGGACCGAGGATATCGCCATTTTTATTAGAGAAGCCTACTGCTCGATATTTTGTTCAATTAAATTGCATCTAATAATTATTTAATCGTTTAACTGTTTCATTTGGCACTTAGAACCAAAGGGATGCAGGTGACATTTAAAAATTTTTTGAATTAAAAACAAAAATGATTAGGTAACTGTAAGCAGTTACACGCAATGAAGGTGCGTTCTATGCCAAAGAAATAAATGACTTGTATTTATTGCAGTTCCTTGGGTCGTGGTATATAGTACAGTACTATGCAAGTTCAGAAGAAGCACTCGCTTACAGATGTATGCGAGCTGAATTATCACTTTCGCCCGACAGTACGGAGGTTACCATGAATTTCACTTACAGTTTCACCGATGATCCCATCAACGAACAACTAGTTGGTAATATCACATGGAAGATACCATCACCAGAATTACCAGCCCATTGGGTGCATGCTGAGTATTCTTGTAAGTATCAAAAATTATTTAAACTATCTGCTTCTTGGTAATAGCGATAATGATGATATGAACACCTTAACATCCCCAAATGGAATTTATGATAATAAATAAATTAAGGGAATATAATATTTTTGTTTTGCAGATGAAGGAGTGTACAACACATATGTGTTAGATTCAGATTATAAATCATGGGCATTGCTTATGCATTGTGCCGAACAAAGTAATAGTCCTCGATATCTATCAAGTTTTATCATGAGTCGAGAACCAAGCCTCGGAGTTAACGTTATTTCGTATCTTCGCGAGAAATTGCCCAGGTGAGTAACAACCGTAATCCCATTTAGTTTTCAGTTATAGAACATCTGCTGCACCTAGGTGAGAATCTAATTAACAAGAATGTATTTAACGTTATTTCATCGCTACGAAGGTACGATATCGATCTGGAATACATGTTCCCCATGGACCAGAACCAATGCAATCAAACAGACACTTCAGAAATGGATATGCTGATACCACCATCGGTGATGCTTCGTAAAAATAATGCTGCAAGAAAACATCCGTTAAAGAGAAAGCATCGACGCGTTTGATTAGCGACGTATCAATGTTCAATTGTTGGCATAATTATATTATACTAGTCTATTGAAATATTTTTTTATTCCTAAAAACCTATTATAAATCCTAGCCAATTTGAACGCATGTTTAAATAAATAAATGTGTGATTAAGTTATGTGATTAATATAAGTACCCAGAAGTTTATGATTCAAGATTCATAATGTACTTAGTGATAAAGCTACAGGAATAATAGAAATTGTAAATATTATTTTGTATTATAATCAATGCTTTGATATTTTTGTAATCATGAATTAAACACGATAAAAGTTACCCGTTTGTTATTTTTTCAATGTTTCCATTAATATTCTGTAATAAAAAATTAGATTTAATTAAATTAAAAATAATTACTACATTTCCCCTTTCAATTAATTTCAATCATGTCATTTAATTAGTGAAGAAGGGTGGTAAAATTAAATTACCTTCGACACTTTGGGCTAGTTTTATTAATTCAATTAACAACGTGTTATAATATTCTTCGTCTCTTTCTCTTATTTATAATTACATAATTGTAATGAACTGTTATTGTTTTCTTTAGACCCGTCGTCTTTTCAACATCTTAGCGTAACTCATCCAAAGTCGCGGACACACACTTGCAGGAGCATGTAGGATCATCATAGATCATCATCATTATTAATCATCACCATTAGAATCCTAACAGTCGTCGTCAGATAATCACTCAGTGCACCTAGTTACTTAACATTACTGGATATGGCAGCTACAACTTATAAGAAATATTACAAAATCACTGAAGATTCGTTCTTCTTACGTTTCAATTATTTTCTCATTCACACTTAAAACGATCATACCGACACGAGCTTTCCTTCGATTTTTTGATCCTTGTCACTTAACAATTTTTTCTTTCTTTAAATTTATTTTCGTGCGAGAATTGGAGCCTGTTCTTAGATACGTACACAACAGATTGTTTCTCCGTTTTCTTTGCGAACTCCATCAAAATATAGCGTTTAATTTAACAGGGCAATTACCCGCTCGATGACTATATAACATCGTGTGTGTTCAATATGTGTGTCAAGTAGGAAGAACATAGTAAAATCTGTGTGTACGCGTGTGAAAAGTGTCGCTGTGCCTGTGTATGTTTCTCGAGATCTTAATATATATAAGTAATTGAGCTGTAATTAAACATTTTTCTTGTTATTCTGAACAAAGCCACGTGAAGGTCCACAACGTTGATCGCGAATGCAACAGACTCACACCGATTAATCTTACGTACACGCATTCACTCCTTCGCTTCTACGGGCTGCATATGCAAATCTCCTAGTCACCTAATAATTTAGTGTTAATTAGTTACACAATTAATTCATGTAATCGTTTGTAATTAATTACCTAGACGTTAAATCTGTTTCTCGTGAATCCGCGTTACTTGTCGTATGTATGTGTCTATGTTTTTTTTTTATGTATGTAGTGGTGTACAAGTAACCCTTTTATAACACAAACATAACATTCTAGAAAATTGTGGGAAATTAATAAACTTCATTAAAAAATTTTTAATATTTTGGTGTTCTGATATTTTTAGCATTTGGAGTTGAAATGTTATAAAGAAAAATAGAATAAAATTTCTATTTACGCGCTAATATAATTTTGTTTCTATATAATAATTTTTCAACGTGTTAATGAAAGGATTACTCGTTTCAGCGTTACATGAGCGCGCGTTTGTGTGTGTCACGCGTACGACCGTGTAAGCGTATATCTACGTGGTGTAATTAAATGTGCGCGTGTCAGCGTGTACATGTTTCTAGACTGCTTCTGTTTTTTTTTTCTCATTTTAATGCAAAGACGGTGTTTAGTATTATTTCATATAGTTGGTAGACTATCTATTTACTTGAGTTTACGTGTTTATAAATATTCGTATAGTTAACCGCGCGTTTCATTTACTTCGTCGTTCGATAATGCGCTTTTTTATTTCTTTGTACGAGGATGCGATGCGAACCGAGTGATATTACGGTGACGTGCATGTGTGTCGAGTGGTGTGAAACGTAAAACCCGTAGGAAGAAAACGGCACCTCTAAGAGGTCCGCGCTTTAAGCTCTCAGTTCGGAGTGAAAAGATCTCTAATGAAACTCGAGCAATTCGACGTCCTGGTACCGGCCAAGAGTCCGGTATAGGATAACTTCCGGAAGTGACAGGCTCGAAAGGAAAAGGAAAACGCTCAGCTAAGGAGGAAGAATAGCGCTCGCGCAATTATACACTTTTCGTTAGATGTTCGAAATACTAGACGAAATCGGCGAAGTTTTTCTCTACTGCTTAAAAGTTACTGGTAAACGACTAGCTGCCTTTCGATTTTCCTTCGATTCGAATCGTTTCAAGCGGGATTATCGGGCAGCGAGATCCTAGCATTTTTTTTTTTTCTTCTTCACCTTCGCTCTGTATACAATAGTTATAAGAGAGAGTACGATAGGAGGCAATTATAGATTAGGTTAAAGTCGATTGACAGATTTCGCAATAACGGTACAAGCTTTGTCCACTCGGTCAACATTCACGAACGACCGTTCCTCATCTTCAATCCACTTTCCATCTTTATTCACCCGAACTCTGCCCTATCGTTAACCACTCTGCAACGTTTTCCAGACGCGTGGCTACGCACAGACAGCGTTCAATTCGTGTACGCGAGGAATGTCTCGAGAAATGCAAAGAAGAGAGCGGAAAATATAGAGACAGACAGATAGAGATAGAGAAAGTAAGAAGAGCTGATGCGAAGAGAGAAAGAGAGAAAACTGCGCGAACAAAATAACTAACAGGCGATTAGCTCCGTTAATTAAACCGATTTTTTGGAGCTTGCAGCGTTACGCTTATACGTATCGAACAAAACGATATTACAGATTTTTAAAATCTATGTTTCCTCTGCGGCTTTCTTTTTTGTTTTCTTCTTCTCTTTTCTTATTCTTTTGATTGTCGTGTATTGGATCAGTTTTCGTCTCTTTAACTCTTCCCACGCGATCGACAATAACGGGTACCGATAAGATTAATTAACCAGTAGTAGTAACAATTCAGTAGTGATAAAAAAACTGTGCATGAACACACGGCCAAAGTGACGCATTCGAAGGATTCTCGACGAATTGATTTTCGTTCGATTGGTCCGACGCGTATTTATACGTACCTGTCTGTCCCGAATCGGCTACGACTGCGACTTCCGGTGCCTAATTTAGGTACGTTGTATAACAGTCTATCGTGTGGTCGCAGTTAAGCGATCGCTTATGGACCGGTCGTTCGGTGGATTCGCGATTCGATGATCACTGTTTCACGTTCGACGAGCCATTGCAGTGGGTGATGTGACGAATTGGAGAGGTTCGCTGTCAGTAGACCCAGGACACCGGCACCCACTGCGGTGTCGTGTGTACCCGTTCGATCGCTGCCTCTAACTGAGCGATCGTCTCCTCGATGTCGTTGTTTACGATGGTTAAGTCGAAAAAGTGGCCGTACGCTTGCTTCAACGAGTCCGATTCCTTCGCCAGTCTTTCCAGGCTTCCGTCACACTAAAACATTAATTATGCAATTTTATTATTATTTTTATTTGTTTTGTTAAAAGTAGGGACAGAGATAGAGCGGTACCGGCTTTGTATCGGCAAAACTCCACCACCCCCACCCTTGGGTGTCATAAGTAGTTTATTCTAAAGGTTTTTTGGAAGTTCTCAAAGTATACTGATTAGAATAAACATTATTTACAAGATTCTTTTTAATCACTTCAACAATATTCAACAGTACTTCAGAACTTTAAAATTGTGTCACGTATTTGCT